>NC_035107.1:150486490-150840511 GCF_002204515.2 Aedes aegypti | reverse complement strand
AACTCATAGAGGGTTGACTGTAGAATGCATATTTTGGTTAATCAATGATGATAAGAAGGACATGGTTTCGCAACTTTTATATGACAACGGATGATTTTATCTTCCTTGGCTGTCTGACAAATCATCTATGATTTAGAGAATAGAAGCAAAAATATTTCCCAGTTATAATAATAATCTCTTTTGCCTCAAGGTGCCGAGAAGGCTCTATTCAGAGCATTGAAAACAAAGAAAGATACACCTAAGTATGGTATCATATTCCATGCCAGTTTGATTGGATCAGCAAGCGCAAAAAACAAAGGCAAAATTTCACGATCCTTAGCTGCTAAAGCTTCATTAGCCACTCGTGTTGATGCTTTTGGCGAGGATGTTACCATGGAACTTGGTACGGAGCATCGTGCCAAGCTAGAAATGCGTTTGCGCATGCTGGAGGAAGGCAATTTGTCAAGACTTTCAGGTACTGGCAAAGCTAAGGCAAAGCTCGAAAAATATCACTCTAAGAGCGAAGTGAAGGTATTCAAAGCTGGAGAAGACAGCACTCTACCAATCGGTAAAAAGCGGAAGCTTACCGAAGCTGACGAGGATGAAGAAAAAGTAGAGATTCCTAAAATAAAAGAGGAACCATCTGACGAATCTGCAGGCCAGGATGGGTCATCGAAAAAAAAGAAGAAAAAGAAACAAAAGGTTTGTAAACATTCATGATATAGATATATATGTGTTGCCACATGACATTTTTATTATTTACAGGAAATGGTAGACGAGCAAATTATCAAGAAGATTAAAACAGAAGATGACGAACCAACCAGTGAGAAGAAGAAGAAAAAGAAACGAGTGAGTGAATCCGCAACAGCAGAAGAAATGGAAAGCAGTCTTGTCGTAGAGGAGCAAACAACTATTACGACACCAAAATCAGAGAAGAAAAAGAAGAAGAAAGTTAAAGAAGAAAATGCATGATTTTGCGTTTTACTTGTGAAACATTGTATTCCTATTTTAAGGAATCATAAAACATTGAATAAATATGAATTGTTTTCATTAATAATAATTAACATTTCACATCACTTCAGTGGATTTATTTCCTTCCTCTCCAGAAATAACCCAATCCTATTTTTAATGGATTTATGTTCGAATTCCACTATTTCTTACAGTGACTCTAGCTTGAGCTTGAGCTTCATTGGCCGCCCGTGGTTGCTACTCCAGTATCGACAGATCAGCTGCACTTACACAAGAAATAACCCAGAGGACTGCTTGGGATTAACAGACACCCTCAGTATACAAGTGCTGGTGATCTTCTATTTTTAGGCAGGTTTAGGTGCCAGAATGCAGACCAATGAGGGGAGGGGGAAGGAGTTAAGGTGAAACTCTTTTGAATCCACTAATAACTGTATAAAAGTAGTGGTACACAAAAAATATTCTCCTATTTGTTGGTATTAGTGAAATTATAATGTCGTATAATTATAATAAGACGTTGCCAGTAATGGCTACTTCAATTTGAGTCTTTTCCCCTTCGACTAAATAAGATTGCTTGATGTCATCAGCGTATCTGACAGCCCTGCAAGCGAACAGCCGGCGTACAATTAGAAAAATGAAAAAAGCTAAATGGTGTGATCAAGTGATTGTTTTTAGCACGGTTTGGTGAAATTTTAGTTGTTTTCATCAGAAATCAACCAGTAATTGTTCTTTAATTAACAAGTAGTGAAAGTAAACTGTGTTGGAGGTTCTAAGTTTAGCGAAAGTGGTAAAATTCGGCGAAAAGTGTTCTTCGTTCGCAGGCGGATAAGTGTAAAAAAATTGTGCTTATTCTGCGCGGCGTGTAAGTCGAGACGATTAGCTCTCACTTCGAGTGACGTGAGACGACTAATGTTAATCAAATGAGAGCGAGTCGATAATTGTCACCTCATTCGACTCGTCTCACCTCACACGCCGCGCAGAATAAGCACAATTGTAGCAAAGTTAAACGTCCGTGTTGAAAATTAGCACGATTCATGGGATTTCCACCAGCTACTAGTGTTAAAACTACGGCAATCGTAAGGTAGGGGGAGATCCCCCAGTACCGGACAGCACCCAATACTGGACAAAGTCAAAAAATTGAGAAATCATGGCCCAATCAAGATGGTGTATTAGAAGGAAAGGAAGCTATTATGGAGACTAATATTTGCGTAGAATAACACATCCTTGAATTATGCATGCCTTTCTAAAAAAGTAGAAAAGTTTGAAAATCCTAAAAAAATTGACGTATCGCCTTAATATTGAGCCTATTTAGTAATTATTTTGAATATGAAAAAATACTTTGGATCACGCAAGCATGTTCTAAAATAATCCTAATTTGATAGTACGAATGTATTTTGAACCATAATTGAACTAAATATGGACGAGTTACAATTTTGGTTAAGCACCTCCTGTCCCCCAGTTTCGGACAGCTTTATTTGTTATATGCTATCTTTGTATATATTGCACCAGTGTCTCAAATTACATTCATTTTTCATGGATTCCGTCGATCATGGTATCAAACATGCGATAAAATTAAGAAGAATGAACATCCAGAACAACATCGTAAAATGTGCTATTTTTCATTATATATGAAAGAGGATTTTGATAAACATCTTGTAAACTAAGAAAAACTTAAATTGTTCTTGTAAATGTTGCAAATGCATTGAATTGGCAATTATATACTATTCCTATAGTAAATGCATTCAATGATGTTCAAATTTACAGTATTCGAAGCATTTCCAGATCGTGTCCGGTATTGGGTGCCACCTTTCAAGATCGAACAATTTGGTACTAAAATACATCATCAAAATGCAATGTCGAAATTCATATTTATATTTTAAAATTTATTTTTATACACTATAAAAATGATAATATTTATCATAAATGGGTAACACGAGCTCATAAAACCAATATTTTTCGAATTACGAATTTAGTGGCTTAAGTGTCCGGTACTGGGGGATCTTCCCCTAATAGTGTTTTGATGTTTCGTTAGCAATTTGGGAGTGAACTTAGTGTAGGTAAGTGAAACATTTTGAGAAATAATGTGGACTTCCAGAAATGTGTTTGTATATGTGAGGAAGCCATTTTCACTGCCATGACAGGGATTCCTTCCTATATGTCCTTAATGATGCTGCAACTGGCTCCCACGGTAGACATATACCACTGCGTCTACGCCAGTTTATGCGGGAAGGGTGAAGAGGTGGGGGGTAATTTTTATGGCAGAGAGGCTTGCTGGTTTGATTAACAGACTGTCTAAGTATAAGGCGTAAGAAAAGGCGTGCTATAATGATGAAAGAATGGTTTATTTTTGTCCATCTCGGGTTCTAGCAAATGCTATGAACTGTGATTTATATATTAAGAGTAGTTGGATAGAAGCAAGTGAAAGATACAACTACCAAGTAGGGGAGCTGGGGGCAAGAAGGACACCTTAAGATATATAGGTTCAAATCATGGTTGATTAGCACAATTTTTGAAGATTATTCCAGTGTAGGGGCAAGCTCACGTCTTGTGCTAAATGATGTTATCGATAGATTTCAAAAATATAAGAAACACATGATGATTTGGGATTTTTGAAAATGTCCCTTATGAGGTTTTTAAACGAGGCACGGGGCAAGAGGGCACTCGTATGGGGCAAGAATACCATCAGAGCAAAATGCCACAAATTTTGTATATTATTATTTCCCCGCCTAAACGATAAATTCTAGAGTAAGTTAAGATAAAATCTGAGGGATAAAAGTTGACTTATAGTTAAAAAGTAATTTTACGAAATTAATTTTGTTCTCATCTTATTTGACTGTAATAATAATAGTAAAAATTTTCAGAAACCATTTTGAATATCCAAGATGGTTTATTTAGTAGAAAACATTGATTTATTGCAATATTAAACAAGAAAAATAAAAGCTCATTTGATTTTATATGAGAAAATTGCGGTGTCCCTCTTGCCCCATAAGACATACTGTTTTTATATATGTAAAACTTAATGTCAAAAGCACTTTTTCGAAAAAAAAATCCTCACAGCTATATTAAACAAATGAAAATCATCAATACTGTGCGGAAAAATCAATATGTTTTGTATTTTTTGAGAGTCAAACCTTGTTTTCCAGTCTTACATTCTTATAATAATAACGCATTTTTCGCGTTGGTGATTTAAAGACATTTTTCTATTTTTTTCTACTAAACATTTTTAACTGTAATATTTACACAACCCTCAATCAGTACTCAATTTATTGTTATCCTGCGTTAAACATATAAAAAAAATTGATTTGAACTACGTGAAATTAGAGGTGGCACTTTTGCCCCGGGTGTCACTCTTGCCCCATGTCCCCCTACGAGGAAAGGGACGGGCTCAGCGAGTCTGATGGATGTTTCGGATTTAGGGACTCACAGACTCGCGTTTACACGTTTCCACTTTGAAACTAAAACTGATTTATTGTTGTTTATTATTCGAAATACTTATAGCTACCTTACAATCTACCACTTCACTTATTTATTGGCGTTGAGCAAGTTGCTCACGCTCTCACTCTCTTTAATCTATATGGCCAGCTGTTGAGCACCTGCTCACGCTTGACCGCTATGTTTAATTAAACTAATGACCTGGTTCTGGTGTGGCAATGAGGAAGTTTGGAAGTTTTGCTACTCAGCGCTATAATGTAGGTTTGGGTGGTTTGATGTTTAAACGGAAACAGGTTAAATGTATAATGGTAAAGTATGTAGGTCATGAAGAAGAGGTTACCACAGGGCCTGTGATTGAACCCATCATGCTGTCCGTTACGGCTGTTACGGCTTGGCAAAGCAGGGCTGTTAAATGTCATGAATTTCAGGTGACTTTGACATTCGAATACTGCTAATATCATCGCTCCTAGTGAAAAACGTCATCGAAAAATATTTTTCTTGGTGACCTTTTACGAATTACTATCGGTTGCCACTATTTGATAATGCGATATTTTGCATGCAAGAGTGCTATAAGCATTTTAATTTTTCCAAAAATTTGACATTTAACAGCACTGGTAGGAAGTTTCGTCGACAGGGACGTAGAGTTGCAGCTCCGCTAGGGGTTCATTCAAATATTACGTAACGCAAAATTTGTCAATTTTAAACCCCCTCCCTCCCCCACGTAACAGCTTTTGTATGGAAACTTTTAAATTTGTGTATGGACCGTAACACTATGTAAGACCCCCTCCCTCCCCCTGTTGCGTTACGTAATATTTGAACGATCCCTAGAATAGCTGGTGCATCAACTTCGCTGTTGAGAACTTTCGAAATGAACTCTGGTAGCATACTAGGGTTTATTCTACGAGTGGCGTGAGTTGAGAATTGTCGCGAGGTGACAATTCTCGATTCGAGTGAATTGGCTCGCAGCGTAAATCAAATGAAGCGTCCCTTCACTCGAGTCGAGAATTGTCACCTCGCTATATACGAAACCGACAATGGATTACCTGCTTTGCTCTTGTCCATAGTTGATCAGCAGAAGTTTGTTTTATTTTGTATGGGGAAAGGCATCTAACTTCAAATTTCTCGTACATGAAAGCATCAATCGAAAAAATATTTGGTAGGCGTGATAGTCATTATCATTGGGCCGTATGAATAAAATGTAGTAAAGTTGAGTTTACTACATTATCGGTAGTAAACGCTATATGTGGAACACGAGTGAAACATGTTTGTGTCATTTCTCTTTCTACACCTTTCGAACATACTACAAACAACGCGTTGCTATGAATAAAGGTAGCATTTACTACATAGCTACTGGTAGTTAGCTTCAGAGGTTGCTACTTATGCTTTGAGTTTGTTGAAATGAATGGAATAATTAAAATTTGAGTAAATATCATGGGAAAACGATGTCAGCTTTGATATTTCGAAAGGTATTTTGAGATTTCCGTAGAAATTTTAATATTTCGAAAAGAATTTTGAGATTCTGGTAATGAATTTTGAATTTATTTGAGAGATCTGGTATTCTTTCTAGCGTTAGAGAGCCTAATTAGTGTACTTATGAGTACTTACACAGTTTTAACTGAGAGCTTTCAATGTCAATTGACCATTTTGTATGTGAATATCGTGTGGCAGGTACGAAGATACTCATTACGATAATTATGTTCAATCTGGCATTACAATAATTATGTTGTTTCTTAGGAATTCTCGGATGTCGGATGGATTTCAGCTAGGTATAAAGTAATTCTTAATTATATGTAAGAGTGACTGACTGACTGACATCCCAGATTCTCTGATTTCCTTTGGAATTCTGGAATCCATATAGTAATTGTGGGTTTCCGATAGACATTCTAGATTTGTTATAACAATTCTGGGATTCTTTTGGGAATTTGTAAATCCGGTATATGATCTGGCTATTAATCTTTTGAAATTATTCGGGTATCTTCCGAATCTTTGGAATTCTTATTCACCCTCATTCTTGTTTACGGCGGATCCAATTTTCGATCGAATCTTATTCGTTCGAATCCATGGCTTATTTGATTTTGCTGGCGTAAACGAGAATGCGAAACGATTTTCGATCGAAAGCGCATTCGAACGTAAACGAGAATAGGGGTGATTAACTTTACTGCCGTGAATCGCAAGTCAGTCCCATCTGTAAAAAGTAGGCATTGAGAAAATGGGCTTTGAAGTTTCCAAACTCGTTTTCTAAACGAATATTCAAAAAAATCCACAGGATTGGAAAATGTTCAAATCCTATTGAAAGTTTCACAAATTGCTTTTCACTATGATATCTCTCGAAGAAAAATATAAAGATGATCAAAACATGGTTCATTTTTGTGTTATACGGTGCGGAAATCTGTAGTGGGACTGATATGCGGTTACTTTTCATTATGGGACAATTTGACTTGCTGTTTTTTCCTAATTTTTCCGAACAAATCATATTATCTCATTAAGGCAGCTGAAGAGAATTGGATCATATGTTAAAAACTGAACTCAACTCAATTTTGACGAAAATACAGATGGGATTGACTTGCGATTCACGGCAGTTTAGATGCCTTTGATTTCCAGTTCCGTTGGGATTTCAGAGATAATCTTCAATAGGGTCCCAAAGCCCTGTCCTAATTTTAGTACCAAACGATTAAGTTTAGGACAGAAACACATGTTTACATAATTTTTGAATGCTTCTCGTTGGTTTACGGTCAAAAAACATTTTTTCCTGATTTTCAAGATTTTGTCACACCCTTGGTTTAAACTCAAATTTTGGGTGTATTTTATTTTCCGTGTCCCTTGCGAAATGTCGAAAAGGAACAACCCCAGTGTTAAAAAGATGAGTCCCTGTGGCGTTTTTGCCGACTCAGTGAATGTCAAACATGATCTAAAGTGTCAAGGTTCAAATTTGGACCTATCTTTTAAAATAAATTTTAAATGTGATATAACCGATATTTGAACAGGAAAAAATGCTAAAGTGGTTGCAAGAACATGCTCTTTCGTCTTATTAAATTAAAACAATATTTTATTAAACAATTTTTGGACCCTATTATAGTATAAACCTTTGATGGTGGTAAGCTCCATCGAAGTTAATACGCATTACGTGAATTTATCTTGCAGAGCACAATAGTAAAATCGAGGATAATACGCGATTGGCGTATTAACTTCGATGGAGCTTACCACCATGAATGTCTGAATGTAAAAATGAAAAAGAAAATCCTTAATTCAACCACTATTATGAAATTTTTTTTTTATTTCTAAGAATTCCAGAGATACTACCAGGAAACCTACCGAAATAACGAGAATACCACAAAAATACTAAGAATACCATATCCATCATCGGAGTTCAAGATGCAGTTTTTTTTAATTCACAGAGGAAACTCAAAATTCTACCGCTATTTCATTAAATTCTCAGTACTGGAATCTTGAAAATGTTAGGAACTTTTTAATTCCACAATTGCTGTAATCTCAAGATCTCTTTATAGGACACAGATTTTTAGCTTAAATTTAAAACATCTTTGTAATCATAAAATTCACTTGCACATAAAGGGAATGCTAGATTTATCGCAAATTTATACTTCAAATCGTGTAAAATTACATAATATACATGAATTAGTGTCCATGCTCGTTTACGCGATGCATAGTGGGAATGTAGTAACATTCATATTTTCACATGATTTGTAGTGTGAATAAGCGATAAATTTGGCATATATGCATGATTTTATTGATTTTAAGTGTCACTCTGAATGGAATTTTCTTAACGTGCAGCATCACACTGCGCTCTGAATAGAATTTTCTTAATGTGCAGCATCAGTCACTGCTCATGTTCGAAAGTAGTAGGTACTAGTGATCCTTTATAGAGAGATAAGCGGATGTAAAATGGAATGATTTGGCAACAGACCAGCAGTGCTGATTTTGCTCGGCGTCGAGAATAATATTTTAACACGGACATGACTTCCTCATTGCTAAAAAGTGTATTTTGTTTCGTTATAGATCTTTGAGCTACATATCCAAACTAATAAACAGCCGAAAAAATCAACAACTAACAATCGCATTGACAAAAATTTAAAAAAGAAAAATATTTCATTTTTTTGCTTCATGCAAAATTACTTTTACCGAAATAATTTCAAACGGATTACATTACTCTTCAAGAAAAGTTCAAAACAAACATAACGCATGTACGTTTGGCTCACACTTTGACAGCTCTCGCTGCTCGATTGGCTCACACTTTGACAGAAATGTCAGCTTCCGCGAATCTCTCTTATAAAGGATTACTAGTAGGTACTACATGTTCGAAAGGTTTTTTATTCATACCAAAAGGGCTCATTCATTTATTTCATAACGCTGAATTTGGCCATTTTGGACACCCGCCCACCCCCTTGTAACGCCTTTTTTATGAATGTTATTAAATTTTTGTATGGGCTGTAACATCGCTAGGACACCCACCCACCCCTCTAGCGTTATGAAATTTGTGAATGGGCCCAAAGTGTAATAAACTTTGTGGATTTTGTTTTTGAGTAGATGCTACATGTAGTAAAGTTCAACGCTTTTTATTCATACCGTTATGATATAGCTGAAATCGAATTCAGGTTAACTTCTGCGTTCATGAGTCCTCTCATGGCGTAGTGGTTAACGCGCCCCAACTAGAGATCGGGGAGTCGTGAGTTCGATTCTCACTGAGAAGACGTGTAACTTTTTCGCAAATCTTCACATCAATTTGTCCATCTAATCCAATTGCAAATTATATGTAATGTTTAGCTTTTCGGTAGTTGTTATAATAATGTTGTTTGTTAAATAAGCATTGTTAAATCAACAGTCCTTATTAGGCGAAGTGAAACCTGAATAAACATCATTACAATATATGATTACAATCACTAAATGATAAGTAGCCTAATAATTTCGCTAGATTTGCTTGAACAATGTGTGCGTAGCAGCTGCAAAGTAACATAATAAAGCAACTATTCTGTATGTAGTTGTGAAAGATAGCCTAAAAAGGATTATAAAACAGGCAAATGTTTCTTGGGATACGACAACACTAATGATATTGCTATTACTTTTTTTTTTTTTTTTTCTTTATTAGTATCATTCCAAACATTACATTCATTTCTTATATCTAGGTGTTCTGTGTTATTAGACAACACTATCATCCTAATTTGGTAAAACAAATTTAAGATTCTATTAACATTTTGTTAACAACATATAACATTTCATTTGCCGTAGCAGTTCAGATTTTTTACAGGTGAATTGATTTCACCTGCTTATAAGAGAAAAAAAAACGCTTTGAATATACTTAACCTAACTTAACCTAAACATATAACGCATTAATCGTGGCAATAGAAGATTGTAACGATTTTTGCCTGAAATTATTTATTATTTTATTTGACATTTGTTCCAATGTTTCAACATTGGATATTCTATGTAACTCATTGGTACTATACCAGGGAGGAAGCCTCAGAATCATTTTCAAAATTTTATTTTGAATTCTCTACAGAGCTTTCTTCCTGGTATTACAACAGCTAGTCCATATTGGTACAGCATACAACATGGCTGGCCTGAAAATTTGTTTGAATATCAAAAGCTTGTTCTTAAGACAAAGTTTTGATTTTCTATTAATAAGGGGATAAAGATATTTTACATATTTATTACATTTGGCTTGAATGCCCTCAATGTGATTTTTGAAAGTTAAATTCTTATCAAGCATGAGCCCTAGATACTTAACTTCATCTGACCAATTTATTGGAATCCCTCTCATCGTGACAACATGTCCACTTGAAGGTTTCAAATAAAGAGCTTTTGGTTTATGTGGGAATATTATTAGTTGAGTTTTGGAAGCATTAGGAGAAATCTTCCATTTTTGCAAGTATGAAGAAAAAATATCCAAACTTTTTTGCAATCGACTACAGATGACACGCAGGCTTCGTCCTTTGGCGGAGAGGCCTGTGTCATCCGCAAACAAAGATTTTTGACATCCCTGAGGTAACTCAGGTAAGTCAGATGTGAAAATATTGTATAATATTGGTCCCAAAATGCTGCCTTGAGGAACACCAGCTCTTACAGGAAGTCTTTCAGATCTGGAGTTCTGATAATTAACCTGAAGTGTACGATTTGACAGATAACTTTGAATTATTCTAACAATGTATGTTGGAAAATTAAAGTTTTTCAATTTTACGATCAAACCTTCATGCCAAACACTATCGAATGCTTTTTCTATATCTAGAAGAGCAAGACCAGTAGAATAGCCTTCAGATTTGTTGGAACGGATCAAATTTGTTACACGTAAAAGTTGATGAGTGGTCGAATGTCCATGGCGGAATCCGAACTGTTCATTGGCAAAAATTGAATTTTCGTTGATGTGGGCCATCATTCTGTTCAAAATGATCTTTTCAAAAAGTTTACTGATGAAGGAAAGCAAACTGATTGGACGATAGCTAGAAGCTTCTGCAGGATTTTTGTCTGTTTTTAAAATTGGAACAACCTTAGCATTTTTCCATTTGTCAGGAAAATATGCTAATTTAAAACATTTGTTAAATATATCAACTAAAAATGATAAGCTACTTTCTGGAAGTTTCTTGATGAGGATGTAGAAAATTCCATCATCGCCAGGAGCTTTCATATTTTTGAATTTTTTAATAATAGTTCTCACTTCTTCCAAATCAGTCTCCCAGGCATTTTCGAAAACGTTCTCTTGATTAAGAATATTTTCGAACTCCTGAGTAACTTCATTTTCAATTGGACTAGTGAGTCCTAAATTAAAATTGTGCGCACTTTCAAACTGCATAGCAAGTTTTTGAGCTTTTTCGCAATTAGTTAGTAATAATTTGTTTTCCTCTTTCAATGCCGGTATAGGCTTCTGAGGTTTTTTCAAGATTTTAGATAATTTCCAAAAGGGCTTAGAGCCAGGGTCCAATTGAGAAATTTTATTTTCAAAATTTTTGTTTCTTAATTGAGCAAAACGCTTTTTGATTTCTTTCTGCAAATCCTGCCATATAATTTTCATAGCAGGATCGCGAGTGCGTTGAAATTGCCTTCTCACGTTTTTAAGACGGATCAAGAGTTTAAGATCATCGTCTATAATCACGGATTCAAATTTTACTTCACATTTTGGAATTGCAATGCTTCTGGCTTCAACAATGGAATTTGTTAAAGTTTCAAGAGTAGGCTGACCATAAGCCAACCAGATAAAAACGGGACAAATAAAAAACAAAAACGGGACAATTTTAAAAGACATAGGTTATGCGGGGCCCAAATAGCCGTAGCGGTAAAGGCGCAGCTATTCAGCAAGACCAAGCTGAGGGTCGTGGGTTCGAATCCCACCGGTCGAGGATCTTTTCGGGTTGGAAATTTTCTCGACTTCCCAGGGCATAGAGTATCTTCGTACCTGCCACGATATACGCATGCAAAAATGGTCATTGGCATAGTAAGCTCTCAGTTAATAACTGTGGAAGTGCTCATAAGAACAAGCTGAGAAGCAGGCTCTGTCCCAGTGGGGACGTAACGCCAGAAAAGAAGAAGAAGGTTATGCGATTGTACAAGCAATACCAAATTTTTATATGCACATAAAAAAGTGATATTAACTTGAAAGATATAAGAGATAAAAGATCCGAAAATATTATCTAAAATTTACTCCTGGAATACTATTAGCATATCATATTTAGCTTTTATAAGATCTCACCGAGCTATTCCAACATCAAATTTAGCTATGGCTCAAAAGTTCCAGGAATAAAATCTTGATATTATGTATCCGGTAGAAATCAAGACCAACATTTATTTATAATTATTGTTTTCTCGGGCCCCGTGCGTCGCATCTAATATGTGAATAGTGCGCTGTGTTCATAAAAATCGTAAGAATGCAGCGCCACACTAAAAAACTGATTTCAAAATCGCGCGAGTTGAGGCGCGTCGCGAGTCTCACTGGCGCGATCCGGTTTGGTGGCGGTGCGACAATATTATCTTCAGATCTTTTATCTCTTATGTCAATCAAATCAATATCTTGATTTAATGGTCAGATCTTTGCTTCTGCTCGGGTAGTGAGATAGTGTTGAATTAGAAAGATCGATGAGCTACCAAAGAAAGAGATAGGTATTTGATCATTCTCGACTAAATACATATTGCCAAAAATACATATTGTTCACAACCTTGAAATGCAATGGGTTATGTCAATTATGAGTGTTAGAAGTTTTCGGAGAACTGAGAACTATTCGAGGAAACGTGGTTTTCGGGGAACTAGCATTATGAGAACTGGCGTTGGGAGAACGACTTTCGAGAAACCGCCATTCGAGGGAAAGTAGTAGAACCAGATTATGCAATCCCAAGCTACATGTCTGTATGATTCAATAAAAATCACTCAGAACCTTGAAGCTCATTCTTTGATTTCCGAGAAGCAGCGTTTTTTAAGAATTTCCTAAAAAAATCGTTACGCTTTTCAATTTTTCAAATTCAAAATTAAATTTTTCTAATATTTTATTACTTTTTAATAGTTAATCCAAGCAATTGCGTATCATAAGTAAACACATAGTTGTTCTTTTTCATTTTAGGTATTATATAATTAATTATCTTATGGAGATCCGTATTTTGGAAATTCACCAAAATTTGGCACAAGTAAAGAAACGCAAAAAGTAAAGCAGAATCATGTACGGATCAAGTTTAACTCTGTTTGAGAAACTAATAATTGCTTGGAAAATATAATCATCTATTTAGACAATAAGCTCTGAAATGTTTCTAAAAACTGTTTGTTTTGTTGTTATTTTTATTGTTTTACTGGTGTTGAAAATTATCTGACAATTTTCCATTTCCTAAAATACGGGACAATTCGAGCATTTTCCATAAAACGACGGGACAGTCCATTGAGGGGATGAAAACGGTACTGTCCCGTTAAATACGGTACGTATGGTCAGCCTATTCAAGAGCATTGTCAATATCAAGTTTAGTTTCTGAAGAAATGTTAACATCAAGATTCAAGATTCAGAATCAAGAGAGTCAACATACGTTTTATATATATTCCAGTCGGCTCGTAAATAATTGAAAGTGGAGCTGATAGGATTTAGAATCGCTTCTTGGGATATTTGAAATATAACAGGGACATGATCAGAATCAAAATCAGCATGAGTAACTAATTGGCTACAAAGATGACTAGAGTCGGTTAAGACCAAGTCAATCGTAGATGGATTTCTAGAAGATGAAAAACATGTAGGGCTATCAGGGTATTGAATTGAGAAATATCCTGAAGAGCACTCATCAAATAAAATTCTGCCGTTGGAATTACTTTGAGAATTATTCCATGACCGATGTTTGGCATTAAAGTCACCAATGACAAAAAATTTTAACTTATTGCGAGTCAATTTTCGCAAGTCAGTTTGGAGCAAATTAACTTGCTGTCCAGAGCATTGAAAAGGCAAATAGGCAGCTGTGAAAGTATATTTACCAAACTGTGTTTCAACAGAAACACCTAAAATTTCAAAAACTTTAGTTTCAAATGATGAAAACAGTTGATGTTTTATACGCCTATGAATGATGATTGCAACTCCCCTACATGCCCCATCAAGTCGATCATTACGATAAACAAAAAAGTTAGGATCTCTTTTGAGTTTAGATCCAGGTTTTAAATACGTTTCGGTAATAACTGCTATATGCACGTTATTAACCGTAAGAAAATTAAACAGCTCGTCCATTCAGAGAACGAGCATTCCAATTTAAAATATTTAAATTATTATTTGGATCCATTAGAAAAACGTAATCCAATAACAATTTGATTTGTAAATTTTACACCTACTTGGACTGCTTCAGTCATAGTGGTGGCTTTGAACATTGCATCAATCATTAGATTAAATTGTTCAGTTAGAAAATTAAAATCAGAGGCAGACATGTCATGTGATTTCCCATTAGAATTTCCGGTAGACGAAGAAGCGGAATTACCTGTGGCGGTAGGGTTTTTTTTCCATTTGATTTGAAACAAGTAGAATGGGTACCCATGGATCGATTTGGGGAGGAGTTCAAATTTCCTGCTACGATATCGGCAAAGGATTTACCGTGGGTAGATACATTCGAAATTGAAAGATTCGAACGGCTACCCGACGGATTAAAATTAGTTTGTGAATGAGCATGATTATGATCTTCCTGATGGGTATGATTCATGATCAAGCGATCGTTAACTGAAAAATGAGCATTGTTCGATACTCTACCAGGCAAATTTCGGAAACGACCGTTATCGTAACGGATATTATCTTTCATCTGCCTGGCACGAGCCTCAATGACCCTTTTGCGTGAAGGACATTCCCAAAAGTTAGCTTTATGAGGCGCATTCAAACTTTCTGGTATCTTCTTTCACAGGACAGACGTCCTTAGCGTGAGAAGAACCTCCGCAAATCATGCATTTAGCATCCATGCGACAATTTTTTGTACCATGACCCCACTTTTGGCACCGACGGCACTGAGTGGGGTTCTGGTAATTTCCTCCAGGTTTCTGGAAATGTTCCCATGTCACACGGACATCGAACATAAGTTTTGCTTTTTCTAAAGCTTTAATATTATTTAGTTCCTTTTTGTTAAAGTGAACTAAATAATATTCTTGAGAAAGCCCTTTCCGAACAATGCCAGATTGGGTTCTCTTTTTCATAATGATTACTTGGACTGGGGAAAATCCAAGTAAATCATTAATTCCATTTTTGATCTCTTCAGGTGACTTATAGTCACTTGAGAGGCCTTTCAAGACAACTTTGAACAAACGTTCAGTTTTGTCGTCATAAGTAAAAAATTTGTGCTTCTTCTCTTCAAGATGTCTGAGAAGAAGTTCACGATCTTTAAGAGTTTCCGGCAAAACGCGACAGTCTCCTTTCTTTGCGATTTGGAAGGAAACCTTGATTCCCCTAATGGAGTTCAAGATCTCCTGCCTAAATCCCCCAAATTCGGAACAACTGACCACGATAGGCGGCACTCTTTGCTTCCTCACTTGAATCAAAGAGCCTGGGCTAGAGGCTGCTTCGATTTGGTGTTCGGAAAATTTGTCTAGAGCATCGAACTGATTGCTCATTTCGATACAATTATTCATTTCACCCTTGGAAGAAACTTCGCATTCCGGGGAAGCGTCCTTTCTTCCATTCTTGCCACGTGTAGTGACAGTTTTAAAACCCACTTTTTTGGAAGGAAGTAGTGAATTCAGAGATTCACCCTTCCTTTTGTTAGTTGTTGATACCATGTTTAGTTAATAAACGAAAGAAGACGTGACCTTCGAGAGGTTTTTTCCCAAGACGGTGTCCAAGAAGGATTACCACCGCTAGCTTTCGCCAACGGGTCCAACGAAAAGTCGAAGGCACGGGTCCAAACAAGGATCGTAAAGGGATCAATAGAAGAAAAAATAGTACTGAAAAGTACTGTTTTAGTAGCACTGAAAAGTACCGTTTTTAATTTTAGCACTGAAAAGTACTGTTTATGTAGTACTGAAAAGTACTGATTTATTGCTTTAGGTAGTTTTTAAGAAAACTTCCAAGAGCAGAGAGAATTCGTGTACGCACAGCACGACGGTACGATGCGCACTGATATTGCTATTACTTACACACGCTACGACACCGTCTTCTGTCAAAATTTCATTCATAAAATAAGCGATCAGCTGTCTCGTAAATTGAACTGTTTGCACCAAACACCGCACATTCTATATCACACCTTCAATTTTTTGCAGTCGTGAACGTAACAACCTGTTGTTATTTCATGTTCATTCCGAAACACAAAAGAACGAAATCTTTCTCCTTTGGAGAAACATACATGAGAGATACATTAGGCAAAAAATTTATTGCTCTAGATAAATGATAAATTTAAACACCCCCTATGTATAACCCGTAAAATAAGATTCCTTTGTAGCTTCCCTTCTTTAAATGTTTCAGGCATTTTATGATTTACAAGCAATGGATCTCAGCAGGATATATTCTCAAGATATGCATTAGTATTAATATTTGATAAAAAATCCAATTGTATGTTTTGTTTTACACTAAAGTATGGAAGCGAATAAATAACATTGGAGTCCCGCTCTGAATCATTTATAGTGATGTTTCTTATAGTGGAGAAGAGCAGCAATAAATAGTTTTCATTGATAACATAAATAACCACCGTGGTTATCTGTAGCAGTGCAGCTTCCAAACATGATGACTGCTGGGATTCTGGAATCCTTTTACTAGATCTACAAGATATCGAAATGAAACATTTAGTTGGTTATATTTTAAATTTATATTCATCAAAATCGGAATGTTTCAGCGCTTAAATAGGTGTGTTTGGCCAATGGGCCAACAGATGGTGGTAGTGTGTAAACGTTAAACGGGAAGAAAAATGATGCGCGCGATGCGAGTGGTGGATTAACCACCTACGATACATTTGAATCGACCTTTTAAAAAGGTGGTCGATGGACAATGATGAGAGTGTGACGTCTGTTTGTCTGTGATTTATGTTTTTGGTACCGTTTTGACTGTGTATTGATCTTGAAATCTTCAAAACACATGGTATTGAAATTTTTAGATTTCTCGGAGAAAGCCCAACCGAATAGAATGATTTTCCAGAAAAGCTCTTTATTACCTGAGACTTAGAGCAGACACTTCAATTTTTTGATAAATTTTCTAAACATGTAATGGCGCCAATTTACTCGGTCCATGGCTGTGTCCCTCCAATTTTGATTTTGGCCCACGCTCTCCAGATCTTGTTGCACCTGATATAGCCACCTCGCTCACTGTGCTCCCCGCCTTGTTGTGCCAACCGGATTCGACGCGAAAACCATCTTTGCAGGATTGTTGTTCGGTAGTCTTGCAAAATGCCCTGCCCAGCGCACCCTTTCGGCTTTCGCAACCTTCTGGATACTGGGTTCGCCGTAGAGCCTAGCGAGCTCGTGGGTCTTTCACCGCCGCCACATACCGTTCTCCTGCATACCGCCAAAGATGGTCTTAAGCACCCTTCGTTCGAACACTTCAAGTGCTTCCAGCATGGTCCATGCTTCATGTCCATAGAGGACCACCGGTCTTATAAGCGTTTCGAAAATCGTGCATTTGGTGCGGGGGTGAATCTTTCTCGACCGCAGCTTCTTCTGGAGCCCATAGTAGGTGTCACGACGAGACCCCCAGTTTTGAGTCAACTGTGGCCGACTAGTTGGTTGGTCTTAGGTGTATACGGTTCAACGATTGTCAGTGATTGAGCGTATGGAACGTCATTGAAATTGGAGAAACGGAGAAGGACAAAAACAATGATAAAGCTTTTTGGCAAGTGGTATTACGATTACGAGCGGATTGAATTAGAAAAATATCCTAGCTAAATTAAATATAAAGACAAAGTTATGTTTGAATTATCTTACCTATATTATTAATACAAAGTGAGTAATTATCCTAAAACTTAATTACATCTAAGTACGATAGATTGCGAAGGTATCATGCATTACTTATTATTAGTACTTTGAGAATTCGTTATTCACACATATTCACTTAAATCTAGATAAAAATACTATTTACAAGCGTCAGCGTAGTTTGCAGTCGTGGAAACCGATTAACTTAATTAATTGCGGATAGAAGTATATTGAAATCAGAATTGTAAGTACATTAAACCTAAATATTAATAATGTAACCTAAAATTTGCCAATTCATACAGTGCACCCTAAATTCGGTACCGATAGAGTCGCGATACGATCCGTGAAATCGAAAGGTCACCAAACTTTGTAAGTAGTAGTAAAAATAATGAAATATTAATCTAATAAAATACTATTTTAGCTAAAAGCTAACCGACAGCACAAACGCGGTTTGCTATATAGATCTTGGACGATCCCACCCCCACAACAATCTTTTAGAAAGTTTGTACGTGGGTAATCGATATGACAGGACATCACGACCAATCGATGTACCAGTGCAAGACGTGCCACGAAACGGACTCCGCGGACGCTCATATGATCATCTGTGACCAGTGTCGCCAATGGGAGCACTTTCGATGCTCTGGAATTAGCGAAGCTAGTCGAAGTCGTCCTTTCATTTGTAAGCAGTGTGGAACGGGAGCCACTGGTACCCAACGAGTATTGAGGTCAAAAACGAAAGGTAATCAGCTCACTAACCCGTCTGTGGGAGGCGCTCTTTCCCAAAAGGGCAGCAAAATATCGTCAGTCCGTAGTTTTAGTTCCCGATCGTCTGTCGTAAAAGCGCAACTGGAATTGGCAGAGGAAGCCCGGATGAAGCAGAAGGAGCTAGAGGAGGAACAAGAACTCAAGCATCTCGAGCTTGAAGAGGAGAAAAAACAGTTAGCTGAGAAGAAGAAATTGTTGGAGGAAGAAGCCCGATTACGACAGCGAGCACTAGAAGCAAGTAGGGAGCGACTGGCGAAGCAGCAATCGATCCGTCGAGAGTCATTGGAGAAAAGGAACGAGATTCTTTTGCAGATATCCGAGCGTGGAAGTGTGCTGGAGTCTACGACAAGTTCGGTTGAAAAGGTATCAAAATGGTTGACAGCTCATCCACAGGGAGGGATGACCGAGGAGAACATTACAGGGGCGCCAAGTGATCCCCTTCTCCCGACCCCAAACGAACAACAGGGAGAGGTCTCAAATGCCTTGGCACAACCTTTGCAAACCGGAGTGCGTTCGTCCCAAACGCATGACTTTCCATTACAACCCTCGTACCAAGAAGCAAGGAATATTCGGCCTTTGGACACATTTCGACCGGGGCTTCGGGCTCAAGCAGCACCCGTAATTGATGAGAAGCTCCCACTTCCGAGAACTGTAATTCCTCGAGAAGTCCATTCGGTAACGGTAAAAGAGCCATTCCAGCAATACATCGCATCGTCGCACCCTCTACGTGATCCTCGATCGTTTTCTCCTGCAAAGCCTCCAAACTTCGTTAAGACATATTCTATTCCAGCGGTGAACCATCACGTTGGACTACCGCCTTCCGATTCTGGTGATCTGATCAGACAAATGCATCAACAAGCTCCAGTGTGGAGCACGCCCGTACAACATGAGCCAGTACCGGGACCCAAATCGTTCTCCCCTCGCTTACTCACCCCTGCTACGGAACTACCATTTCCATATCGGAACTCTCTTCCGAACTTTGACGCTACTCGAGAAGGAGTCATTTCCGGTGCAGTACGCAATCCCCTAGAAACGGTTTTGGATGATGGCGTTTTAAACTCCCAAAAGATAGCCGCGCGTCAGGTTGTTGGTAAAGATCTGCCATCGTTCAACGGAAACCCTACCGACTGGCCGATGTTCATTACCTCCTTTGAACAATCTACAGCTGCATGCGGGTTTTCAAACGCAGAGAATTTGGTACGTCTACAACGATGCCTCACAGGCCATGCTCGAGAGGCGGTTCGAAGCAGGCTTTTGCTTCCAGCCAACGTGCCGCACGTAATTGAGACATTGCGAACGCTCTATGGACGTCCAGAACTATTGATTCGTTCGCTCCACGAGAAGATAAGAAAGACTCCTGGACCCAGACACGATCGGCCGGAAACGATACTCGAATTCGGACTAGTAGTCCAAAACTTCGTTGATCATCTGCTAGCTGCGCAACAAGGAGAACATCTTTCAAACCCGATGCTTCTACAGGAACTAGTAGAAAAGCTTCCAGGGCCAATGAGAATGGATTGGGCCGTCTTCAAAGGTCAACAACCGCGGGCTACAATTGTGCTGTTCGGTGAGTTCATGTCCAAACTGGTAAAGGCAGCCAGTGAGGTCAGTTTTGAACTTCCAGGGTTGTTCAAAGACTTAAACGACGGTAAACATCAGCGAGCGAAAGAAAGAGTCAGAATACAGACGCATTCCACCGAAGAAAAATCAACCTTCAAGCTAGCCAACAGCGGTAGCCGCAAAGCACCGAAGCCGTGTGCGATTTGCGATCGCGAAGGCCACAGGGTGGCAGAATGCTCGAAGTTCAAGCAGTTGACTGTAGATAACCGATGGAAGTTAGTGCAAAACAAAGGTTTGTGCAGAACGTGCCTGAACAACCACGGAAAGTGGCCATGTAAATCTTGGCAAGGTTGTGGTAGCGAAGGATGCCACTTGAAACACCACACGCTTCTTCATTCGCCGTCTACTCCTCCCAGTTCTTCGCACTCGGTGAACGTATCGTTGAGCCAGACTTCATCTGAAGAATATCGGACACTCTTTCGAGTGTTACCCGTAGTCCTCCACGGAAAGGGGAAAAGTGTGACGATCTTCGCGTTCATTGATGAAGGATCACAAATTACGATGTTGGAGGAGAAAGTCGCGAAGGAGCTCGGCGTTACCGGTCCGACAAGGCCTCTCACGCTCCAGTGGACGGGGGATATAAAACGCGATGAATCAAAATCTCAGGAAGTCAGCCTGCAAATAGCAGGAAAAAATAGTGGTACACGTTATGATCTTCGTCATGCACGCACAGTTAGCTGCTTGCTACTACCAACCCAAAGCCTGAACTACCGAGAACTGTGCGTCCGTTTCCCTCATCTCAAAGGCCTGCCGGTGGAAGATTATGATCTCGTGCAACCAAAACTGCTCATTGGTTTAGACAATCTTCGACTTGGAGTACCGCTAAAGTTGCGTGAAGGAGGACCATACGATCTTATTGCAGCCAAATGCCGTTTGGGATGGGGAATCTATGGTAGTTCGTCTACAAACCCCGTACCAAGAGTTAGAGTCAACTTTCACACTGCCGCACAGCCGTCCTCCGACGACCTGCTCAACGTACAGTTGCGAGACTACTTCGCATTCGAGAACTGTGGGGTTGTTGCTCCGACCGAAAAGCTAGAGTCCGAGGAAGATAAACGAGCAAGACAGTTGCTTGAAGAAACGACGCGTCGAACTGCAAAAGGATTTGAAACAGGCCTTCTGTGGAAAACTGATGACCGAGAATTTCCAGACACGTATCCAATGGCACTTCGGCGGATGAAAACCTTGGAGAAGAAGCTGCAGCGAGACCCGTTGATGATGCAGCGAGTACGAGAGCACATAATTGAATTTGAGAAAAAGGGCTACATTCGCAAGGTTAGCAAAGAAGAGCAATCCACCTTCGATCACCGGAAAAGCTGGTTTCTTCCCCTGGGAGTTGTCGTAAACCCGAAAAAACCTGGGAAATTAAGAATTATCTGGGATGCGGCAGCGAAAGTCGATGGAGTATCGTTCAACTCACACTTGATAAAAGGCCCAGATCTCCTAACGCCTTTGCCGCGAGTTCTCAGTGGTTTCCGTTTGTATCCGGTAGCGGTTTCCGGAGATATAAGGGAGATGTTCCTTCAAATAGGGCTACAAGCAAGTTATCGAAATGCGCAAATGTTCTTGTTCCGCGATCATCCTCAAGATCCGGTGCAAATATATGCTGTCAACGTCACAATGTTCGGATCGACCTGTTCTCCTTCGTCAGCTCAGTACGTCAAGAACGTGAACGCTGAACAACATGCTTTACACTACCCAAGGGCGGCGACTGCAATTATAGAACACCATTATGTCGACGATTACTTGGACAGCTTCAGAACGGTGGACGAGGCTGTTCAGATCGTAAGGGACGTCAAGTTTGTTCACTCCAGGGGCGGATTCGAAATCCGCAATTTTCTCTCCAATAAGGACGAAGTCCTCCGGCGAACTGGGGACATCGAAACGAATACGTCTACAGAATTCGCCCTCGTACGGGCAGAAACAACAGAATCAGTGCTCGGAATGAAGTGGATTCCTACCGACGATGTTTTCACTTATACCTTGGCTATGCGAAACGACCTGATGCCAATTCTCGACGACAACCACGTTCCAACGAAGCGGGAAGTGCTTAGGGTGGTGATGAGCCTGTTTGACCCTCTTGGTTTCGTTGCATACTTCCTGGTGCATGGTAAGGTGCTAATGCAGGACATCTGGGCATCAGGTATCGATTGGGACGACAAAATAGGTGAAGAACTTTTTCTCCGTTGGCAGCAGTGGATACGCTACTTTCCGCAGTTAGATAATATACGTATTCCACGATGCTATTTTCAACCCCCATTCCCTGCAGATTTCGATCGACTCGAGCTCCACGTGCTGGTCGACGCCAGCGATTCTGCATATGCATGTGTCGCTTACTATCGATTGGAAACTGAAAGCGGCGTTCAGGTGGTGCTGATTGGTGCCAAAACCAAAGTAGCGCCGTTAAAGGCGTTGTCCATCCCGCGCCTGGAGCTAAACGCTGCGATCTTAGGAAGCCGCCTACTGGACACCATCCAAGGTTATCATGCGTATCCCATTAACCGCAGGTTCCTCTGGAGTGATTCCAGTACAGTGCTAGCCTGGATACGATCCGAACATCGCAGATACAATAAATTCGTCGCTGTACGAGTTGGTGAAATTCTAACGACCACCAACGCCAACGAATGGAGATGGATTCCTTCCGGTGTAAACACAGCGGATATTGCCACTAAGTGGAAGAATATTCCAGATCTTTCCTACGACAGCCCGTGGTTCCGCGGCCCTTCCTTTCTTCGTAAGTCGGAAGAGCACTGGCCGCAACAAAAGAAAATTACTCCAACGACCGAAGAACTTCGTTCCATCCACGTCCACTTCTCGATGTACCCAATGATTGACGCTTCACGGTTCAGTAAATGGACAAAAATGCTACGATCTATGGCCTTTGTAGTGCGATATGTCCAAAATCTGCGGCGTAAATGTAAAGGTTCCACGTTGCAGTTAGGAGAACTTCAACAAGACGAACTGAAGTGCGCAGAAGAAATGCTCTGGAAAGTAGCCCAAGTAGAGGCGTTTCCTGAAGAAATCGCCACCCTCTCGGACTCTCAAGGACTTCAAAATGCTCGACCGGGACGCGTTTCTAAGGCCAGTACAATCTATAAAAATTGGCCCTTCCTAGATGAACGCGGTGTGCTGCGGATGCGCGGAAGAATCGGAGCTGCAAGTTTCGCTTCAGCCGAAGCTAAGTACCCAGCGATTCTTCCCAGGCAACATTTAATCACGTTTCTTCTTACAGACTGGTACCACTGCCGATTCCGCCACGCCAACAGAGAAACTGTCGTCAACGAAATGCGTCAACGGTTCGAAATCGCCAAATTACGAGCATTGATTCAAAAGGTTTCCAAGAATTGTATGATATGTAGAGTTTCAAGAGCCACCCCTAACCCGCCGGCGATGGCACCACTTCCTGCGTCGCGGCTACAACCCTTCGTACGTCCTTTCACATTTGTTGGACTAGATTATTTTGGGCCTGTATTGGTCAGAGTCGGCCGCAGTCAGGTGAAAAGATGGGTTGCTCTCTTCACCTGTCTCACCATCCGAGCTGTACACTTGGAACTAGTCCACAGCCTATTCACCGAATCCTGCATTATGGCAGTACGGCGCTTCATTGCACGCCGTGGCCCACCCGCAGAATTTTATACCGACAACGGAACGTGTTTTCAAGGCGCCAGTAATCAGCTAGAAAAGGAGAAGACAGAGGCTCGGAACAACTCGTTAGCGGCAAAGTTCACGAGTTCAAAAACCCAGTGGCGCTTCATCCCACCAGCAGCACCACATATGGGAGGCGCCTGGGAGCGTCTTGTCCGGTCGGTCAAAGTAGCGTTAGGGTCGGTGGCGGAGGCATCCCGCATTCCAGATGACGAGGTTCTAGAAACCGCCCTACTAGAAGCAGAGGCCCTAATCAATGCTCGTCCTCTCACTTATATACCCCTCGAATCGGCTGACCAAGAATCCCTCACCCCAAATCATTTTCTTTTGGGATCTTCGAGTGGGGACAAAGTGGCACCCTTTGATCCAATAGAAAACCCTGCGGTGCTACGGAGCGGTTGGAGGCTCGCGCAATCCATTACGCAAGTATTTTGGGCTAGATGGTTGAAAGAGTATCTTCCAGTGATCACTCGTCAAGGGAAGTGGTTTGAAGAAAGCCCGAACATAGCTGTAGGCGACCTGGTGCTGGTGGTTGGCGGAACGGCAAGGGACCAGTGGGTGAGAGGACGTATAGAAACGGTGATCCCTGGACGCGACGGAAGGGTGCGTCAAGCTCTTGTGCGGACAGCATCGGTTCTCGACGTGCGAAAGGATTATGAACCCATACCGAGAGTTCCTGAGCAACAGAACTTGGACCAGGGTTCACGGGACGGGGGATGTCACGACGAGACCCCCAGTTTTGAGTCAACTGTGGCCGACTAGTTGGTTGGTCTTAGGTGTATACGGTTCAACGATTGTCAGTGATTGAGCGTATGGAACGTCATTGAAATTGGAGAAACGGAGAAGGACAAAAACAATGATAAAGCTTTTTGGCAAGTGGTATTACGATTACGAGCGGATTGAATTAGAAAAATATCCTAGCTAAATTAAATATAAAGACAAAGTTATGTTTGAATTATCTTACCTATATTATTAATACAAAGTGAGTAATTATCCTAAAACTTAATTACATCTAAGTACGATAGATTGCGAAGGTATCATGCATTACTTATTATTAGTACTTTGAGAATTCGTTATTCACACATATTCACTTAAATCTAGATAAAAATACTATTTACAAGCGTCAGCGTAGTTTGCAGTCGTGGAAACCGATTAACTTAATTAATTGCGGTTAGAAGTATATTGAAATCAGAATTGTAAGTACATTAAACCTAAATATTAATAATGTAACCTAAAATTTGCCAATTCGTACAGTGCACCCTAAATTCGGTACCGATAGAGTCGCGATACGATCCGTGAAATCGAAAGGTCACCAAACTTTGTAAGTAGTAGTAAAAATAATGAAATATTAATCTAATAAAATACTATTTTAGCTAAAAGCTAACCGACAGCACAAACGCGGTTTGCTATATAGATCTTGGACGATCCCACCCCCACAACAGTAGGCGCTACTTCCACTGATGATGCGTCTTCGTATTTCACGACTAACGTTGTTATCAGCCGTTAACAAGGATCTAAGGTAGACGAACTCATCAACAACCTCAAAACTCTATCCCCATCTATCGTAACACTGCTTCCTCTGTCGCGCTCGGTTCCGCCTATCAGCATGTACTTTGTTTTTGACGCATTCACCACCATACCCCAAATGTTTTGCCGGCAATATCTATATCATCCGCGAAGCAAACAAATTGGCTAGATCTTGTGAAAATCGTACCTCGGTTATTGAACCCGGCTCTCCGCATGACACCTTCTAGCGCGAAAGTCCATCACCCTGTCGAAGTCCTCGGCGGGAATGTTCGCCCGAAATCTTCACGCTATTCTGCACACTGTCCATCGTTGCTCTTATTAGTCTTGTGAGCTTCCCGGGAAACCTGTACTCGTCCATGACTTTTCATAGCTCTTCGTGGTCGATGGTATCATAAGCCACTTTAAAATCGATAAAGAGGTGGTGCGTTGGGACTTGGTATTCACGGCATTTCTGGAGGATTTGCCGTACAGTGAAGATTTTGTCCGCCGTCGAGCGGCCGTTGATGATACCAGCTTGATAACTTCCCACAAACTCATTTGCTATTGGTGATAGATGACGGAAGATAATCTAGGATATCACTTTGTAGGCGGCATTCAGAATAGTGATCGCACGATAGTTTTCACATTCCAGTTTGTCGCCCTTCTTGTAGATGGGGCATATGACCTCTTGCTTCCACTCCTCCGGTAGCTGTTCCGTTTTCAAGATTCTGACAATCAGCCGGTGCAGACAGGCGGCCAACCTCTCCTGGCCCATTTTGATGAGTTCAGCTCCAACACACTTAGAAAATATCACTGACTCCGGTATATTTTTACCGAAATATAAACCACTGAGTGGTCGGTAATGTAGTTTTTGGAACTTGAAATCAGAAGACACAGTGTGTTTGTTTGACAAATTGAGACATGAATTTGCGAAAAAATACGCGTTCCAGTGAAAATTCATGTCTCAATTTGTCAAACAAACACACTGTGTCTTCTGATTTCAAGTTCTGGCATATACCAGATTTGCTAGTATGTCCGAAACATAGTTTTTGGAACTTGAAATCAGAAGACACAGTGTGTTTGTTTGACAAATTGAGACATGAATTTGCGAAAAAATACGCGTTCCAGTGAAAATTCATGTCTCAATTTGTCAAACAAACACACTGTGTCTTCTGATTTCAAGTTCCAAAAACTATGTTTCGGACATACTAGCAAATCTGGTATATGCCAGTAAAGGGCAAACATTCATTAATGTATCCCCAGAGTTTATGAATGGAGAGTTGCGCGAAGAGTGAAACCAAATCTACCTATCGAACTGTCAAACCGTCTACCTATCGAGCAGACCAGCAAAACAGATAGGGGCTATTTTCGAAGACGAAGAAGAACAACCATTCAAAGAAGTCTCTTCGCGCAACTCTCCATTCATAGACTCTGTGTATCCCGAGTTGCGTCCTCCTGGCGCAGTTGGTCGTAGAGCGTGCGACCGCACTGAGAGCTCAACGCATACTGAATTTCGTGCCGAAAGTGTTCGGCTTATAGGTATGCGGCTGTAGAGCGTAAGAACTCAGCATCCATAAACAATTCGCTCTCACTTGCGATCGGGAGATACAAACGTTGAATCATAACACAATTTGAATCATAACACAGCTGTCATAATATTACAGAGCGTTCGTGAATGGTTACCGAACGATTTGTGAAATCAATTACCGAACGAATTGTTCATTTTTGCAGGCAGTCAGAATTGGATAGGATGATAAAAAAGCAGAACAAAATAATAATCAAAGACAAATTTAAGACCTCCATGTCTTTTGCAGTTGCCCAAAATTGTATGGCTCATAAGGTAATCTAAAATGCCGTGAAAAGTGTACTGCGATCTGTCAAACTTGGGTACCTTTTGCACTACCGAGGGACCAAATGCAGTACTAGAAGTGGTACCCAATCTGAGCCCGAGTGGGACGGACATGTAATAATGGCAATTCATTCTGATATTTTATTAAATAATCAATTTTATTCAGAGATCGTGTCTTCATTCGTTTAGACATGTTTATTTTTTATCAATTCAATTTCAATGTTGCCGACTTTAAAGTAAGCTGCCTGCGGATTCAGCATTATTGACTATCCACATTATGAATCAATCCTGCGGGACGTTTACAGCTAATCGCCCCTTCTAGCGAACAAAACTGGAGCCGCCGATTTCGTATGGACGATTCAACTTCTTTCTAGAAAAATAACAATTTGGATTATTCTTGATTCATTGAACGATGCCCGACAGTGTAGCACTGTAGCAATAGGTACGAAGGTCGGTAAACTTTTACTGGCTACGGTGAATCTAAACGATTTACCCTCTGTGTCTGTGTTCTCCGTGCCATTCAGGTGTTCATCGTAGTACTGTTTCCATCTTTCAATCACCTCACGTCCGTCCGTCAAGATGCTCTCGGCTGCGTTATTGATGACTGCTTTTATGTTGCTCCAACAGTCCTCAAAGAGGGATGGTACACAAATTATGTCACGCTCAATTTCGACTTTTTCGACCAACTCCCCCCCCCCTTTGTCACGTTTTTTGTATGAGTCCTTCAAAAATTTTGTAAGGCTTGTCACGCTTGGCTTGACCCCCTCCCCCCTTGGAGCGTGACGTAATTTGTGCATGACCCCAGAGGGGCTTCGTCAAGCTTGCCCTCTT
Source organism: Aedes aegypti (assembly GCF_002204515.2). NCBI lineage: Eukaryota > Metazoa > Arthropoda > Insecta > Diptera > Culicidae > Aedes > Aedes aegypti. The sequence continues at coordinate 150,812,588 of NC_035107.1, read as the reverse complement.
CCGGCAACGCTACCTCGGCGGCGACGTTTGGTTGGGCCAGACGCTCTAGACTATACCGAGGCGGGCGTCGATACCGTACATTGTTGATGACGGATAGTTTCGGGCGCAGTTTCACCATCACTAGATAGTGATCCGAGTCAATGTTAGCGCCACAATAGGTTTGACGTCGGTTATATCGGAGAAGTGCCGTCCATAGATCAAAACGTGGTCGATTTGTGATTCCGTCTGCTGCGGTGATCTCCAGGTGTACCGATACGGGAGGCTGTGCTGAAAGTAGGTGCTACGAATGGCCATGTTCTTGGAGGTGGCAAAATCTATCAGTCGTAGGCCGTTCTCGTTCGTCAGCCGGTGGGCGCTAAACTTTCCAATCGTCGCACAGTGCGTTGAATGTATGGAGATGCGGGACAAAAATTAAAACTGGAAGATCAAGCTATTTGAGCACCTTGGTATATAAGGGGAAGTTGTTTCTGATAAAAAGAGCTATAATTTGCATAATGGACATATAGTATATGCATTATCGCGAAACTGTCCAAAGCGCCAATTTCATTATTTTTCAAGAAAATCTTCGCAATTTGTGCTTTTATTGCTCATAATAATGCAACAAGATATTTCCAAATGTGTCTCTTCTCGCTCGTAGCTTCAAACGTGACTTATACGCTTCAATGCAAAAAAAAAAATCGATTTTTTTTCAATTTTTCAGTTTTTTATATAAAATTTGAATAAAATCTTGGAAACCATATTCATGATATATTATTTTAAGCATAAACTTGCTCTAGTGTAATGTCTAGTTGTACCGAGACGACATAGCGTTGCAAGATTTTTGGATTTTTGATCACAAACGACTCATTTTCATGCTTGTGCTGGTTAAGGAGTATACCTAAAGTAGTAAAAAATCTCGAAGAGTTGCAGGGAGTTGCAGCTGTATCTTTCAGACCTCTTAAAGGACACTCTAAGAAACATTTCTGTGAGTGATTTAGAGTGGAACTCGGTAAAACTTTTTTTGAACCGATAATCAAAGTTACATGTTAGCATTTCATAGGTATGATTACATAGCCAACCCATCGTGCCGATTTCTCATATACAAAGTTAAAATTGGTGTTCTTATCCCATCAAGTATACTTTACCAACCTTTAGTCATGTTCTCTTTCAGATTTTGATTGAATAGATTGGTTTCAGTATTCTCCGTTGTTACCAATTGGATGGTTTACCCTATAGCATCACCACTGAGCAGAGAAGAGAGAAGAAGCAATGGAGGTTTATACTGCTGTTCAGTGTGAACAGGATGTACCGCTGCATATATACATGCTATAAAACAATAATCACTATTGCATAAATCACCTTCTTTTGCCTCTATTTCCAATAAGAATAATTCTCGATGTTAGATTTGTAGTACTAGATTCCAAAATATGAATACAATAACCCTTTCAAATATAATTATAAGATAGGCATGCAAATAAATAAAACACTCCTCAGAAACGGTCAAATTAAATAACACAGAACGCAGTTTGTTAAACACTAGGTACACTTCACATACAAATCATACCAAATGGATCGGATTAAAAAGGAGATATGTCGAAAATGAGGGAGACAATACCTAGAAAAGGGAAATTCAAGGGTAATTATTGGGTCAGAGCCAACTAGAAGGTTTTTTCCACACGGACAGTGAACGAAGTCAGTTCTTAATCAATTAATAAAGACCAGTTAAAGTTTTTCAGACCTAGTTGTAGTTATCTGAACGATTCTACCCCATTACCCCGAATGTCATTTCCCCGAATGCCACCACCCCGAATTCCATTACCCCGAATGTACCATTACCCCGAATTCCATCACCCCGAATGAAATTTCACATGATGGTTTTGATGACATTTCCCCACGATATAGGAATTCGGGGTAATGTCATTCGGGGTGATGGGTCGTTCGGGGTTTTGAAATTCGGGGTAATGGCGTTCTGGTTAATGTCATTCGGGGTAATGGGGTAGAATCATCTGAACAAAGTGGAAGAGTTATATAAAACCACAAAGAAATCCCGTTTGAATCAGGTAATCCCAGTAATCTTACCCTTACGCGAATGTGCTAAGTTTGTCCTCATTCCCCTCATTTAGGACCCATTAAATTACAGACTCCGCTGTAAAGCGTTGAGCACCCGTCGGTCCTCTAGTACCGTCGGATAGATTGCGGTGTAGAATCTAAATTAATACATCCCGACTGGTAAGCTCGGCTACACCATTCGCCAATCACGTGGAGGCATCGTGGCTTCCGAATTCCAATAGGACACACGTCGGTATCCAGTTCGTCATCATGCGGTTCCCGATCATCTAAGGGTTCATTCATTTATTTCATAACGCTGAAAATGGCGAATTTTGACACCCACCCACCCCCTCGTAACGCTACTTGTATGAATATTCTACAAATTTTGTATGATACGTAACACCACGAGGACACCCACCCACCCCCTTTCGCGTTATGAAATTTGTGAATGAGCCCTAAGCCGGCCGGCCGACAATACCACCACACACACCTCATATAGTTAGAGTAAGTAGAAAGAATAAAGTGTTTAAAATTGAAGACTGTTGTAGTTGTTGAGCTTTCTGATCGGCCTGCGTGTCTCTCCGTTGTCTAAGCCGACCCTGAGAAAAGAGGCGGGTGTAGCTCACCCCAGACGGCTTCAGTGGCTTGACCAGAAGTCAGGGGAATGCTTGGTTAAGATCCTTCAGGTCTTGGCATTCCAGGAATTGTTCTCCAGTAACACCGTACTGGTTGAAAAGAATGCTGAAAACATGCGATAAAATTTAATTTTCTGCTACTCCGACAAGTGTTACTTTCGACGCTTGTTGTAGTAGTTTTAGTGCTTTGTATATCTTATCAATACTTGTTTCAATAGTGGATGCTATCTATAAGCACTTGTGGATACTCATTATTGCCGAAAAAAATAACTTGAAATTTGATTTTTGTCTATGGAGCAAAGCACTGTGCGTCGGTCCTAACTCCTCCTCCTGGCCAATCTGAACGTTCAAATCACCTATGATGTTCTTGACGTCGTGGCTTGAGCAGCGGTCGTACTCGCGTTCGAGCTGCGCGTGAAATGCGTCTTTGTCATCATCAGTACTTCCGGAGTGAGGGCTATGCACGTTTATGATGCTGAAGTTGAAAAACCGGATTTGGAGCCTCAACTTGAACATTTTCTCATTGATCGGCCACCACCCCTGTAACCAGTTGTTACAATTTTTACTTGCTGGCTCCACCGCAAGTGGATATTCCCTTTTTCCCGAAATAACATTACGCCCTTTCCAAAAGTAAGTCTCCCACTAACACTAGTGTATGGGACAGGGGCGGCACTCAGTGGCTTGATGAGTGTTCGAGCTCTGCACCACTCACAACATTACATAGTGTGGGTAGCGGCTTTTGAGCATTGTAAAACGGCTCTCCGCGGTGTAACATAAGTTCGCCCGGATATGTGCTATTCGCTCATAGGGGGAGCACAAATCGCTATTGGGGTAAACCGCCATGTTATGAGCATAACTGTCAAAAATCGTTCGTGACTTTTAAGCACGAACGATTTTAGATAGTTCGGCTCCACTGATAAATTTTAAGTTCTTATAAATAGTTTGAAACTGCTAAGAAAGATCTCTTTTGCCTGGAAAATCTGAAAGTGATAAGAAGTGCGCGTTGCTAGTTGAAAGTTTTTTTTACAAAGGTTAGAAGTAAAGTAATAAGAAAAGTGGAAGTGTTAATAATTAGTGCTTTTGTTTCTTTGTAGATAGGTGGTGATTGTTAGTTGGACAATAGACAATTGTTAGTATTGTTAGTCTATTAGTCAATAGTCAAAGCTGCTTAAATAGTGTATTAGCAGTATTAGTATGGTTAGTAACAAAAAGTGATCATTGTTTCCTAAAGCTAATGTGAATAAAACCAATTATAGATAACACGCTAAAAACATACGAAACAGTGTGAAACAACAGTTATATTAAGACAAACACAAGAAAAAGGTAATTTAATGTTTTGTGAATAGTTGCTAGTTTGTTAGAGGCTAAAATATGCGACGTCACAGGGTACTAATTTTGTGTGCAGGTCCACGAAGCGGGCCTTTTTCTTCTCCTTTTGAGTTTTTTTTCTTCGGCAGACGAGTTCCTGGAAAGTGCTAGTGACACGGAGTGAACGGAAGTGGCCAGAATCGAAGCGCAACCAGGCAGAGACAGCCCAGACGCCATCGCTGTCCGAGAATTCGGGTCGTTACCGTCAACGAACGACCGTTCCGTTACACCACCGCCATCTTCCAAGCCCCAGTGCCTCCGTAGTCCACCGCCATTGCCTCCGTCGCCATTCCATCAAGCGACCAGTTCCCCGTCGGGACTCTTGTTCTTCGCCGCCATCAACGTACACCGCCGGTGGCCCGCTATTGCCATCGGGTCTCGTCCGGATTGTGTCACCGCCAATCGCCCGCCTTCGTCCACCATTGAATCCATGGAAGGTCCAGTCAACCGCCTATGAAATCCGTTAAAGCCACCTCCAAGAACCGCATGCCACCGAACCCGCCACCAACGCCACCAGGACCGTGATCCGTTTATGCAGCAAGCACGCAAGTACTCCTGTGACATGACGTCAGCAATAAATTGTAATCGTTATTTTGAAACTTTGCCTCAGACGCTATTAGTTCAAAGAGCATAGCCCTGGTCAATTAATATTTCCACTTCTTTTCGTATTTCCGCTTTGTCGGGTTCAAAAGGAACCGAATTTGCTTCCACTTTCGGATTTCCCTAGCAGTTTCACTATTTCGAATTTAAAAACCCTTTGGTGTCGAACATTGCAGTTTAGTTCAAACGACACGTGTGAAGCCGGTGGGCTGTAGTCCATTTCGAGACGTTCCAGCTCTTAGTGAGTGCCTCTCAACTGTGTGGGTGTTGAGGGAACAAGCCGATAAGCGACCCTGAGGATTCCTTTAACCCTTAGCTAGCAGGTAACAATTGGCGCCCAACGAAAATTTAAATTTGATATCCTTCTCGTCCCCCGGAAGGGGTGATAAAAACAGCTCGCTGTTTTAGAGTATATCTTCGTCCTCCAAACGAAGGAAAATTGGGTTTGAGAACTGTAAATCTAAATTCACTTCCAAGATGGATGTTGAATTCGAAACGTTGTATGCAGGTTTGGCGATTCATCACCTCGATCGCGAGGAGATTGAATATGAATTGAAAATTCGCGGACTACCGTTTACCGAAACCGAAACGCGCGCGGCTTTGATGCGACGGTTGAAAGACCAACTGAAACAGGATAAAGGAAGGGTCAATCAGGACCTGGACTTCGACCGGTTGGATACTACCGTAGACAATGAAATTAAAATTATCGATGCTAAAGTGAATCAAATTAAAGATTTTCTTACGAACCGTTCAAAATTCGAGGGAATTCGCGAAAGTCTCAAAACGAGGCTTACACATTATTTCGCACGGGCGAAACGATTACCGGAGAACACCGAAAGAGACGAAGATCTCGCGGACATAGATGCGTTGATTGCATGTATTCGAGGAGCATTTAATACCCATTTTTCATTATTTGCGGGACAGCGAGATGTTATCGAACAACTCAATCAATCGTTTTCACAGTTGTTAGCGAACAAGTCGGCTGAAGAAAAGCAAGATGAAGAGGTAGAAACCCTTGATTCTTCTAATCGATCGAATAAGAAAAATCTACAGTCAGTCGACAACCCCGTCGCGAATCCGAATTTAGCAGCAAATTTCGTACCGTTTATGATGCCACCCTGGATGTTTGGGAACCCACAGATGCAAATGTGGGCTGCTCAGCAAATGTGGGGAGCAAAATCTGTAGAACAATTTTCAAAGCATAAGAATACTCATAACGATCAAGAACACGTGGATAGGTCTAAAAGCAAGTCGCGTCAGTCGTCTCGTCGCGTGAGACCGAAAATTACGAGTACAAGTTCTGAATCCAAAGATTCGTCTGATTCAGAATCGGGATGGCCATCGGATGACCCCCCGAAACCGGTTCGTCAAAAGAAGCGCGGTTTTAAATCGGGTAAGCGTCCAGTGTCGGACTGGCGACTGAAGTACGACGGTGCAGATAACGGTCAGAACTTGATGAAGTTTCTGAAAGAGGTAGAGTTTTACGCGAAATCAGAGGACATGTCGCCGAAAGACTTGTTCAGATCGGCCATCCACTTATTCAATGGAGCCGCCAAAACATGGTTTATGACCGGTTTTGAAAATGAAGATTTTGCGTCATGGGAGGAGCTCAAGGAGGAGCTTAAACGCGAATTCTTAAGTCCCGACCACGACCACACGTCCGAAATACGCGCGATCGCAAGGAAACAAGGTCCACGGGAAACCTTTCAAGATTATTTCATCGAGTTGCAAAAGATTTTCAACTCATTAACTAAACCGATGACCGAGCGAAGAAAATTCGAAATCGTGTTTCGTAACATGCGAGCGGATTACAAAGGCCACGTGGTGTCGTCCGAAATCGACAATCTGGCCGATTTAAAGAAATTTGGCAGACGGTTAGATGCGACGTACTGGTACAAGTACCATACGTCCAATAATGATTCGAATACACGCGGTAAACCGGCGCAAGTAAACGAAATTAACACGGGGACTAAGCCGAAATCGAAGGCCAAGTCCGAGGACAAGCAGAAATCGCGTACGTTTCATAATTCCGCTCTAGATCGTCGCGGTTCCGACGAAGAAGGTGAATCGCGTCCTAGAAAGTCAAAAAGTCCCCTCCGATTCAATGAGCAAAAAGAAGGTTTGCAAATTCTTGTTGAAAAGTATAAGCCACTTAAAGATGGTCATTGCTTCAATTGTCGTCTTCAAGGTCACCATGCTCGCGACTGCGATCGACCGAAACACAAATATTGCCAGAAATGCGGTTTCATGAATGTGGACACCTCTTCGTGTCCGTGGTGCGCAAAAAACGCGTCGAAAACTGTCCCCGAGGGCAGACAGTTCGATCGACAGTAAAGTCCCTTAACAATATTTACGACATTAAAGATGCTTTGCAAAACTCTGGATTTGACAAAGTGTCCAACATTGAATACGTCCATTCTCATAACTTCCAGATAAATGAGGCAATAATCAGTCTAGAAAATGACAATAGACCGTTTGTCAAGGTTTCCGTGTTTGAAACGCCCTTGGTTGGTCTATTGGATAGCGGAGCTCACCTGAGTATCCTCGGAATAGGAGCTCTGAAATTGATTCGAAAATGCAGCCTAAAAGTTTTTCCCTCCGATACAACACTGCGGACCGCCAACGGCGAAGCGTTGGAAGTCACTGGCTTAGTATACTTACCTCTAACATTTAATGGAGCTACTAAAATGATCGACACTTTAGTGGTGCCCTCGCTCAAAAGAAGGATTCTGTTGGGAATGAACTTCTGGCGAGCTTTCGAAATACGCCCCACTGTCGGCCAGACTCAGGTCGAAGAAGTGGTGGTGGATGCTGATGATCCGGATAGCCATTCCACCTTAACAGGTTCGGACACAGATTTGTCCGAAGAGCAAATTGCTAGACTAGATCAAATTAAAGTGCAGTTCAAGATCGCCACAGAGGGCGTGTTAGACACGACAGACTGGATTAGCCACCGTATAGAGCTTTCGGAGGAAGCTAAGAAGCTTGCCCCAGCTCGAATAAATCCATTTCCCGTTTCACCGAAAAAACAGGAGTTAATTAACGCCGAACTCAATAAAATGCTCGAGTGTAAAATCATTGAAAAATCCTACAGCGACTGGGCACTGCGTTTAGTCCCTGTGGACAAGTCTGATGGAACAGTGCGCCTTTGCCTGGATGCACGCAAGCTGAACGAACGTACGGTCAGGGATTCCTATCCCCTCCCACACTCTGACCGAATTTTAAGCCGACTAGGAAAAGCTAACTTCATTACCACCTTGGATCTTTCCAAGGCCTTTCTCCAAGTACCCTTGCACCCTAGATCGCGCAAATACACGGCCTTTTCAGTGTTGGGAAGGGGATTGTTCCAGTTCACCCGTATGCCTTTCGGTCTGGTGAATAGCCCAGCAACGCTATCTCGCTTGATGGACCGGGTCTTGGGCAGTGGGGAACTGGAACCAAACGTTTTCGTATATCTTGATGATATAATAGTCGTCAGCGAAACGTTTGAGGAACACCTGACCATACTTCAGGAGGTTGCATCCAGACTAAAAGCTGCCAATCTATCCATCAATTTGGACAAATCACACTTCTGTGTGCAAGAAGTTACCTATCTTGGATACATCTTAGGCCGTACTGGTCTGAGACCAAATCCAGATAGAGTAGCTGCCATAGTCAACTATGAGCGACCAACTTCCTTAAGAGCGTTGAGAAGGTTCTTGGGGATGTGTAACTACTATAGGAGGTTTTTGGCCAACTACAGTGCTTACACACAACCCTTAACGGACCTTCTCAAAAACAAACCAAAATCAGTCAGTTGGAACGATAAAGCTGAAGCTTCCTTCAATAAAATTAAGGAACTTCTAATTAGCGCCCCAATACTTACAAACCCCGATTTTACTCGACCATTCACAATTCACTGCGATGCGAGCGACGCCGCAATTGCGGGCGTACTCACGCAAACGCACGATGGGATTGAAAAGCCAATCGCGTACTATTCCCAAAAACTTTCCACTACGCAGCAACGATATTTCGCAACAGAAAAAGAGGGCCTCGCTGTCCTCAATTCTATTGAGAAATTTCGTTGCTACATAGAGGGAAGCAAGTTTACGGTCTACACAGACGCCTCTGCGTTGACCTATATTATGAGAAGTAGCTGGCGTACTTCATCTCGTCTATGCCGTTGGAGCATAGAGCTTCAAAGGTACGACATGACTGTCTTGCACCGTCGAGGCGCAGACAACATCGTAGCGGACGCTCTATCCCGGTCGGTTGAAGAACTGACGGTCTCTAAACAGGACCAGGGTTGGTTCACCGACATGGTAAGAAAAGTCCAGGCTGACCCTGAAAAGTTCAAAGACTTCCGGTATGAAAACGGAATTCTTAAAAAGCTGGTCTCTTCGCAAGAGGATTCCTTAGATTACCGCTTTGCCTGGAAGACATGTGTGCCTGAGAACTTGCGCGACAAAGTTCTTGTTGAAGAGCATGATGACAAAATGCACCTTGGTGCCGATAAGACGCTAGCATTAGTGAAGAAAAAATGAAGCATTAGTGAAGAAATGACGTCAAAACTTACATCAGAAAATGTTCACTATGTCGACAGAACAAACCGGCCAACCAATCTCAGATTCCAGAGCCGGGTCGACAAAGGTTAACGAATAAGCCATTTCAAATTATTGCGCTAGATTACATACAGTCCCTCCCACGCAGCAAGAATGGGAATGCCCATTTGCTCGTGATTATGGATCTTTTTTCGAAGTGGTGTCTACTCACACCGGTGAGGAAAATTTCAGCATCATCAGTCGTCAAAATCTTAGAAGAATCCTGGTTCCGGAGATACTCGGTCCCAGAATTCTTGATAACGGACAATGCATCCACATTTTTGTCGTCGGAGTTCAAAACTCTTTTGACGAAACATAAAATCCAACATTGGAAAAATGCACGGCATCACAGTCAAGCAAATCCAACAGAACGCCTTAATCGTACGATAAATGCATGCATTAGGGTGTTTTATGTATTTTGGACAGAGCGTTACGCGTATATAATTTGGCCACCTCCATTTGATTTTGCCGTAAATGGCCAAATTATATACGCGTAACGGTCTGTCCAAATTACTTTGATCACCCTAGATCGTACGTGAAAGAAAATCAGAAATTGTGGGACACCCGTGTGTCCGAGATCGAATATTGCCTAAACAGTACCCCCCATACAGCCACAGGATTCTCCCCCTACAAGGTTCTTTTCGGACATGAAATAGTGGGATCGGGAGAGGAACACAAGATAGACAGGGAGACGGACGAAGTGTCCGACGAGGAGAGGTTGGAAAGGAAGGGGAAAATCGACGAAAGAATTTATTCCATTGTGGAAAGAAACTTAAAAAAATCACACGACAAAAACATTCGCACCTACAATCTACGGTCGAAATCTTCCGCTCCAGTCTACACGATTGGACAGCGAGTCTTCCGACGGAACTTCCGTCAATCTTCAGCAGCGGACTCGTACAACGCCAAGCTGGATGCCTTGTACGTGCCCTGTACTGTCCTCGCACGGGTTGGCACCAGCTCGTATGAGTTGGCTGATGAATCGGGAAAACCAATCGGTGTGTTTTCCGCCTGCGATTTGAAGCCCGAAGCCTGAAAGAAACGATTCAATTCGATCTTCAAAACTTTCGTTATATTTAATTGATAACTCACCATTGAGTAGAAATCGTCCGGACGTCCATTCATAAAATTGATCGCAGCAGGATCGTCGAGTCCTGAAAATAAGATAGAGAAGCAAAGCCAAGGTCAGAGTCGACCAATGTAAACATTAGAAAAGTAAACTTACCTGGCAAAACATAATTCCCTCCTCCAAAAGAATCATCTCTCCATCAGCTGATCCCAGAAACATCGAGTGGCATCACAACCGGTATAGGCTCCTCTTCCATCGCTGATATTGCGCGCCCGAGATTTTTCTTTCGCCGGACGAAATTCTAGTGAAACAGCCGGAAAAACTCGTGAAAACTTCGTAATAACCCGCGGAATAAATCGACGACTCGCATGCACCGTAGGTAAATTCGCGTCGGGATGTAAACAAACAGGTTGACGGTTTGACAGTTCTCAACACCCAGTGGTGTTGGTTGAGTTACTTTGAGTTCCTTTTTCTTTTTCGTGAGAGCGAAAAAGGAGAAAGCGTTTAGAAAAGGGCCTATTTTGGTCAATTTGTTTTAATCAAAGAAAATTTGATTATGAATCAGATTAGAATCATACATCCGAATGAAAATTCTTTTCATTCGAAGAAGGATGATGGGGTAATGTAACCAGTTGTTACAATTTTTACTTGCTGGCTCCACCGCAAGTGGATATTCCCTTTTTCCCGAAATAACATTACGCCCTTTCCAAAAGTAAGTCTCCCACTAACACTAGTGTATGGGACAGGGGCGGCACTCAGTGGCTTGATGAGTGTTCGAGCTCTGCACCACTCACAACATTACATAGTGTGGGTAGCGGCTTTTGAGCATTGTAAAACGGCTCTCCGCGGTGTAACATAAGTTCGCCCGGATATGTGCTATTCGCTCATAGGGGGAGCACAAATCGCTATTGGGGTAAACCGCCATGTTATGAGCATAACTGTCAAAAATCGTTCGTGACTTTTAAGCACGAACGATTTTAGATAGTTCGGCTCCACTGATAAATTTTAAGTTCTTATAAATAGTTTGAAACTGCTAAGAAAGATCTCTTTTGCCTGGAAAATCTGAAAGTGATAAGAAGTGCGCGTTGCTAGTTGAAAGTTTTTTTTACAAAGGTTAGAAGTAAAGTAATAAGAAAAGTGGAAGTGTTAATAATTAGTGCTTTTGTTTCTTTGTAGATAGGTGGTGATTGTTAGTTGGACAATAGACAATTGTTAGTATTGTTAGTCTATTAGTCAATAGTCAAAGCTGCTTAAATAGTGTATTAGCAGTATTAGTATGGTTAGTAACAAAAAGTGATCATTGTTTCCTAAAGCTAATGTGAATAAAACCAATTATAGATAACACGCTAAAAACATACGAAACAGTGTGAAACAACAGTTATATTAAGACAAACACAAGAAAAAGGTAATTTAATGTTTTGTGAATAGTTGCTAGTTTGTTAGAGGCTAAAATATGCGACGTCACAGGGTACTAATTTTGTGTGCAGGTCCACGAAGCGGGCCTTTTTCTTCTCCTTTTGAGTTTTTTTTCTTCGGCAGACGAGTTCCTGGAAAGTGCTAGTGACACGGAGTGAACGGAAGTGGCCAGAATCGAAGCGCAACCAGGCAGAGACAGCCCAGACGCCATCGCTGTCCGAGAATTCGGGTCGTTACCGTCAACGAACGACCGTTCCGTTACACCACCGCCATCTTCCAAGCCCCAGTGCCTCCGTAGTCCACCGCCATTGCCTCCGTCGCCATTCCATCAAGCGACCAGTTCCCCGTCGGGACTCTTGTTCTTCGCCGCCATCAACGTACACCGCCGGTGGCCCGCTATTGCCATCGGGTCTCGTCCGGATTGTGTCACCGCCAATCGCCCGCCTTCGTCCACCATTGAATCCATGGAAGGTCCAGTCAACCGCCGATGAAATCCGTTAAAGCCACCTCCAAGAACCGCATGCCACCGAACCCGCCACCAACGCCACCAGGACCGTGATCCGTTTATGCAGCAAGCACGCAAGTACCCCTGTGACATGACGTCAGCAATAAATTGTAATCGTTATTTTGAAACTTTGCCTCAGACGCTATTAGTTCAAAGAGCATAGCCCTGGTCAATTAATATTTCCACTTCTTTTCGTATTTCCGCTTTGTCGGGTTCAAAAGGAACCGAATTTGCTTCCACTTTCGGATTTCCCTAGCAGTTTCACTATTTCGAATTTAAAAACCCTTTGGTGTCGAACATTGCAGTTTAGTTCAAACGACACGTGTGAAGCCGGTGGGCTGTAGTCCATTTCGAGACGTTCCAGCTCTTAGTGAGTGCCTCTCAACTGTGTGGGTGTTGAGGGAACAAGCCGATAAGCGACCCTGAGGATTCCTTTAACCCTTAGCTAGCAGGTAACACCCCATCATGCGCCTTTGCATATCATTATAAAAACTGTTCCCAGCTCACGTGTGTTGCTCTGGTAGATGGTATGATTACCTCTAAGCGTCCGCACCATCGAACCTGTCCCGTACACCTCCTGCAGCGCTACGATTTCGAAACCGCGGATCTTTAGTACATCGGAGAGTATGCGTGTGCTCCCGATGAAGTTGAGTGATTTACAGTTCTACTTATCGAGTTTTCCAGGAGGAGAAACAAACCCCATCCCTGTCAACATACGACCACAGCTCGTACCCCGACCAGTACCACGAGGAGGTAGCGATAGGAGTGTAGCATTATATAGCGGTGCGAATAATAAAGAGATGAGAAAAAAATATAATAATTAGCATTTCCATTAATTTTAGATTCCCGAAATATATCCGTTACCACAATGCATTAAAGCAAAAAAGTTTTGGAATTGGAAAGGGTGGAGCTAATTTGTCGCACTGCTTCTTGTTCTGGTAGTTTATTTCCGTTGCATCCCAATCCTATTTTCCCTTTCGTCGTTTCCCCTTCGTTCATTCTGATTGGTTGCAGTTCAGACGTTGTCAGCTATATAACACGAAACGCTCGCTTTGACTAGCTCATTCAATAGTCCGATGCTGAAGACGACACATCAGCAGCAGAGCAGCGGTAGCAGAACAGCAGAGCAGCAGTAGCCGGTGAAAAACCGAGAAAGCCCGAAGACGACGACAACAACAAGTTGTTTATTCGGCACGGCAGCAACCCCAGCCCGCTCAGAGCGGCACAGCAGCGGTGCTCCGTTTGAATTGTGAAAAGAGGAAAGCGGTAGTGGACAGCCATCGTACGACGAGCGGTAGCGGTGATCATGCAGAGCGAAGCCGCTTCCGGCATGACGTCCGGCTACGACAATGGTGCAGTGGGTAGCGGTGACGAATCTCCAGTTCTACGGTAAGTGGTTGAAATTGAAAAAAAAATGTGAAAACATCTAGAACCCCGACGGAATGACGGTGGTTGGAAATATGTTGGACCCCGATAGGAAAGGCGGGCGTTAAGATTTTTTTGACCCAGATTGGTGTTACCGTTGGGGCATAAAATCCAAATCACTATGCCGAATAAAAATAGAAGCCTGAGATATATTTAATTTGTCAGTTTGTTAAAAATGTTAGTCACTTAAAGCTATATTAAACAAGAACTATGTATATACTAAATGTAATTAAAACTTATAAGAAACCTATAAAATGAGCATGCACATTTAATATGTTAGTAAAATTAAAAAAAAATTATTAAAAAGGAAATTATAATTGTTAAACAGAACAAAATTTGTAAAACACATTTAGTACATTGCACACAACACACTAAAATCTGCTGCAGGGGAATCTTTTGAGGAGTTGTCGCGAGTTGAGGAAAGGACTGGCAAAAAGAGATGAAAAAGGGAATTTGGTAAGGAAAGGGTAGGCTACTGGGGGAATTTGAAAGCTGGTTCGGTCTCTTTCCTAAAGTGAACGCCAAAGCTATCAGACGCTATATATTTTAGCTGAAGCTATAAGAAAAAGCTAAACTTAAACTTTTGAAGGACTACCACCAGTGGCACTAAATACACCGTATTAACACGGTAAAATAAGTGAATCAGGACCCAATAGTGCTTTGCACAAAAGTTTTCCAAGGCGCCAAGCTAGAATTGGGATCTGGTATCGCCTGAGAAACCGGATATCATCCCGTTTGGACCACGATATAATCGTATTGAGCCAACAGGACATCGAGCACGCTACACCGTACAGATTTCCACCCCATCGTCGGTCGAAGGCCATTCCCCACAGGAATTCAACCCTCGAGGACCCGACATTCCGTCCAGAGTGAAGCAACCACGTACCGCCTAGGTCGAGACAGGCCACGTGAACCCCTCGCATCCTCCCAAAAGTGACTCCCCCAACCCCAGCAACAGCAGTAAGCGCCGGCCGGCCATCACATTACCTAACAACCACACAGATCTTGTGAGTAGTACAGAAATAAAATTGTGAAACGTATTTAGAGTGTTGCCTTTTAATTGAGCCCTTGGTTAGTCTCTCGAAAAGCCGATCCTGAGAGCAAAAAGCTCACGCTCTAGCTCGCCGGTACTCAGGTCTTGCTGAGGGGTCAACCGACTCCCAAGTAACAATTGGCGACCAACTAAAATCGAAGCTAATCAAGAGTTCAAAAAGGTGCTACATTGTTCTATCAAGTGTGCATGGTAGGTTAGCTAGGTTACGGCAAGTGATAAGGTTAGAGTGTTTCAATGGTAAAGCTTTAGCTTTTGGGGATCGTTTCGGAGTTCATTAAGCCATCTTACTAGTGCGCGTACACTCACAAAAGTTGAAATTCTTTGCTTTTTTTTACCAACCAGCGGGAGTAATTTTGCGTTTAATTGAATGATAATTATGGTTATTGGGTCTTGATTCTTCTAAATGATCTGAGCAACGAATGTTTCGGATCAAAACGACTGAAATTGTTTGGTTTGATGAATGATTTTGTCGACACTCTCAATTTTGAGTGATTATTAGCAATTTTCAAATAGCTTCTTCGTGATAGCTCATCTAGGTATTTTTTTTTAAATTGCTTCTTCGTGATAGCACAATTAGTTTTTTTGCAATAGCTTCTTCGCGATAGCTCAACTAGGTTTTTTTTTTCAATTGCTTCTTCGTGATAGCTGTATTAGGTAGTTTTTCAAATAGTATCTTCGTGGTTACTCAATTAGGTATTTTATAGTAATTAATCGGTATTTGATATGGATTTACAAAAGCTCTATAAAAGGATGGACGTGTCTCATCTTTCCATGGATGAGGTTGAACATGAATTACATGTGAGAAACATGGTATTCGGACCGGATGAACATGAAAGCATTAAACGGAGAAAGTTGAAAGATAGAATGAAGTACGAACGCGAAAAGAATATTTTTGTTGCCGCTCCTATTTGGAGAACGGTACCTGAAGAGATTGAGATAGTTAAGGCTAAGCTTTTGGTCATCGGAGGATTATTGGACAATCCAAAAACCGATGCTCGCCAGAGAGAAAAGTTGTGTACTCGTCTGGTGCATTATAGAGTGCGAATATACATGATCTATAAATCACCTGGATCGGATAAACTTACGAAAGAGATAACCGATCTTGGTAAACTAGCTAGTCTGATTTTTCGTAAACATTTTCCCGAGATGGAATCTAGCCCTGAAGCCCAACCCGAACCCAAACGTTTAGAATCAGAAATTGATCAAGTTCTAGAGGAAGTCAGAAGCGAAATAGAAGTTTTAAATGTAACAGCTACAGGTAATGACTTGGAAGAGCCGGTCGTGGAAGAGGGAGCAAGTGGGGGTGTAAAGAAGAAGTCAATTGAGTCTAAAAAGCAGGAGCTAGAGGCATCAATGATTCGATGTTATGAAATTTTGGGGGTGTTAACAGGATATGAGGAAGGAAATCAGGAAAGCTTAAAAGATGTAATACAACATTACAAAAATTTTGTGTTACACACTACGAAGCAACAGAAAGAAATGAGAGAAAGAGAAATCGCTTTAGAAGAGAAACGTATGAAAGAAGCTGAGGAGAATATAGAGCGGAAAAAAGATTAGAAAAGCTTCTTATCAACCTAAATGATCAGATAAAGTTTAATCAGGAGAGAATTGATAGAGAGTCAGAAATAAACCCCGAGAAGGTAGATACGGGAAAGGGGTCATTTGAACCGAATGGCAAAAATGACCAAGTACAAAAATCGAGTAAAGAAGAAGATATAACGATCGCTGAACAGCAATCGTTTGAAGAGAGTAGTTCTGAAAGTCCGGTTGAGGTATTTCGGAAACATAAATCAGTAGAAAGCAAGGGAAGGAGAAAAAAGAAGGAGGGGAAAAAGGAGAAAAGTAACAGGAGATCATTATCCACAAAGTCTAACAAAAAGCGCCATCGAAAGGTGAGCTTTTCCTCAATTTCGACAAGCAGTGGTACAACTAGTAGCTCACAAACTACTAGTAGCTCAGAAGATACAAGCGAGGATACTTCAGAAAGCTCGTTGAGTACTAGTAGATCAGCAGAACGTAGGCGGAAAAGGCATAAGAAGGAACGAAAAGCTAGGCAGAGTTTGAGGCGAATTCCAGTTTCCGAATGGAAACTAAAATATGACGGAAGGGATCAGGGACGAAAGTTGGCAGAATTTCTGAAGGAAGTTAAGATGCGGTGTAAATCGGAAGACGTATCCGACAAAGAACTTTTTCGTAGCGCAATCCACTTATTTACAGGACGAGCTAAGGACTGGTTCATGGAAGCATACGAAAATCATGACTTCCATAGCTGGTCAGGGTTGAAAAGGGAGCTCAAACGAGAATTCCTATCGCCCGATTTAGATTTTCAAATCGAAATTCAAGCCACTGGTCGTCGACAGGCTCGCGGTGAAAGATTCGTCGATTATATGCATGACATGCAAAAGCTTTTTCAGTCGATGACAAAGCCGATTTCAGAGCGCCGTAAATTTGAAATCATCTGGCGAAACATGAGATTCGACTATAAAAATGCTTTAACTGGAGCAGGGGTTAAATCTCTATCCAAATTAAAGAAATATGGGCGTATCATAGATGAGAACAATTGGAATATGTTCCAGAAACCGAGCGAAAGCTCAAATCGGCCCAAAACTCACCAGTTAAATGAGATCTCAGCCTCAAACAACTCGAAATCTAAACCAACCTTTAGTCAACCCGAAAACACGCGAACTTTTTTCAAGAGTAAACCAAAAAGTAAGACCGATAATGAGCATAGCAAGCAAGAGGAGCAAAAGAATGAGAGAGGGGAGAGGAATGAGAGGAAAGAAAATCCGATTGAGGGGTCGTCTAAGGGAACGTTGAAAGCTTTAGCTGAAAAATATGTGCGCCCACCGATAGGCACTTGTTACAACTGCAGGAAACATGGGCACCATTACGGCGATTGCTCAGAAAAGAGACACAAATTTTGTAGGCTATGTGGTTTCTTGGACGTCATTACGCCGGAATGCCCTTTCTGCCAAAAAAACGAGCAGAATTCAGCTTGAGAAGGCAAGCTGAAGCTTCGACTCTAAATCCTTCAAAAGACGATCGGCTATACAAAGACCTATTGCCAAACGGTTATAAACCATTTTCGGATGACGATTATGTTACCGAAGTGGAAGTTAACGAGCTTTTTGTTAAAGTAGATGGAGACAACCGTCCGTTTGCAAAAGTTCATTTGATGGGAAGAGAAATGATCGGGTTACTGGACAGTGGTGCACAGCGCTCCATACTAGGAATAGGTTGTAAGAAACTGATAAAATCTCTGAATTTAAAAATCTTTCCTACAGATGTATCTTTGAAAACTGTTTCTGGAACTCCAGTAGAAGTAGAAGGCTACGTACACCTACCAGTGACTTTCAATGATGAGACATAAATCATTAAGGCTCTGATCACTCCAAATCTCCAACGTAAATTAATACTCGGGTATGATTTTTGGAGAGTATTCAATCTTCACCCCACTGTGCAGTTCGAACACTGTGAGTTGAGGGAAGAAATGGAGAGAGAAGGATTTGGGAATGAGGAAACTAGAGAAGAGGAAGGAGGAAATGAGCAGGAACTTCTAACAGAAGAACAAAAATCAAAACTTGAGCAAGTAAAACAACTTTTCAAAGTTGCAATTGAAGGAGAAGTTCTCGGAGTAACTCCACTCATCTCTCACAAAATAGAACTCAAAGAAGAGTTCGAAAAAGCGCCACCGGTGAGAATCAACCCCTATCCCACGTCCCCCGCTATGCAACAGAAGATAAACCACGAACTAGACAATATGCTCAGGCAAAAAGTTATAGAACCAAGCAAGAGCGATTGGGCTCTTAGTACGGTTCCTGTGCTTAAACCTTCGGGCGATGTGCGCCTGTGTCTGGACGCACGACGGTTAAATGATCGGACTAGAAGGGACGCTTATCCTCTACCACACCAAGATCGAATATTGAGTAGGCTAGGGTCAAGTCGATATTTAACAACAATCGATTTAACCAAAGCTTTTTTGCAAATCCCACTTGCCCCTAGCTCACGAAAATATACGGCGTTCTCGGTGTTGGGCAGAGGATTGTTCCAGTTCACCCGATTACCCTTTGGCCTAGTCAACAGTCCTGCCACCCTGGCAAGACTAATGGACGAAGTTTTAGGGTACGGTGAACTGGAACCGAGTGTGTTCGTTTACCTCGACGACATCGTCGTGGTAAGCAGCACATTCGAAGCACACATCCAATCTCTGACCGAGGTGGCCCGTCGATTACGATTGGCCAACCTCTCCATCAACCTCGACAAATCAAAATTTTGTCTGAGAGAGTTACCCTACCTCGGGTACATAATCTCATCCGACGGTTTGCGACCAAACCCCGATCGCGTATCGGCAATAATTAATTATGAGCGCCCAACATCACTTCGTGCTTTACGTCGATTTTTGGGAATGTCGAATTATTATCGACGCTTTATTCCCCGATTCAGCGAGATTTCGGCACCTCTTACCAATCTCCTGAGAAAAAAGCCTAAAACGATCGTATGGAATACGACCGCAGAGAAAGCTTTCCTTGAACTAAAGGAGAATTTAATTGCAGCACCAGTGCTCGCAAATCCAAACTTCCAGCTGCCCTTCCAAGTTCAGACCGATGCGAGTGACAGTGCTATTGCTGCGATCCTCACACAACAGCACGAGAGTGGGGAGAAAGTGGTGGCATACTTCTCGCAAAAACTCTCTCCGGCACAGCAAGCATATGCAGCCTCCGAGAAGGAAGGTCTAGCGGTGCTATCTGCAATCAACAAATTCCGACCGTATATTGAAAGCACTCGATTTGTCGTTATTACCGACGCTTCCGCACTCACCCATATCATGAATGGGAAGTGGCGCACGTCGTCACGCCTCAGCCGATGGAGCATCGAGCTGCAGGGTTTTGATTTTGAAATTCGGCATAGAAGAGGGAAGGACAATGTTATCCCGGACGCTCTCTCGCGTTCGATGGAGATCGCCACGCTGAGCAAAGGGGACGCATGGTACTCCTCTCTATATGAAAAGGTTCGCTCTGCACCGGATGAGAACGTTGATTTCAAGGTTGAAGAGGGGAAGTTGTACAAATTTGTACCAAGTAAGACCGAAGTCCTCGATTTTCGTTTCGAATGGAAGCTTTGTGTTCCGGAGAAATCACGAGATGAGATTCTCCGAAAAGAGCACGATGAAGCGTTCTATATTGGTTACGAAAAACTGCTGGACAAAATTCGCACGAGATATTTCTGGCCGAAGATGGCCACCACGATTCGCAGATACGTTGAGCGATGTCGAACTTGTAAAGAGTGCAAACCCACTACAATCTCTCAGCATCCTGTCATGGGAAACCCCCGACTAGCTAGAAAACCTTTCCAAATGTTGGCGATTGATTTTATCCAATCATTGCCGCGATCTAAAGCTGGCCATACTCATCTTCTGGTGTTGTTAGATGTCTTTTCGAAGTGGACTGTTTTGGTTCCTGTGAGAAAAATTGCGACAGATCTTATTATTAAGATTATCGAGGAACAGTGGTTTCGCCGCTTCTCGGTTCCCGAAATCCTGATAAGCGATAACGCAACAAGCTTCCTCAGTAATGCTTTTAAGGACTTCCTGTCTCGCTATCAGGTGAAGCACTGGGCCAACTCCCGGCATCACAGCCAGGCCAACCCGGTCGAACGTTTGAACCGGAGTATAAACGCTTGTATCCGAACATACGTTAAAACCGACCAGCGTTTGTGGGATACGAGAATCTCCGAGGTAGAACACACACTGAATAATACGTCGCATTCGTCTACGGGTCTCACCCCGTATATGATTGTGTTCGGACATGAGATCGTTTCCGAGGGTACGGAACATCTTCGTGATCCCGATACTTCCGATGTGTCTGAATCTGAAAGAGCAGAGAGGAAATTAAAAGTTGATGATCAAATCCAGAGAATAGTACGCCAAAACTTAGCCAAAGCTCATGACAAGAGTACCAGAGCTTATAATCTTCGGTTCCGGAAACCTGCTCCAGTATATCAGGTGGGACAGAATGTTTATAAGCGAAACTTTTCGCAGTCGGTGGCTGGAGAAGCCTATAATGCAAAATTAGGTCCAGCTTATACTCCATGCACTGTTGTGTCTCGCCGAGGCACAAGCTCATATGAGCTTATTGACAATCAAGGTAAGAATCTTGGGATATTTCCGTCGGCGGATTTGAAACCCGGTGTCCCCGATGAAGAGTAATGTTTGTCCAATTCCACTGTCAATTTAGAGTCTATACGTCCAGAAATTCCAATGTTGTGTCCAGAATTGTGTAGAGCCTTCGTAAGTCAACGTACGTAAATGAGATGATCGTCGGTTATTGTGAGTTGTACAGCAAATATTGTGTACGTGAAATAGCGAATCTGTTGGTTTAGAATGTCTGGCCGTTCCGAAAACAATATATGTATTGCTGTCCCGTTTCGTCTAAAATAGAATAAAAGTCCATCATTATTGGTTGAAGCAGAAGCGACAGGGAAATTCAACCGATCAAGGATAAAAACAATAACAAATGAAAAATTTCTAGATCGCGATGTGCAGTAGCTATGGATCCAGTGATCTGCCCTGCTTTTCCAAGTAATGATAACACACTCCTAGTTAATTACCTCAATTTAACACACCACACCTAAAATTATGGTTCTCAGTTCGGCAAGAATATCATTCGTAAATCAAACCATCAGAAGATTTCGTTTTGGTAGAAAGAAAAAAAATTTACCTCTTCCTCGAAACAAGCAAATGTTTCGGCCATTGGGAGATGAATAGATTGAATAACCGTTCCGTGAATATGAAATTGCATTAACAAAAGTCCTTTTTTTTTTTTAAATAAGGCAACTGTTTGTTGAAAAGATGCGTTTTATATCGATTTTTGGGAATTCTCGAGAGCATTAAAGTTGCGACTCAACCCTGAGATGACTATAAATGAACCCAACAAGTGAAAAATTAATCCAAAACTTTGTTTTGATTAATTTTGAGGGGGGAGATGAGGTAGTGTTACCGTTGGGGCCTAAAATCCAAATCACTATGCCGAATAAAAATAGAAGCCTGAGATATATTTAATTTGTCAGTTTGTTAAAAATGTTAGTCACTTAAAGCTATATTAAACAAGAACTATGTATATACTAAATGTAATTAAAACTTATAAGAAACCTATAAAATGAGCATGCACATTTAATATGTTAGTAAAATTAAAAAAAAAATATTAAAAAGGAAATTATAATTGTTAAACAGAACAAAATTTGTAAAACACATTTAGTACATTGCACACAACACACTAAAATCTGCTGCAGGGGAATCTTTTGAGGAGTTGTCGCGAGTTGAGGAAAGGACTGGCAAAAAGAGATGAAAAAGGGAATTTGGTAAGGAAAGGGTAGGCTACTGGGGGAATTTGAAAGCTGGTTCGGTCTCTTTCCTAAAGTGAACGCCAAAGCTATCAGACGCTATATATTTTAGCTGAAGCTATAAGAAAAAGCTAAACTTAAACTTTTGAAGGACTACCACCAGTGGTACTAAATACACCGTATTAACACGGTAAAATAAGTGAATCAGGACCCAATAGTGCTTTGCACAAAAGTTTTCCAAGGCGCCAAGCTAGAATTGGGATCTGGTATCGCCTGAGAAACCGGATATCATCCCGTTTGGACCACGATATAATCGTATTGAGCCAACAGGACATCGAGCACGCTACACCGTACAGATTTCCACCCCATCGTCGGTCGAAGGCCATTCCCGACAGGAATTCAACCCTCGAGGACCCGACATTCCGTCCAGAGTGAAGCAACCACGTACCGCCTAGGTCGAGACAGGCCACGTGAACCCCTCGCATCCTCCCAAAAGTGACTCCCCCAACCCCAGCAACAGCAGTAAGCGCCGGCCGGCCATCACATTACCTAACAACCACACAGATCTTGTGAGTAGTACAGAAATAAAATTGTGAAACGTATTTAGAGTGTTGCCTTTTAATTGAGCCCTTGGTTAGCCTCTCGAAAAGCCGATCCTGAGAGCAAAAAGCTCACGCTCTAGCTCGCCGGTACTCAGGTCTTGCTGAGGGGTCAACCGACTCCCAAGTAACATTGGAAAGGCGGGTGTCAAGATTGATTCGACCCCGATTGGAAAGGCGGGTGTCAACAATAAAGACTGGCGCGGTAAATGGCTGGGCATGGCGTACCATTTGTACCTCGCGTACCTGCAGGAATAAAATAGACCCCTTTGTGTGGTCCTTAGCCTCTTGCCCAGCAACTCCTATCCCTACCTCCTCGTGGTACTGGCCGGGGTACGAGTAACCTTGGGGAAGATCGGGTAACCAACCCCCGGTGGGAACTTTGGTCGTATGCTGACAGGGAAGGGGGGCTTTGCTTTTGCAAACCTGGAGCGTCTGTACTCCATGTTAGGAGCGGCTCACAACAGCGTCTGTTCCCCATGTCAGGGGCGGCTGATCATCGTCCGAGTGCCAGAGAAGGACTCTAAACTAAACTGCGTACTATGGCCCTCCGAACATTTAGGGGGAATGGTCCTCCGGAAATCTAGAGGGTTGGTGTCAGGCCCTGCAAGCCAACCGTAAAAACACATCAGCACAGGAACGTCAACGAGAGAATACGGACCGGAACAATCGGCAAAGACCACAGCGACGAAAATGGACTAGCGATTGGAAACTCGGTACGTGGAACTGCAAATCTCTCAACTTCATTGGAAGTACTCGCATACTCTCCGATGTACTGAAGATCCGCGGTTTCGACATCGTAGCGCTGCAGGAGGTGTGCTGGACAGGAGCATTGGTGCGAACGTTTAGAGGTAATCATACCATCTACCAGAGCTGCGGCAACACACGTGAGCTGGGAACAGCTTTTATAGTGATGGGTGATATGCAAAGGCGCGTGATCGGGTGGTGGCCGATCAATGAACGAATGTGCAAGTTAAGAATCAAAGGCCGATTCTTTAATTTCAGCATAATCAACGTGCATAGCCCACACTCCGGAAGCACTGATGATGACAAGGACGCATTTTACGCGCAGCTCGAACGCGAGTACGACCGGTGCCCAAGCCACGACGTCAAGATCATCATAGGAGATTTGAACGCTCAGGTTGGCCAGGAGGAGGAGTTCAGACCGACGATTGGAAAGTTCAGCGCCCACCGGCTGACGAACGAGAACGGCCTACGACTGATAGATTTTGCCGCCTCCATGAACATGGCCATTCGTAGCACCTATTTCCAGCACAGCCTCCCGTATCGGTACACATGGAGATCACCTCAGCAGACAGAATCGCAAATCGACCACGTTTTGATCGATGGACGGCACTTCTCCGACATAACCGACGTCAGAACCTATCGTGGCGCCAACATTGACTCCGACCACTACCTGGTGATGGTGAAACTGCGCCCAAAACTATCCGTCATCAATGATGTACGGTACCGACGCCCGCCCCGGTACAATCTCGAGCGGCCAAAACAACCGGATGTCGCCAATGCGTACGCGCAGCATCTTGAGGCAGCGTTGCCGGATGAGGGCGAGCTCGATAGGGCCCCTCTTGAGGACTGCTGGAAGACAGTCGAAGCAGCCATTAACAACGCTGCCGAAAGCGTTGTCGGATATCTGGAACGGAGCTCAAGAAACGATTGGTTCGACGAGGAGTGCTAGGATGTTTTAGAGGAGAAGAATGCAGCGCGGGCTGCAATGCTGCAGCATGGTACGCGGCAAAACGTGGAACGATACAGACTGAAGCGGAAACAGCAAACCCGCCTATTCCGGGACAAAAAGCGCCGCTTGGAAGAGGTGGAATGCCAAGAGATCGAGTTGCTGTACCGTTCTCAAGAAACGCGGAAGTTCTATCAGAAGCTCAACACATCCCGCAAAGGCTTCGTACCGCGAGCTGAGATGTGCCGGGATAAGGATGGGAGCATCTTGACGGACGGACGCGAGGTGATCGAAAGGTGGAAGCAGCACTACGATGAACACCTGAATGGCGCAGAGAACACAGGCACAGGAGGTCAGGACAGTGAAGGCGATGGCTATGTCAGCACAGCGGACAGCTGAAATCAACCAGCTCCCACGATGGGGGAAGTTAAGGATGCCATTCAACAGCTCAAGAACAACAAGGCCGCTGGCAAGGATGGTGTCGGAGCCGAACTCATCAAGATGGGCCCGGACAGGTTTGCCGCTTGTCTGCATCGGTTGATAGTCAGAATCTGGGAAACGGAACAGCTACCGGAGGAGTGGAAGCAAGGCGTTATATGCCCTATCTACAAAAAGGGCGACAAACTGGAGTGTGAAAATTATCGTGCAATCACCATCCTAAACGCCGCCTATAAAGTGCTATCCCAGATTCTCTTCCGTCGTCTATCACCTATAGCAAACGAGTTCGTGGGAAGTTATCAAGCAGGTTTCATCGACGGCCGCTCGACAACGGACCAGATCTTTTCCGTGCGGCAAATCCTCCAGAAATGCCGTGAGTACCCGGTCCTTACGCACCATTTGTTCATCGATTTCAAGGCGGCATACGATCGTATCGACATACGATCGTATCGACCGCATAGAACTATGGAAAATCATGGACGAGAACAGCTTTCCCGGGAAGCTCACAAGATTGATCAGAGCAACGATGGACGGTGTGCAAAACTGCGTGAAGATCTCGGGCGAACACTCCAGTTCGTTCGAGTCTCGGCGGGGACTACAACAGGGCGATGGACTTTCGTGCCTGTTGTTCAATATTGCGCTTGAAGGTGTCATGCGGAGAGCCGGACTTAACAGTCGAGGCACGATTTTCACGAGATCTGGACAATTTGTTTGCTTCGCGGACGACATGGATATTATTGGAAGAAAATTTGAAACGGTGGCAGATTTGTTCACCCGCCTGAAACGCGAAGCAACAAGAGTCGGGCTAATGGTGAATGCGTCGAAAACAAAGTACATGCTGGTTGGCGGAACTGAGCGCGACAGGGCCCGCCTAGGAAGCAGTGTTACGATAGACGGGGATACCTTCGAGGTGGTGGACGAGTTCGTCTACCTCGGATCCTTGTTGACGGCTGACAACAATGTTAGTCGGGAAATACGAAGGCGCATCATCAGTGGAAGTCGTGCCTACTATGGACTCCAGAAGAAACTGCGGTCAAGAAAGATTCACCCCCGCACCAAATGCACGATGTACAAAACGCTCATAAGACCGGTAGTCCTCTATGGGCATGAGGCGTGGACTATGCTCGAGAAGGACTTGCAAGCCCTTGGGGTTTTCGAACGCCGAGTGCTAAGGACGATCTTCGGCGGCGTGCAGGAGAACGGCGTGTGGCGGCGAAGGATGAACCACGAGCTCGCTCAACTCTACGGCGAACCCAGTATCGTGAAGGTAGCTAAAGCTGGAAGGATACGCTGGGCAGGGCATGTTGTAAGAATGCCGGACAACAACCCTGTAAAGATGGTGTTCGCCACGAATCCGGTCGGAACAAGAAGGCGTGGGGCGCAGCGAGCTAGGTGGATTGACCAGGTACACCAGGACCTGGAGAGCGTGGGTCACAGTCGAGGATGGAGAGAAGCGGCCATGAACCGAGGGAATTGGCGAAATATTGTTGGCGAGGCTTTATCAAGATAATTGATGTAAAGCCAAATAAGGTGTCAACAATAAATATGGACCCCGATTGGAAGTTAAATGTTCCGATGGGAAAGGCGGAACTCGAAAGTATCGAAACCCCGATTGGAAAGGCGGAGGTTTTTGCTTGAGAAAGACTTTTCTTTCATATTGAAGTGATTTGAGAAAAAAAAGTATGTGTAAATGTGAATGAATCAAGCAGAATTTTATTTCTTTTCTGCAGGATCACCAGACCTACGAGAAAGCAGTTGAGAAATGAGCTGAAGACTGTGAAGGCAGAACTTGAAAGGACCCGAAAGGAGAAAGAAGAGCTGAACCGGATCGTGGAAAATCTGGAATCGGCTGAAAACGAGCGTCAGGATGCGATAACAACCGACGAAGATGAGTTGAACGCAGTACGAGCGGAATTAGAAAGGACACGAATGGAGAGGGACGAACTTAGCCGGATCTTGGAAAACATCGACCATGATGAAAACGATTTTCGTGAGGCGAGAACGAGCACAAGGCGTGAGGAGCATAACACCGATGTGCGAGCACCACAAGCCACAGCGAACGACTCATTGCTTCTGACAATGACGAATATGTCACTGAGCAGTCTCAATATTCCTGAATGTGTACCAGCTACAGGTGAGACGGAGATAAGCAAACGAGACTACGACCACTGGAAGAATGTCGTGAACGCTTCGATGAACCTCATCCAGGCAGTTGATGAGTCTACCAAAATCGATTTGTTCCGCATCAAAGCTGGTCCACTGCTGCTTGAACTCCTCGACGGTATTACAACACAACCAGGTATGCCAGATCGCCCTGAGCACCCGTACTCGAACGCGATTGCCCGGCTGGATGCCCACTTTGGATCACGAGCCTATATGTTGTCCCAAAGGAATAAGTTAGCAAACATGGTACAGAGGAGCGAGGAGTCCAACATCCACTATGTGAAAAGGGTTGCGGCGGCAGCAAAGCTTTGCACCTACAAATCAGACGAAGAATTTGAAGCCATTTCTCGAACATTGACTAGAGGGTCGACCGATAGTCGTGTGAGAACCCTTGCATATCGTGTGCTAACCGACGGAGGCTCTCTAAATGAACTTATCGATCAAGTTCGCATACGGGAAGTGGAACTGGAAAACGAGAATGATTACCAAAGACTCCATCAGCAGCGGCAGGCGACTGTAGCAGCCGTATCACGCCATCCTGAAGACCTGGGGCAACGTCGACGTGGTGCAGTTCCACCAGCCAGAGGATACACCACTGGTCGTGGTAGGGGAGTCGCTTTTCGTGATGCAATGAGGACTCAGAGGTCTGCTCAATCCTGTTGGCGATGTTTGAGCACATACCACGCCGCATAAGCCTGTTTCCACACCGACAAAGTATGTCGCAGATGTAACCATCGAGGTCACATTGCTAGGGCATGCTCGACGCAGATGAAGCAGGAAACACGCAAGCGACGTTGGGAAGGAGACGAACAGGAGCCGCCGACTAAGATTGCAGCAGTTCAGAAAGTTGAAGAAGATATGGAGGATGTAAAGGTAAAAGAAATTGACGATATCTAAGAGTTTATTGAAATTACCTTAAGCAAAGTTATTTTCTATTTGGTTATTTTGAATATGGCATTGGCATTTTATGTGTTGAAATAATGATTGAATTTCCAATAAAGGTTCTGTTTATAAAATGATAACAGTAAAAAAAAAATCAATGAATTGAGTAATTTAAACTGAATAATGACTAAGTGTCATGCACATTTAACTTACAGGTGGAAGAAATCTTAAAACCTGACGAACACGAAATAACCATCGACAAAGTCAGATACGGCGTAAACGAAGACAAGGATGCCTACGTCGTGGTATATGTGGCGGGAAAGAAGGTCCGATTTTTCATTGACTCGGGTGCGCAGGTCAATACAGTCACATCAGAGTCTTTCAACGCAATACTGCAAGATGAAACTGCTAAATGCAAGTTGTATGAGCTTACTTACGGATCTGATAAGAAGCTGCGTGCCTATGCGTCACATAGCAACATTGAGGTGATAGCAACATTCTCAGCGGAACCTTTTGTGACAGACGATCGTCCTGTATCGATCGAAAAATTCTACGTGGTACGTGAATCAAGGGCACTCCTAGGATTCAATACCGCTGTCCGATACAGTTTGCTAGCAGTAGGTCTAGATGTATCAGTTAAACGGGATATGGACACAGATTGGCGATATGAATTCTCTCTGCATAGCGTACAGATGGCCTCCAATCGAGTATTTCCCAAGTTCAATATCCCGGCAGTCAAGTTGAGCTATGACCATTCAATGCCACCATCGAGAAATGTGTATACACATATTCCGGCAGCATTTAAGAAGTTGACAAGGCAAAAACTCAAAGAACTACAAGAGACTGGTATTATTGAAAAAGTGACCAACGAGATGGATAAAAGTTTTTGCTCTTCCTTGTTAGTAATTCCGAAAGGAAAAACTGATATAAGGCTGGTTGTCGATTTCAGGGGGCCCAACAAATGCATTAACAGAGCGCCCTTTAGGATGCCAACATTCGAATCTATCCTGATGCAGTTACACGGAGCGAAATATTTCTCAACCATCGACTTGAAAAGCGCCTTCTTCCACATTGAACTGGATGAGAGTTCAAGGCACCTCACGAATTTTTTCGCTGGTGAAGCACTCTACAGATGTTGTCGATTACCGTTCGGACTGACAAACTCACCGGATATCTTCCAGGAAGTTATGGAGACAGTAATCCTTACAGAATGTAAAGGCACCGTGAACTACCTTGATGACATAATGGTATTTGACCTAACAAAAGAGGAACACGACCGAAATCTAAAAAATGTACTGGAGAGACTTGAAGATCACAATGTGATAATAAACAGTGAGAAATGCTCATTTGGAATGGATTCGGTAAGATTTCTGGGCTTCCGAGTATCAGATGAAGGTTGGCAAATAGAGAACGAAAAAATTGGCGCTCTAAAGGACGCACGCAAGCCTGAATCTACAGCAGAAGTGAAAAGTTTCCTGGGACTAGTCACATTTATCGACAAATTCATCCCCCAGAGAGCAGATAAGACACGTCACTTGCGAGAGCTTTCCAATGCTCGAGATTTTTATTGGAATCAAGACCTTGAAGATGAGTTCCAGTATCTCAAAATTAATGCGTGGAAACAGATTAAAACCCTGGGGTATTTCAACCGCGAAGATGAAACGGAGTTATTCGTGGATGCTTTCCCATATGGCTTAGGAGCTATTTTGGTCCAATACGATGCTGAATCCAAGCCGCGGATTATTTCATGTGCTTCGAAAGCGTTGACGCCAGCTGAAAGAAAGTATCCCCAAACGCAAAAGGAAGCCCTCGCAATGGTGTGGGGTGTTGAGCGGTTTTCGGTATATCTCCTAAACATAGCTTTCACAATTCGAACGGATGCTGAGTCAAATGAATTTATATTCGGAGGCTCGCATAGAATAGGCAAGAGAGCGGTTTCGCGAGCCGAAGCCTGGGCTCTTCGACTTCAACCGTATAACTTCAAGGTATGTAAGGCTGTTTACCATATTAACTAACTGGAACTAAGAAAGAATCTCAGATTTCAGTCGGAGATAGAGTGCTGCTGGCTCAAAATTCGAAACAGAAAGGAGATTCTACTTTCTCAGAAGAACGTTACACTGTTTTGACCCGTGATGGAGCAAAAATAGTTGTACAAAGCGACAGGGGAGTACAATACTCCAGAAATGTACAAGACGTGAAGAAAATTCCTGTAACGCTGCGTAAGAATAACGACACAGAGCACGTAGAGCTGAAAAGCCCCCCTTCTTCGGAAATCGAATTGCCTGAAATTTCTACAGAATGCTTGAAGCAAAATGTATCTGAAACCTTGGCTGAAACACAGAAACCCAACCGATTGAGAAAAAAACCTTCTCGTTTCAATGACATGGTTTTGTATTGTATCTATGATTAGAGAGTACAGATGTAGGGCATTGTAGCATAATATTGCGGTGCGAATAATAAAGAGATGAGAAAAAAAATATAATAATTAGCATTTCCATTAATTTTAGATTCCCAAAATATATCCGTTACCATAATGCATTAAAGCAAAAAAGCTTTGGAATTGGAAAGGGTGGAGCTAATTTGTCGCACTGCTTCTTGTTCTGGTAGTTTATTTCCGTTGCATCCCAATCTTATTTTCCCCTTCGTCGTTTCCCCTTCGTTCATTCTGATTGGTTGCAGTTCAGACGTTGGCAGCTATATAACACGCAACGCTCGCTTTGACTAGCTCATTCAATAGTCCGATGCTGAAGACGACACATCAGCAGCAGAGCAGCGGTAGCAGAACAGCAGAGCAGCAGTAGCCGGTGAAAAACCGAGAAAGCCCGAAGACGACGACAACAACAAGTTGTCTATTCGGCACGGCAGCAACCCCAGCCCGCTCAGAGCGGCACAGCAGCGGTGCTCCGTTTGAATTGTGAGAAGAGGAAAGCGGTAGTGGGCAGCCATCGTACGACGAGCGGTAGCGGTGATCATGCAAAGCGAAGCCGCTTCCGGCATGACGTCCGGCTACGACAAGGAGTTGCTTGGTATTTATATAAAAGACATTATTTTGAAAACAAGATGTTTTTAAACAAGGTAAATTAAATTCAACTTAAAACCGTTTTTTAAACAAAATAAATATCTGTATTCTTTGAAAATTGTTTAGTAAAAGAGCAAGCTTCGTTCTTGAAAGCATCACAAATTAACTTTCGAAGTTGTTCAACAAAATGGTTTGCTGAAATTCAATGATGGCCGTTAAATAGGCAGCCTATTTTCCTACTTCAATTTTTAAGAGCCAAGATTTCATCAACTAGAATATCTACAAAAATATATATTAGAAATATTGAGTATATGTACATTTCTTATATGTATGCCTGAACACACAAAAAAATGCTGAATTCGATGGGTGGAAAATAAATTTTCTGATATGACGGAGAAAATAATATGCTCTGATGGCATTTTGAGCGAAGGTTTCTGTAGAAAGTTAATTTACCCATTTGGTTATGTTGTTTTTACTTTTTTCTAAGCGGAACTTAGCTTTAAAGGTAAAAATTAAAGTTATTTCCATTATTGTTGAGATCCTTATGGATTTAAATCTCAATAAATGCGCTTTCCATGGATAGCAAAATTATTGACACGTTTATTTTTTTTAAGTACATGCTCATGCACTAAGACACGATAACATCATAAATAACGTAAAACGGGGGTAACATTGATCAGCAGAACCTCCACGTTAAACTTCAGATCAACGAAAAATGGAACATTCTCAATTCTTGAATGGTGCTTATCTTTCTTATGCTTATAACCTTTTAAAATTGAGGCTTTTATGAAAATTGAGTTTTGTTCATGCGCAAATTTATCAGATTTTCGAAACACTGATTATGGATGACACTGCCGAAGATTCATACCTCACATGAGTTTTACAAATAAAATGAACAATGTAAATGAAGTTTTTTATACTCAAAATGACATCGCCGAAAACGATTACACTGGATTTTTTTTATAAATATGTTCAATTCAGCAAAATTAATATAAAATTGCCTACATTTAGGCATATTCAGCGATCCAAGGTGTTTTTTTTACTTCAGAACAGCTCAAAAACTGAATGACTTGTAAAGTTTGGCCTTCGTATTCGGCTTTAGGGGCGATAATATTAGTATGTAACGGTTTTATATGTTACCGAATATTGTTTACATGGGTGAACAATGCTACCCCAAATAAGGTAAACAAAAAATCAACTTAAATATTCTTTAAAACAATATTTTCAACTTACCGAAAACAAAATACAGTACACCCGATTCTGTTTTTGCACAAAAACCGTGCAAAAAAAGTAATAACACTTCTCGACGTTCCATGCAAAAATAAGGTTTTGGCGAAAAAAAAAATGCATGGAAACTTTTTTTTTGCACGGCCGTGTATATACTTACGAGCCCCGAGATGAGCCAGCCTCGGGCTGCAAATCTCGTTAATAAAGATAATAATAATAATAATATATACTTACGAGAGACGGAAGTCAGTATGTACTTGTTTTAAAAATGTAGGGGGAGATCCCCCAGTACCGGACACTTAAGCCACTAAATTCAAAATTCGAAAAATATTGATTTGATGGACTCGTGTTACCCATTTATGATAAATATTATCATTTTTATAGCGTACAAAAATAAATTTGAAAATATAAATATGAATTTTGACATTGAGTTTTGATGATGTATTTTAGTACCAAATTGATCGATCTTGAAAGGTGGCACCCAATACCGGACACGATCTGGAAATGCCTCGAATTCTGTAAATTTGAACATCATTGAATGTGTACACTATAGAAATCGTTTATAATTACCAATTTAATGCTATTGCAACATTTACAAAAATAATTTGAGTTTTTCTTAGTTTGCAAGATGCCTATCAAAAACCTCTTTCATATATGATGAAAAATAGCACATTTTACGATGTTGTTATGAATGTTCATTCTTCCTTATTTTATTGCATGTTTGATACCATGGTCGACGGAACCCATGAAAAATGAAAGTATTTTGAGACGCTGATGCAATAATTACAAAGATATCATATAACAAATCAAGCTGTCCGAAACTGAGGGACAGGAGGTGCTTAACCAAAATTGTAATTTGTCCATTTTTACTTCAATTATGGTACAAAATACATTCATACTATCAAATTAGGATTGTGTTCGATCATGCTTGCGGGATCCAAAGTATTTTTTTCATATTCAAAATAATTACTAAATAGGCTCAAAATTAAGAAGATACGTCAATTTTTTAAAGATTTTCAAACTTTTCTACTTTTTTAAAAAGGGTTGCATATTTCAAGGATGTGATATTCTACGCAAACATTAGTCTACATAATAGCTTTCTTTTCTACTAATACACCATCTTGATTGGACCATGATTTCTCAATGTTTCGACTTTGTCCGGTATTGGGTGCTGTCCGGCACTGGGGGATCTCCCCCTAAGACTTACAACATTGGCATTTTCAAATAAGTTTTGTTTTTTAAATATAAAAAAAACTGAACAATGTTACTTCGAATTACGGTACTTTTAAAAAACCATCAAACAAAACCCAAAAATTCCAAAAATGTGAAACATGACAATCGGATTTTTTTCCTAAATAACTTAATTCATGTTCATTGAAAACCATTCATCATATTGAGATTGCCAATCCTCAGAGATGACCAGAGTGAATTCGCAACGCAAAGCATAGTCGAAATCACACCCATCTATTTTTGGTTTGTACATCGTGTTCACTATGATCGGCTCCTAAGCACTTCAACCGACTGAAGACCTGACTCTGAAACTTCAATGGTCATCTTTTTCTTGTTTTTTTTTTACAAGGGGGAAATCTGCAAACAGATCCCCTGAGAACGTAGCTCAGGGAATGCGGGGATGACGCACCAACGACGACCCGCTAAAACCAGCCCATGCACTGTACTTGAGCAATTCTTTTTGAACTCAGACTGGCCTCAGACCCTTCCCCGGAACCACCTTACGGTATTTCTTCGGGGAGGGGCCAGTGCATATACTGTCCATAAACGCATAACTGTCCCATGTGAATAGGAAATCCAGCAAACATGGGACTGACATGCGTTTATGGGCAGTATAGCACAACACATGTAGCAGAAGTAGCCTAGGCAAACTGCTTTTCCTAGCCGACTTAAACAATGTTTCAAGGGACCAGCCTCGGCAGGGCCAATCCTCTGCAGCCAACTCTTGGTCGGTGCGTCATAGGCGCTGCAATTCTAACATAATGTGAGTGACAGCCGTAGTTACTGCATTCCAGCACTCACAAGGGAAGGTCACGATGGTGTTACACGGGGTTTTCAACCGGACTATTTTTGTTAGATTCTACATGTCAAAATATGAAAAACCCCGAAGCCTTTCGGGTGATGGACCAGTGGTGTAGCCATGAGGGGCTCAGAAAGGGACGATTTTGTACGAATATAATATTATTGATTCAATTGAAAATTTGTCAAAAAGATTTTTCTCAGTATTTATTACGATAGTAATGAACAGAAGTGACACCAATGTATGTTTGTAATATATTTTATGTCATTGGCGTAACTAACATTGAATATGGACACCAAAATAAATTTGGTTTTATTGAAATAGTATACCAACAAGAAACCCATCCCGATTGCGCCTATGGCATGGAAGAAATACATTTTAAACATACATCAATGTAAATTCTGTTCTCTACCATCACAATAAATACTAAAAAAATATTTTTATCAAGTTTCCAATTAGATTAATAATATAACATACGTACAAAATTGCCCCTTTTAGAGCCCCGCCTGGCTACACCACTGGTCCATCACCCGAAAGGCTTCGGGGTTTTTCATATTTTGACATGTAGAATCTAACAAAAATAGTCCGGTTGAAAACCCCGTGTAACACCATCGTGACCTTCCCTTGTCAGTATCCGCACACATTATCTCTATAATATTGTCGGGGGACGTGTTCCCTCCGCATGTAGTGAGCATGCGACCTCTTACAACATTGAAACGGGGGCAATCGAACACGACATGTTTCGCTGTTTCCTCTACACCAGCACAATTGGGGCACGCAGGAAATTCTGAGTGCCCGAACCTATGCAGGTACTGTCTATAGCAACCATGTCCTGACAGAAACTGTGTCAGGTGGAAGTTCACTTCCCCATGGTTTCTTCCATACCAATCTGACACATTATTTGCCGATGGGTCCATCTACCCTTAGTAGAGTTATCCCATTCCTGCTGCCAATTTTTGACCGTTTCCTCTTTACACGTGTCGCAGACTCCTCTCGTAGCATTGAACATCTTCCTTGATGATAAGCCCGATGGGCGTCCTGGTTATGATGCACACGCCCTCTTTAGATACCGTCCAGTATGCACTTGCTACTCTTAAGCACATTATCCTGTACGTGATTTCCAACCGCTTTAGGTTTCTGCTCGTTCTAAGCGCTTTTGGCCATATTGGTCCTCCACACCATAGTATGGATAGAGCCACGCTTGCCAGTAGCTTGCGTTTGCTGGTAATTACAGCAGAGCTGTTAGACATCATCCTCGAAAGCACCGCTATAGTCGTAGATGCCCTTTTATAGGCATATTCAACGTGGCTAGCGAAGCTGAGCTTGTCATCGATCATTTCCCCAAGATGCCTAAGGGATCGCTTGGACTCTATGGTGCAATCACCTACCGAGATAAGCGCCCGTTGCTCGGACTTGCGGTTGTTGACCACCACCACCTCAGTCTTGTGGCGGACCAGTCCTAGTTTCCAAGACTTCATCCATTCCTCAACTATGGAAATAGAGTGCGCTGCTGTAAACTCTACTTCCTCCATCGATTCACCATAGACCACTAGGGTGATATCGTTGGCGAAGCCAACAATCTTAACACCCGTCGGAAGGGGCAGCCACAGTACGTCATCGTACATCGCATTCCATAACAGTGGGCCCAGGATTGAACCTTGAGGTTCTCCCGCGGTAATTCGAACGCTTTTCTGCCCCTCCTCTGTGTCATACAGTAGAATCCTACCTTAAAAATAGCTTTCTAGAAGCTTACACAACTGCACCGTGTGTGGTATTGAATCTGCAGTATTACAACCCCATGCTTACAGTGGCGTTCTGATTACTCTAAGTGGCATCCTAGTAGCCAAAGAATGTGAAGTTGACACCCGATTATTAATCAGGCAATCAAGTAGGCATAGCGAACAAACCAACACCTCACTCTTCCAGTAACGTCAAAGCAAAGCGTCAACCTTCGGTAGCGCTCCCGTTTGCCCACATCTATTTTGAACCACACATTTGGCGAATCCTGCCAGTTATTTTGTTACGGTAACGAATTCGAGTGTTTCCAAGGAACCATATTTATCACCCATGAGCAAACGGGAGCGTCCACTTTTTTTTTGTGATGCTGCGTTCAAAGGAGAAATCGTATCGAGAAAAGATAAGTGAGTGATGTTTTAAAGAAAAAAAAAGTGAAAGTGGGTGTCAGTGAAGTTGTTTTATGATGTGTGATTGAGGATCATTGGCAGTTACGTGAATATTGATAGTCAATAATTTAATCCTGGGTAGGCAATGGCCGACGAATCGAAATGTGGATGCTGGTTTTCGTAAGTAAAAAAAAATGTGCTTTCCCTATTTTGTGTTACAAATCTGAGTGAAACTATGATCTGTTGATTTTTTTTAACGAAATATGACATTTTAATGTTTTGTTATTGTGTTTCAAAGTAAAACGCCAAGAATTATGCATTTCACGGAAATCCTATACTTCATGATATCATCAATCACCACATTGACCCACCTTATGATGAACTTTTTCTAAAAATTCCGAAAGATTAATACGGAAATTTGGAAATTATGTCAAACACGCAACAGGTAGCCGTGCGTGCAAGCAGCCTACTTGGATAAGTTTATTTTTTAAACACGGTATGATCACCGTCGAAAAAAAAAATTGAAAAGCACGGTTGAAAACAAGTAGATAATATTAATTATGAACAGTAATTAAAATCGACCATTTTAACTTTTTCTCATAATTGAAGGAATTAAAAAATGCTAATATAAATTTCTGATAGAAAAGTCGAGTTTAGAAGAAACAAAACTTGCTCTTAATACTCCGATATATATTTTCATCATCTGGATTAGTTTGACTGCTGGAATAGTTGGTTTTTGCTTTACTACATAGATTATCGACAGTTGAATAGACAATAATCACTTATTGCGTGAGTAGCTTTGTTTTAATTTCACTTCACATTGAGATTCTGGATATTTTTTTTCTGAATAGTGAACAGTGAGATTATGTCCATCTGCTTACGTCGAGCCATTTAGTTTATTCAAATGTTAACACATTCTAAACTAGTTACACAATGCTCTGGTCATTTGAATAAATTATTTAACAGATACTAGCAAATATATAACCAGCTACATAGCAAACTTTTCGGTTCAACTTGATGGAGCAGAATAAACCATCATGAAACCTGTTGTAGGTGAAACAGCTGTCTCTAGGTTATATTGTTTTGTATTATGCTTAGTTACTACAAATATTTCAAGTATTCATAATATCGATTGGAGAGAATACTAGATGTGATTAAATTTCATCTAGAAAAAAAAAAAAAGAAATAAGGTGCACATAGTTACATCTCCTACAAAAGTACATCTCCCAAAAGCATGGATGAAGTTTTTCAATAAATCATAATAAAATATTTATAATAATAAGTGGCCGCAGTGTTTAAGAAAAAAAAAAAAATAATAATATTAATAGGGCTCTGCACTGTTTTGATTGTGTATGGGATTCTGACGTTTACTGGCCTTGTTGTTTACACATTTTATGTAAGAGTGAAAGAGAGAGGAAGATTTTTGTGCAGTGACCCATACATTCAAAAGGTGATTGTTTGGTGATGATAAATCGTGTGTTAAACATTGTATGTTGAAAAAAAAAATAATGCAGATAGCATTTACATTACATTTGATTGTTTGAATAATGTTAGTGTTTGGATTTTGATCCGAATAAGCTAATCGAACAATATTCAGAGAGTGTAACAGTTCGTGAACCATATCCATCGAGGTAGCTATGGAAGCCAACTCTTAATATGATTCCTTAATTCGATATCGAGATACGATATATCAAGTTCAGGAAAATTGACTAAAAAGTAAATATGTAAATATATTTGAACCCACATGATATGCAAAAACAGCAGATAAAGAAAAAAAGTTCTAAAATTATCGCCGCGGAAACTTGTTTCTAGAAAATATGTTTTTATATATGTTTTAATATATTTTAACGGCGACTGCTAAACGCAATTTTTTTCCTAGCAAGTGTTATTGATAATGCATGCGCGTTATGAGCAATGGTGGTGTACACTTGCTACCGCGACTGGTGGTCGCAAATTTGTTCTGAGCAAACGTTACTGATGTTGCTAGCGCGACTGGTGGTCGTATATTGGTTATAAGCAATGGTGGTGTACACTTGCTACCGCGACTGGTGGTCGCAAATTTGTTCTGAGCACACGTTACTGATGTTGCTAGCGCGACTGGTGGTCGTATATTGGTTATAAGCAATGGTGATGTACACTTGCTACCGCGACTGGTGGTCGCAAATTTGTTCTGAGCAAACGTTACTGATGTTGCTAGCGCGACTGGTAGTCGTATATTGGTTATAAGCAATGGTGGTGTACACTTGCTACCGCGACTGGTGGTCGCAAATTTGTTCTGAGCACACGTTACTGATGTTGCTAGCGCGACTGGTGGTCGTATATTGGTTATAAGCAATGGTGGTGTACACTTGCTACCGCGACTGGTGGTCGCAAATTTGTTCTGAGCAAACGTTACTGATGTTGCTAGCGCGACTGGTGGTCGTATATTGGTTATAAGCAATGGTGGTGTACACTTGCTATCGCGACTGGTGGTCGCAAATTTGTTCTGAGCACACGTTACTGATGTTGCTAGCGCGACTGGTGGTCGTATATTGGTTATAAGCAATGGTGGTGTACACTTGCTACCGCGACTGGTGGTCGTAAATAAGTTCTTAGCAAGTGTGATTGATGATACTAGCACGACTGGTGGTCGGAAATTTGTTGCTAGCATGTGTTATTGATGTTGCTAGCGCGACTGGTGGTCACAAAGCAAGCGTTGCTGATGTTGCTAGCACGACTGGTAATCGTATATTTGTTATAAGCAATGGTGGTATACACTTACTACCGCGACTGGTGGTCGCAAATTCGTTCCTTGTAAGTGTTATTGATGATAGTAGCGCGACTGGTGGTCGAAAATTTGTTATAAGCAAAGGCGGTGTACATGTGCTACCGCGACTGGTGGTCGCACATTTATTCTTATCATGTGTTATTGATGTTGCTACAGCGACTGGTAGTCGCAAATATGTTTCTAACAAAAGTGATGTTCACATTCGTGCGAGACTGGTGGTCTAAAATGTATTCATAGAATAAAGGATGTAAGCCAAATAATGTGTAGAAACTTAAATTGATGATCAAATAGAACTATGGTATAACATATCCAAAACAAGTAACAAAAGTCAAACAAGTCTTTGAGTGATTATTTCCGTAAATGTATGGCGGATTGTATGTCTAGCAAGATGAAAGTCAAACGCTGATGCTACTCTGTTGAACACGAATTGCAGTCCATTAGTAACAAAATTTTTTCCAAAAATACTTCGTCTTAGATACAGTCGTAGCATATAATTAGCCTACCGGTTCCAATGAGTGGAACGATATTCAAACGATTTAATAACTTCAACGCCGTTCTGATTGCTTGGGTAGAGATACTTGAGGCAGAATACATAAAAGAAGTCCTTAGCGATGTAGAGGATATATCCTTAAGGTGACACGGGAGACCGTGTCCCTATCTTTCGTCTCGCTCTAACAATTATCAACAAAACTTTGTGGAAGTAAATCTAGAGTTTTAGTGAAGCTGAAAATTTATTGGGTTGTGTACTACATATATAGAATCAAAGTGATACATTTTTCGCATCGATATATAGAGTGGTTCTTGGGATTTGCCTCTTGTAATGGATAGGCTGATTATGATGACGTCCCGTGCGGCCTTAATTCCTAGAAGCTTTCGCGATGACGTAGGACAAATGATTGTTGAATGCTAGTTGGGCATCCAGAATGATACCCAAATCCTTCACGTCATCAACCCGAAGAAGTATTTTTCCAAACAACTGGTAGTGTGAATAGACATGTTCTTTTATCAGAGAACCATGCAATCGAAACTATACCATCCAACAAAGGCACCAAATTAATTTGCAAAGTCATAACATCACGAATAGAACGGATACGGAGATATATATATATATATATATATATATATATATATATATATATATATATATATATATATATATATATATATATATATATATATATATATATATATATATATATATATTTTTTTTTTTTTTATCGTCGGCATAGGTTAGTCATGGACCTTCAATTACATAGTTCGGATACAGAAATATTCTAGTCAGAATGGTTCCTGACTAACAGTCCTTCGACTTTGAGGTCTCGATTTGAAGACACTGAGAATATTTAGCTAATTTCGAGTCACGTCCATTGAATCTTTGTCAATTACGGAACAGCAACTAAGAATAAGGTCATTTCTACTCATCTCATGATTATCTCACCGATTGAAACAAAGTAGTCAACAATTGTTACTCAGTTATTTATCTTATGATAATTAAAAGTATGTTCCATCAACAGGTAAAGATAAACTGTTTTGATTCCTATCCTTGGAATAACCGACAATACTTCACCCCTATGTGAAATTTTCAGAATGTTAAGAAGGATTTCTCGTAATCGAATGATATGGCTTAAGAATCAATCATCATAATATATAAAAAAGTTTATTTTCGTTCAAATGTAAAAACAAATCTTCATGAAAACCATTTACTGCATTTTAGTTAGCAAGTAAGTATTTAAGTATTTCAAGTAGTGATTTGAAGAAAATAACTTCAAATTTTGAAAAAAAAGAAAACAACATACTGGTTTAGAAAATCCGTAAAACGATTAAAAATTTCTTTTTTTTTGCATTTTAAATCCTGAGAAGAGGGAGGATGTGTGGTATTGAATCTGCAGTATTACAACCCCATGCTTACAGTGGCGTTCTGATTACTCTAAGTGGCATCCTAGTAGCCAAAGAATGTGAAGTTGACACCCGATTATTAATCAGGCAATCAAGTAGGCATAGCGAACAAACCAACACCTCACTCTTCCAGTAACGTCAAAGCAAAGCGTCAACCTTCGGTAGCGCTCCCGTTTGCCCACATCTATTCTGAACCACACACACCGGTACCTTGAGACGGTGAAGTGCGTGTGCTATTGCTCCCCAGCTTGCGCTGTTGAACGCATTCTTCACATGCAGAGTGACAACCGCGCAGTAACGGATGCTGCTTCTTTTATGCTCGATTGCCACCTCAGCTGTCTGAACGACCGACTGAATAGCGTTCAGAGTAGATTTACCTTTCCTGAATCCAAACTGGTTGTTGGACATGCCGTCCGCACTCTCCGTATACGATACTAGCCTGTTGAGAATCAACCTCTCCAATAACTTGCCCGTCGTATCTAGTAGGCAGATAGGTCTATATGCCGACGGATATCCTGGTGGTTTCTCAGACGACTTCTCTAAGGCGCTATGGCACCTTTGGTCTTAGCCATTACCACTCTGTAGGCATCACCCTCTGGACTCGAATTGCCACTCTCGCATAGACTATCAAAGCATGCCCGTTCTCGACTCTTGATTTCCTTTTTGAGAGACAACATTGCCTCTCTGAATGCTGAACCGCGTTCTTCTATTTGTGCTTCTGTGCGTACGCGTTGCATTTTTCGTCTAGCATGAAGGCAGATTGCTCGAAGATTTGCAAATGATTCGCATCATCAGTACACCGGCGGCCTGTTCTCTCTAGGAGGGGCTTTTCTCGGCATGGAAGCATCACACGCTCGTGATATCACAGCAACTAGCTCTTCACTGTTTAGGTCCAGAGTGTTCTGTTCGCGTCTCAGGGCTTCAGCGAATACTTCGCCATCGAAGCGCGCTGTTTTCCAATCTCGGGCTTGGGTCGAGTGACATCGCGCTGCCTTCCGCCCGCCGGTATTATACTATAGCGAATCGATTGATGATCGCTATGAGTATAACCGTCATCAACGCGCCAGTTCATGGTACCTAAAAAGTAGGAAAAAGGGCTGCAAACACGCTTCTGATCGTGATAGTTTTCCCCAGTGTATCCTTGTGTGTACGATACACATCCCCAAAGTGACCGCCTCAAATAAGCCGCGGGCAGCGCGAAGATAACCGATGAAACATCAAATTCGGCCGTCGGTGCGAAACCCAGTAAACTCTCCGCCGGCGAGCGATACCGACGCCACTCTTTCCGACGTCTGTCCAACGAAGTCTAGCACGTGTTGCAGCAGGTACGTCATCATCTGCTCCCTTCCTCCACCACCAAATACAACGACGCTATGGGCCTCAACGAACAAAGAAATTGTAATTAACCCTTAAACACCCCACAATAGATTTATTAGATCAAATTTGATTGGTTTCCTTAAATATTGGTTGCAAGAGATTATCCCTCTGATTAATTTAGCCTCCCCCTTGTTCGTCCGATTGTTGGCAGGTAAGTGTAGGGTTTCTCAGTCCTCCCGGGTCTGAAGCCGACCCTGAGGTGACTTCCAAAGAGAGCTGGCCGAGGCGTGTGGATGTCCATGGGTAATTACAAATCCAACAATAGCTGGCCTCTTTGGTTGGTGCAGCACTCTACTGCCCATGCATTAAAGTCGTCAGCTATCACTACTGGCTGCCGATTAGCTAGTTCGGCTATCATCCTGTCGACCATGTGGGGAAATTCCTTAATCGACCACCTTGGGGGCGCGTAACAATTGCAATAGAACACGCCGTTGATTTTTGCTA
Source organism: Aedes aegypti (assembly GCF_002204515.2). Lineage (NCBI taxonomy): Eukaryota > Metazoa > Arthropoda > Insecta > Diptera > Culicidae > Aedes > Aedes aegypti. The sequence continues at coordinate 150,769,913 of NC_035107.1, read as the reverse complement.
TCGCAAAACCGTCATTTGAGATGCAGACTACTTTTTGAATTGGGTATTATCCTGTCGTCCCTATAGCTGCTAGCTGTTGAGATCTATCCACCACCCAGTTCCCGTTGTTGGCTGGTGTTCGGTATGGGTCCGATAGTAACACCACGTCAGTCTTGGTTTCCGAGACTGACTGCCAAAGCAGCTGCTGGGCTGCATCACAGTGGTTTAAATTTAACTTTGTTACTTCGGTGCCACAATAGACATCTGAAGGATGGAATAAGCCAAATAGGTTGGCATCCTATCGGCGCAGATGGAAAAACATGTATTTCAGGGTATTCATACCAAAAAATCGTTCCAAAATTTTTGGCTCTGGGAAGAAAGAGGTTAACCATAAACCCCCGCGTGGATACGGCACTGATATACAGTGTTACGTTTATAAAACGGTTGTTATTGAACAGATTCTCCATTTCTGGGTGAATAAGGCTTGAATAATACACTGAGAACAGCGTTGCAGTTGAAAATACTATATTAGAGGGTTAAATTAAATACACAACGCCACATGATTTGTGCAGACTAAATTTGCATTTATTTCAAATATATTGTGCATTCAATTTTACCATGGTACCATTTCGACAGTAAAAATTACTATATCATGGTTAAAACTTGCAGCAAGCCAGAATCGAACCGAGGATCTTGCGATTGTCAAGCGCGAACGCTTACCGCTCGGCTATCGATGCGGTTGGATTGAGAAGGACCAAAACGCAAATAAAAAGCGTTCTTGATAGCTCAATCATGATTGGAATAGTAAATTTAAAAAATTGTTCATGGTTCTCATTACTTCAACGCTTGTTTCAGTGTAGTTTTATTTTAACTAAGACATTAGCTGATAGCTAAATACAGTCGAAGCTCGTTATAACGACAACTTTTATAACGACAAAAGCTTTCTTTAGCGACATTTTTCGGTCCCATGAGAAACATTTCGATGTTATAACTATTCTCTATTGCGACGGTCCCATGCGATGTCGTTATAACGCGCTTCGACTGTATCATTGAACATCTTATAGATGAAACAGCCCTAGGAAAGTTTTCTTAAGGTATTTTTTATAGGGAAGTCGTATTGAGATTTTGAATGTTCATAGGTAAAAATTAAAGTGGGGTATTCTTCAATATATAAACAATGCTGTTCCTATAACTTCCCAAAAAATCATGTGACGTAAATTTGGATGCACATAAAAAGTAAAAAAAAGTGTATCGAATTTCAAATACGTTAGTGTTTGGTTTGAGGGATTTCGATCACAGTGCCATTGTTTTCGTGTCTTTTAACATGTGTCATTTCATCATTTACATCATGTGCCATTCAGCCATTATTTTTAAGAGTGTATTTTAAAAAGCTTTTAGATTACCGTTGAATTCAAAGTATTTCAAAGAAAATATATCTTCACTGCAGTTTTAAGCCATTGAGCAAGTTGAATAAGAGGCGAAACAAGTGTCAAATATTGAAAATCTTAGCTTCTTTTTTGTGTCACTAATGGAACAACAGAATGTGAATGGATTTACTCGTAACGCGGGTAGATCACCTTTTCATGGTGCGTTACGGGGTAGGATCTACCAATTTGAACCCTGATCTCATCTTGTTTGTCGGGCTAGGGTAATATGTTCTGGTAATTCAAGGATTCGCGGTACAAAGTCCTTGTTACTGGCAACAGTTTCTGAAATTTAATCTATTTTACCTAGCAGATGGTTAAATCCTCGGAGTTGGTCAGTAGTGTGGGGGCAAAATTTAGATTCTCGCTCCAGTCCACTTTTTTGGATTGCATTTAGGTCCCATAACAACTGTGCCAAATTTTAGCTCGATTGGTGAAACTATATTTACGCGCCAGCCGTTCAATGTTTGTATGGGATTTACTACGGGAAAACTTACTTTTGCCAAGAAAAATCGCATGAGGTCGCCCACCGACCCCTATAAAAATTCTGACCACAGACTTCGATTGGAATTTCTACGATGAAGAATATTGCCGAAGACCGCGAAACAATCCGACAATTGTGAAAAAAGTTATTCAATGAAAACCTATCAGCAAGGCGACTTTGATTAACACGTAAAGGAAAAGCATTTAAAAAATTGGGCAAAATTGTCGAAAAGTATATGCTTAATATTTTTTTTCCACAAGCATCGGATTGCTTTGCCGTGTTCGACATTTTTTTTCCTGGGTTTTAACCATTATGGTCATTCGCTCAACAAAAAAAAAAACTTTATTTATTCTTAGACTTTATGGTGTACAATTTTAATTTTTTTTAATTAGTTCCGTATTTTTAATAAATTTCAGTAGTTTCTTCTCTTCTTGTTCATTGTAGCTTAAAATTTCTCCTACTGTATTTGCTAATTCACAGTCGCTTCTCTGATTTTCATATGCTCTACAATCTATGAGTATATGTGGAACTGTTCACCACAAGTTTCACACATAGGGTAACGGTCGTATTTTGGACCTCCTTAGGAAGTGATTTTAGTTTTTTGTCCCAATTAATTAATTGCACAGCGTAACCAAGTCAAAGAACATGCCAAAATGTAGAGAAAAACTTCCTCTACGAGATAAAAATGCCCATACGATCATGTAGGATCCAAAAAACGTCGAAAATAATTGAATTGTGAAGCACTGTTTTTTATTATTTCGGACACACCAATACATTTTGGACCCTCAAAGTATATATTTTGGACCCCCGGCATTTTTATCGTTCGGCAACAAAGTCCACGACACTAGTTGTATAATATGCTTGCCCATAGTCTAATTAATCGATTGACAATGGAAAACCGAAGAAATTCTACGCGTTTAGTTCAGAAATTTGAAAAAAGTTTTTATTTACGTTTGAAAAATTTCTGACGGCTTCAATTCCTGTGTGTAACGTGTTGTAACGGTTGCATGGATGAACCGATTAAATTAAATTAATTTTAGATAAAATAAACACATTTTCTATGTACAAACGGTCGATGCAAGTGCGGAATAGTCCTATCTTTCCAAATGGCATGCGAATTGAGTTGGTCTTTCGATTTAAACTGGGAAATTTGCAGGAAAATGGCCCAGGGGGTCCAAAATATATAGGGGTCCAAAATATATTGGTTACCCTATTGCTACTTCTGCTAAAAAGATGTTCATGTGTAATGCGGGTATGTCCTATTCGGAGCCGACTAAGTGCCCTTCTTTCTGTTGGTGAGTGTCGATCAGGACTGGCTGATGTAGTTGGCTTCACAATTCTCAGGAATGTGGAACTATTTCGCCATTGATTTTCCCATTGGTCTCGTAATATTTGTTTGCAGCAACGCACTGCATCATTACCGGGAACGTTACGGGATAACTCCTCAGTATTGGCCACTCCTTTGGCTGAACGGTCTGCTAGCTCGTTACCAACAATGCCCACATGACCCGGAATCCAGCATAGAGTTACAGATTTATCTTTTAGTTTTTCTTCGATGTCCTGTATCCAGGCATGGTTGGACTGCCCATTTTCAACTGCTTGTAGTACGCTGGCAGAGTCACTGAAGATTACGCAAGGAGTTGTGTTAACAACTATATTACACAGAGCAAACAGTATGGCCATTGCTTCAGCTGAAAAAATTTAGCACTCCTGCGGAAGTTTCTTGCAAATGGATGTATTACGGTTATTAAGAAAATTTTCCGGTTTGCGGTAGCCGCCGAGTTCTACCGCAGCTGCCAAAGTTCTACCGCAGGCTTCGAAATCATTCTATCATTGAAGCAAACAATTCAATCATAGTATGCTTGAAAGAGAAAACGGTATGGAAAATCAAGGTAGTAGAAGGGAGGTAGATTGATGTGTCAAATAGAACATTCCGCCATATTGGAGAAAAAGATAACAGCTGGCAGGTCTGTTATGCTTGAATAAGTCAGCAAGCCATGATACTCAAACAAGCTTTTCCCCTCAATTCATTTTGTTTTGGAAAACGTCAGTTGATTCAAATTTTATGGAACAATTTCACAGTACACACGCATCATGCCAATAACTGCAACAAAATAACTGCGATTGAAAGCGGATTTTCACCACGGAGGTGTGTGCGGGAAAAAGTGTTGAACAAAATACAAGGGCCCATTCACAAATTTCATAACGCAGAAGGAGGTGGTTGGACGTGCTCAAGTTGTTGTGGCTTATACAAAAACTGTAGAATTATCATACAAAAAGCGTTACAAGGAGGTGGATAGGTGTTAAAAACGTTCACTTTCAGCGTTATGGAATGTGCGAATGAGCCCCATCGAAGTTGAAATAAATAAACAACCGGAATGCATTAAAAAAATCTAAAAAACTCCATACAATATTCAATTGCATTTTATTTAGTTTCATATGTATCACTGGTCAAAGAATTTTTAATTAACCAAAATTTCTGAACAGTAAAAAATACTCAAGATTACAAAAGCTTTCATTCCATTTACAGTAAACGGGCTTCCATGTGTTACCGGCACCCGTTTAAAAAGAGAACCAGCGCACTCGACAGTTTCATCGGTTAAGTCAATACCATCTATCTGTTACGTTCAGTTTTGTTTGCTAAAAATAAGGATAATGGTTAGCAGAAGATAGTGTAAATAATATCATAACTCTCCTCATCCATGGAATTCTGTTCATCAGCCGATGGTACGACACACCGCGAAATTTCGGCGAACTCCCTATTTTTGTCGTAGCCCATCGCCTACGGGTAACAGCCTGTATTTAATGCAGTTGTCCTGGCCGGTCCCCTGGAAGGAAGCAACTCTAAACTGAGTCTTTCTACTCTATGGAGTTTATTGTTAGTCTGAAAATAGCAAAATCAAAATTATATTTGAGATAATACATAGTATCAATCTGAGAGAGACTCGCGAAGAGGAAAAATATCAACGTCATATGCAGCCCAGATTCCCCTCTCACGAAACGTCAAATGCAGCCCACCGTTTTTATGGCTGAAAAAGTGAAAAGTATTGTGTTCAAAGTAAACTGTTATTAAAAACCTCAGTCGGAGGAGCAGTTTTTTCCAAAGTTGCTGATAAATCTAAGCAGAAGATTTTATATTTTTCTAATGTCTGCTACGTTTGCTGGCATGAAATTTCACTCAAATGGCTATTTATGATTCGATGTGATGCAAACTTAATCATTTTTTGCTGAGAGGTTCATGTGAGGATTTGAACAGCATGCGCATAATTGGTACGCGCATGCGCATAATTGGTATGCACAAAGTGGAATAAGAAAAAAACTCAGCAATCACAGAAAAAGAAGACCGTCTTCGCGAGTCTCGTCTCAGGTATCAATGAACTTACTTGCAAATGCTTTGAGTTTTGCTTCTCATTATCAAAGCACTACGATCAATAAAAACAATCCTATGGAAACGATAGCAACCACTAGAGGGGAAATCACATTTACGAATCAACCAGCTCGCCGACTCGTCAGCTGTCATTTTCTACCCTTCACTGTTTACCACTCCCCGCATCCACTGACTGCTTAGATTGCTGTACCTTTCTTCAATATACCTTGTGGAAAATAGCAACAAACAACAATCATCAAGACGGTATCCAAGATATCATTGAAGCCTACTGATGATTTATCAGTACAAATCAGTGATGTGATAGCTGCGGTAGCTTTTCGTTGGACTGTAAAACGGAAAGTTTTCTCTGAAATTGCAATAGCTTCACTGTAGATACCGAATCCTACGGAGTCAGCATTAATTGAACCATCCGTAAAAATGTGTTCAAACAAAACATATTTGGTGTGGAGTTGGTTTGAAAACAATTGCCTTGCTTTAACGGGCAGATCTCCCACTTTGAATTCTTTTTTGATTGACCAGTCTATTGTTATTTTTGGTTCGTTCCAAGATCTGTTTCTCAGTCGCGTCTGGTATGATAAAGAGGGTGGTGATTTGCTAGTTAGATTTCTGAACATAGCCATTGCTCTCTGAGTTGATGGGAAGTTATCTTCATTTTCTTGTGTGATTGTAGTACGGTTCTGGAATAAAATGTTAGCCTTTTCCAAAAGTCGAATTGCTTTACTTATCATTGTGTTAACGACCACATGATTGAACGGCAGTTGTCCAGATTCTACCATAATAGACTCTATTGGACTCGAGCGGAAAACTCCTGACGCGTTGCGGATGGCAGCGTTGTACAGAGGTTGAAGACTTTTAAGGTTGGTGCAGCTACCAGAACTTGTGAGACCTATTCCATAAAACATTTTTGGGAGTAGAACAGCTTTAGTTATTCGCAGTAGTATTTCTCTTGTCCCACCATTCATACGATTGCCAACCGTCTTCATAAAGTTTACAATATTTTGCGTAGATCTTCTAATTTCCGCTGTGTGCCTTTTAAAATTAAGACGCTTGTCAACCTGCACTCCCAAGATTCGCGTGCATTGCAATTCTGGGATTTCTTGTTGATTTATCTTTATTGCAGGCAATTCAGGGTGTTTTCGTTTCCGACATATATGCATGTAACTGGATTTTTCTGGAGATATAGTCATTTGGGTTGTATGTATGCCCAAATTCCTAGCATTGTTGCGGTTTTTTGAAGTTTCTTACGATTTTTTTTTTGCATCCTTATCGAATGCAAGAATGAGTACATCGCCAGCCTAGACGTAAATTTTAACTCCTCTTGGTATGTGTTCAAAAACTGATTCCAGAAGAGTCATAAACAAGGTTACTGATAGAATTGACTCCTGAGGTACTCCAGTCTTCTGTGTCTTAAGCGTGGAAAGCGAATCTCCAACAATGACGCGGAAACTTCACTCTATAAGAAAGTTCTTAACAAACAGCAAAGTTTTGCCTCTAATGCCCCAGTTGACCAGCTTCGACACAATTTTTCCTCTGTTGGCCTTATCGTATGCCTTCTGTAGATCTATAGTGAGAATCTCGCTGTGTTCACCGCCGTCGAAAGGTGGACGAATTTCTCCTTCGAATGTAGCTAGGTATGTATCTACTCCTCGGCCACTGCGAAACGCGAATTGGTTGTTATTCAGTAGCCGATTGTCTTCTATATACTGTACAAGCCTTCTGTTGACCATTCGCTCCATGGTTTTGCTCAAACAGCTCAAGAGTGTTATTGGACGCTGATATCCTATCTGTTTTGGATCCTTTCCAGGTTTCGGCAACGGTACGACGAGTCCTGCTTTCCAGGATAGTGGTATAGTTCCAGTGCTTCAGATCCGATTGAATCCTTCCAGTAGCGTGAGCTTTATCCGATACGGTAGATGTCGTAGCATAGCGTAGCTTATATTATCGGGACCTACAGAAGTTTTGCCTCCTTCGTCTAATACCCAGAAAAGTTCTTCAATTGTGAAATCTTGATTCAAAGTTTCGCTTGTTCCACCATGGAATGGGATTTCATCTATGGGTCCAATTGTTTCATTTGGCATCGTTGCTGCTGATATGTTTTCGAAATGGTCTGCTAGATGCTCTGCTATAGAAGAGTGCATGGTGACGTCATGAAAAATTCTCCTTCTCTGTCCCTCTTTCATCACGCTCAATTGACTGTCCTGCTCTTTGACACTCACTGCTGGAATTGTTTAGATTTTTTTATATGGAGTTGACATTCACTGCTGGAATTGTTGACATTTTTTTATATGGAGTTTCGAGGTTAGGTCAGGCGTGCAACGATCTATTAGTGACGGTTCTTCGATGGCAGAACCGTTAACAACTAACACTTGATTTGACAGGTAACGTTTCCCGCTGAATGCGTTTACTTTCCTCCATAGTTCACTGGATGGGGTTTGAGAGTTGAAACTAGATACAAAATCATCCCAGGATGTTTTCTTTGCGATACGGACGATATGTCTTGACTCGTTGCGAGCGTGTTGAAATTCTTTCAATGCTTGTTCTCTACGTGGGTCATCGTCGGCAATTCGCTTAAGATTTCGCAACTTTTTCCGCCTTTTTTGATAGCATTATGCACATCACTGTTCCACCATGGCATTCTTTTGTTTCCAATCTTACCCGATGTCCTAGTATTCTCGGCTGCATAGATGATATGTTCACTAAGCTGTTCTATAGATAGATTATGTTCTCTAGGAATGCGCTCTAGTAGTATGGCCTCAAAATCGTCCCAATTAGCTTGATCGTGCATCCATCGTCTACGTCGGTGAAATTTCGGTTTTTCGAGAGGCAAGCTGATCACAATTGGAAAATGGTCGCTAGTATGAGTATCTGGTTCCGCTTTCCAAAGAAGCTTAGATGCAAGATCATGAGATATAATTGTGAGATCAATCGCTGAGGTTGTTCCGGTTCTTGGATCTAGTCTGGTGTGCTCTCCATTATTTAGTATCACAAGATTATGTTCGGTGACGAAATCTTCAATTACCTTCCCCTTTGCGTCACACTTGTTGCTACCCCATAGTTGGTTGTGTGCATAAAAATCGCCAAGAAGCATAAAAGGACGAGGCAATTGATTGATCAAGGCGTCTAATTCCTCTGCCAGCTCTCGCGGACAGGAGTGGCACTGAATATACACAGATACGTACGTTACGCTAATCGGATGGTTGACTTGGGCAGCAACTACCTGAAGAGGCGTGTTTAGCTTCATGAACTTGCAAGATGTTGTTATTTCCACTTCCAATCGACGATGAGCCATCTATCTGGCTATTGTGATGGAGACAGGGCGATACTGGAGCTGGAGATGTGGAGAATAATTCTGGTTGAGGTGATGCTGGTTGCTTTTTGTGACTTTCATTACGTCGGGGATCGCTGCCGTTTCCTATCCATCTATCGCATCGCGTCGCTGAAAATTTTGGCAAAACTGCGTCACTAGTTCTACGTATGTTGTGTGTTGTACTTGCCTGGGGGTACAGGCCCCCCACACCTACAGCTACCGGATTAACTGGAACAATCTCGGTCAGTTTCGGTGTGGGGTAAGGCCTAGGGTTGTACAAACCCATGGAATCGCTGTTGCTGATGATTGGTGGTTGCAGGATGAATGATCTAGGAGCGGGGTTCAGGAAACTGGTGCTTGTCTTACGCTCGATGTTGATAAAATTTTCTGGACAGTTATAGTTGTAATACTCTGTTCTAATCGTCCAGCACGGACACAGCGCACACGCGAACCGAACTCAATGCCATGTAACCAAAGACTGACTAGCCTCAGCGAAGCTCACAAGCACGCACCTTACAGAGAGCGTACTCAAACCAACACACCCCTGGTGAGCACTGTCGTGTCCCTCATATAGAAACGTCTACCACATCCCCTTTTTCCACAAGAAATGTTAATTACTTTATTATTCAAAATAAATGTTAATGTATACTGTTAATGATAATCGTTAGCTGCTAGATTTACTTATCTTGTTGGGCTGTAGGGTACTGCTGGTTTGTGAGGCCGAGTTGTTCTTCTTATGGGGTTCGATGTTGACGATGATCTCTCGTCCAGTCGTCCGAGTTCCTTTTCCGCTCTGACCGAAGTCTCAACAACTTCGCTCCTCGGCAACTGTCCTGCAACGCTTAACTCGTCTTGGGGGTATTCGCAATAACCGCTGTCGCTATCAGCTTCTTCGCTAGATGAAGAGGGTAATAGCTTGAGATGCGATGTATTCCGGTCGTAGGTCCGGTTTGTTTCCGTCGACTGGATTGTAACGTTTGTGCCTTTGCGATCAATTACTACAAATTTCTCCTTTGAGAAATTCGTAGCAAGTTTGTTTGTCGGCAGTAAGTTCTTCATGAGAACGATGTCACCTATGGATATTTCACTTGCTCTCGCTCGACGCCGCTTGTCCTCTCTCTCTTTTCCTAGTGTCTTCATTTCGTGATCTTTGTTTCTGAAATCCGAGCTAGGAGATGTCGTTTCTATGTCATCTAGCTGTGGTAGTTTCGTTCGCAGTTTCCTATTTTGTAGCAACTCACTCGGGGCCTTTCCTGTGATTGTATGCGGTGTGTTGTTATAGAGTTGTATGTAGTGATCTAATTCCGCTTTCCAATTGCCATAGAGGGCATTAGCAATCTTCATCCGCTTTAGTAGAGACCTATTCTGGCGCTCAACCTCTCCATTGGCCTGTGGCCAATACGGAGAAGTGTGGTTTAAGTAGATCCCATTGATTTTACAGAAATTCTCAAACTCTGTGGATACGAACTGTTTCGCATTATCCAATGTGATAGTTCGAGGGGGACCCCAAACACGAAAAATTCGTCTGAGACTGGCTATCGTCTCAAGGGCTGTTATTCTGGTCATTACTTCTATCTCCATATAGCGACTGTAGTAATCGATAACGACTAGGATGTATTCTCCTGTCGGCATAGGGCCCAAAAAATCAATTGCAATATCTACCCACGGTTTTTCAGGAAGCGGTCGACGTTGCATTGGTTCTGGAGGATCCGATGCCTGAACTAATCTACAACCTTCACAAGCTTCACAAACCTTAATCGCATCTCGATCGATACTCGGCCACCAACATCTCTCTCGCAATCTGCGTTTCATCATGGACTGCCCAGGATGTCCTTCGTGAGCAAGGAGGCACATTCTGTGACGCAAGGAAGTTGGTATAACTAACTTGTTTCCACGCATGATTAGATTATTCACGTAAGACAGTTCGTGACGGAACAAGCTATATTGCTTAACATCTTCTTGATCCCACTTTTCCTTCAAAATACAATCTTTAAGCACAGACAAACAGACGTCACACTCTCATCGATGTCCATCGACCACCTTTTTAACGGTCGATTCAAATATATGGTAGGTGGCCAATCCACCACCCACAGCGCTCGCATCGTTTTTGTTCGTGTTTGACGTTTACGCACTACCGCCACCTGTTGGCCCATCGGCCAAACACAGTGATTTTAGCATTGGGCGTACATGTTCTCGCGACTATGATTTTGATCGCGATTTGTTCTAAGTGTTACGTCTGTTTGTCTGTGCTTTAAGCTTGTTCATCTCCGGATCTGCCTCAGTAGCTTGTATAACTTCCGAAATATCAATGGCAGCGCATTCTTGAATCGATCGAATTATTGTTTCTGTATCTGAATCGAATGTTCCAACGCTACTAACGTTAGTGAGTGTAGCTACTGATACTGCTACAATTCTACGAATGAACACCTCAGACTCATCAACCCACAAATTGTCATTTACGTGCGCGGCCAATCTTGAAAGGACGTCAGCAATATTTGCCGATCCTTTACGATACACCACCTGTAAAAATACATGCATAGTTGAAAACATCTCTAACTTACAGCTATCAGATTATGTAACGAAACCTCCTACCTTGAATTTGAAAGCTTGAACGCGAAGCAACCATCTCTCGATTCTGGCTGTTGGTCGAGAAGAAACCGAGAATAGTGTCTCTAATGGACGGTGATCGGTTTCCAGTTCGAATGTTATACCCATCAAATACATTTTGAATCTTTCGACAGCCCATACAATACCAAGAGCCTCCTTCTCGATGGGTGGATAGGTCTTTTCTGTTTCTGACAAACTTTTAGAAGCGTAGCTGATTACCCTTGGTTTGTTGCCTTTGAACTGTATCAAAACTGCTCCCAGTCCTACACCAGAAGCATCTGTTACCACCAGTGTTCTATCTTTTGGGTCATAATAACCCAAGTTCTCCACCGAGCCAATCATCTCTTTGAGTCGATCGAAAGATCTTTGATGTTCTTCATTCCATTCAAAAACTGAGTCCTGCTTTATGAGATTTCTCAAAGGACGGATTTCACGCCAACTCGACAAAGGGATTGGCAGCACCCCTTCAGAATTCAATGAAACTTTCTGGGTGTGAAGACTATGTGAAACTAAGATACTTTACATACTTTGTTTTTTCAAAATCGATCTAGACTAACATTTGAAAAGGGTCAAAGTTTATTTTTACTTTTTTTATAAGCCCGTATATCTCGAAAACAGTAAGACCTACAAAAAAGTGTTGTATGGGAGACTGTCGTGAAATTTCCTGACGTTTTAGAAAAAAATATTGAAAAAATAATAACACATTTTCTACACTGAAAAAAAAAATCATTCTAAACTTTGAAGTCGATTTAAAAAAAAACGGCCACTTCAGATTTTGATCATCCTTAAGCAAAAAGTTTGGGAATTAAATCTACTAAAAGTCGTCCATACATTGCAAATTGGGCATATTTTAGGGAAAAAAGTTTTTTCTAACATCGAATTTTTTAAGTCCCAAAGTTTTTTTTTTACTTTTTTTATAGACCCGTATAACTCGAAAACGGTAAGATCTACAAAAAAGTGTTGTATGGGGGACTGTTGTGCAATTTCCTGAAGTTTTAGAGAAAAATATTGAAAAAATAAAAACACATTTTCTACACTGTAAAAAAAATATTCAAAACTTTAAAGTCGATTTAAAAAAACGGCCATTTCAGATTTTGATCATCCTTAAGCAAAAAAATTTCGTAATTAAATTTACTAAAAGTCGTCCATACATTGCAAATTGGGCATATTTTAGGGAAAAAAGTTTTTCTAAGTTCGAATTTTTTAAGTCCAAAATGAATTTTTTATTTTATTTTTATTTCGCTTTAAATAGTCTAGTACAGTGCTTCCCAAACTTTTTTAACTTTCGCCCCCTTGAGGCCAATATTTATCTGGAATCGCCCCCCTGATATGTGATTCAAATATTTTAATTAATTACGCCAAAAAATGTCCTCGAGAATCATAATACAATAACTAATATCGACATTTATTTTTTTCTAAAATATCGTATTACAGTGCATTACAGGCTACTGAATCAGTCGATAGAAGTTCGGTTCAGTTTCAACTTTACAAATGTAATGTATACATAGGCGCCATGTGACGTAATTGGGGGCGAAGTTCTCCCAAACTGAACCAAATGCAATATTTTCCCAGCAAACGCATTAATTTTACATAAATATGTCATATTTGGGTGAACGGCATTGATTCTGTGTGCAATTGTTCGTTTTCGGTAGGGCTCACCCCGTGAATTGTGATTTCATACTAATTTATCTGGTATTCCTAAAATTACTGCCATAATTTTCAGAAATTGTAAGTAATCAATTTTGGGAATGCTTTTTATATTCAAACCCAAAACTCTGAAAATCTGAAATTTTCGGACGTCCTGAATGTACAAATCCGACGCATCTCTGAAATTTCTTCAAATCTATTTATAAATAGTGTTTTTTTGTCTTTGGCATCGTTGGAGCTCGATTTTTGTCTGCCAAATTTTTCCAAACTTTGTTTCCAAAATGAGTTGTACCATAACAACTGATGAGAAATATTGTAACCAAAACATAAAAAATTATACTGTAGATTTTTTTTGTAAAATTCTGGATGCCAGAAATATTACCCAAATAACCACTAACCCGCTAATTCGCCTTATTGGCCTTATAGGGCTATTATACGGCTAATATAGGGCATGTCGGCTGTATTATAGCACTATATTAGCACAAAGGGTGAATTAAAGTGCTATTTGATTACATGGGTAGTTTTCAAACCTCAAAGTTCACATACAAAAATAAGTCCTTATGTAAAATATTGGGCATCTGCAAAATCTTGGGAAAATCTCATATGCTGACCATTCTTAAAACTCACATGATTTATAAAAAACCTTAATGAATAACACAACAAGTGTTGTCTATAATAATTTTAAAATGATGATGATTAGAATTATATCAATCTAAGGTAAAATAGTCATGGACATAGTTAAGTTTTGAATTGATTCATCTTCAGATGTGTGTCCTCCAAAGCTTATGAGTAATTATTTTCAAATGCTCCCGTATTAGCTTTTTCGCCCCCTTTCTGAATTTTTCGCCCCCCAAATTTTGTTTTACAAATTTTCGCCCCCTTGAGCCTGAAAATCGCCCCCAGGGGGGCGAATTCGCCCACTTTGGGAATCACTGGTCTAGTATGATCATATTTTCAAGTGATAAATGAGTTTTAATCACAAAATAGATTATATTTGTTTTATTGGGAGTGGTTAAAAGAAATAAAATGGAATTATACAGTTTTTTTAATTAAATTCAATTGATCTTAAATCGACTTTTAAGTTTTGAATAATTTTTTCTCAGTGTAGAAAATGTGTTTTTATTTTTTCAATATTTTTCTCTAAAACGTCAGGAAATTTCACGACAGTCCCCCATACAACACTTTTTTGTAGGTCTTACTGTTTTCGAGTCATACGGGTCTATAAAAAAAGTAAAAAAAAACTTTGGGACTTAAAAAAATCGATGTTAGAAAAACTTTTTTCTCTGAAATATGCCCAATTTGCAATGTATGGACGACTTTTAGTAAATTTAATTACGAAACTTTTTGCTTAAGGATGATCAAAATCTGAAATGGCAGTTTTTTTATAACCGACTTTGAAGTTTTGAATATTTTTTTTTTCAGTGTAGAAAATGTGTTTTTATTTTTTCAATATTTTTCTCTAAAACTTCAGGAAATTTCACGACAGTCCCCCATACAACACTTTTTTGTAGGTCTTACCGTTTTCGAGTTATACGGGTCTATAAAAAAGTAAAAAAAAAAACTTTGGGACTTAAAAAATTCGATGTTAGAAAAACTTTTTTCTCTAAAATATGCCCAATTTGCAATGTATGGACGACTTTTAGTAAATTTAATTCCCAAACTTTTTGCTTAAGGATGATCAAAATCTGAAGTGGCCGTTTTTTTAAATCGACTTTAAAGTTTTGAATATTTTTTTTTTTCAGTGTAGAAAATGTGTTTTAATTTTTTCAATATTTTTCTCTAAAACTTCAGGCGATTTCACGACAGTCCCCCATACAACACTTTTTTGTAGGTCTTACCGTTTTCGAGTTATACGGGTTTATAAAAAAAAGTAAAAAAAAACTTTGACTCTTTCCAAATGTTAGTCTAGATCGATTTTGAAAAAACAAAATATGCAAAGTATCTTAGTTTTACATACTTTCGACATCCAGAAAGTTTCATTGAATTCTGAAGGGGTGCTGCCAATCGCGTGTCGAGTTGGCGTGAAATCCGTCAAAGGGTAATTCAAAGTAGCCAAGTTTGGGATAAACCTTGAAACATAGGTTACTAAACCCAAAAAACTACGGAGTTCTTCCTTCGTCATGGGCGCTCTGAATTTAAGAATCGACTCGACCTTCTCGTCCGCTGGTGGAACGCCATTTGAAGAGAGTTTATGTCCCAAAAATACGGTTTCAGTTTGCTTGAATTTGCATTTGTGATCATTTAGTTTGATGCCGTATCGATGCAGCACGCTCATTGTTTGTTTGACGGCAGCATCGTGCTCTTCTTCCGTGGCGCCAAAAATCATTATATCATCAATGAACACAATTGTGTTCTTGCACTCAGACAAAATGCTTTCCATCAAGTTCTGGAATAGCTCCGGCGCACAGTTGATCCCGAAAAGAAGTCTTTTGTAGCGGAATAATCCCCAGTTTGTGATGAAGGTAGTTACGTCACGGCAGTCTTCTGACAATTCGACCTGATGAAATGCTTGCATAATATCCAGAGTCGTAAAGAACCGAGCGTTCCGAAATTTTGGAAGGAAGTCATCTATGATTGGAAGTGGATGATTGAGCCTCTGAACAGCTAGATTAGCCCTGCGCATATCCACGCACAATCGGAGTTCACCGTTTTCTTTTAGAATGGGTACCAGTGGTGATACCCAAGACGTGGGACGTGTCACTTTCTCTATTATGTCCTTCTCCAGAAGCTCATCCAATTTAGATTTCACCTTGTGTAACAGTGGGATAGGGCATCGCCTCAATGGTTGAATAATTGGTGGAACGCTCCTATCCACCGGAAGGCTTAATTTTATTCCTTTCATCGTGGGAAAAGCTTTTCTCGAAATATCCACGTTGTTTATCGCATTCTTCTGCGCACTAGGTAATCCTATTCTCAAAACTCCTAACAGTTGTGCAGTGACTTTTCCTAGTAAAGGCTGCTGACCCTTCTCAATCACATAGAAAGTAGTCTCGGTTTGTAACAATTTCCCAGCATCATCAATTTCCAATACCGCGTTAAAAGCTGTAACAAGCTTCAGCGGAATTTTACCGTAAGCGAGAAACTGTTTGGTGCTATCTGTTCGTTCGTTGTGAATTTTGACATCTCTAAGCTTCATCAACTCCCACGTTGTGTCATCTATCAAGTTGTGCTTGGACCCAGAGTCGATTAACATGACTATATCTACTCCTCCAACGCGACATGGGATCAACTCTTCGTCATCATTATTCACATTGTAAACGGATAGACTTTCCTTCTCTGTTGCTTCCTGTGTCATTGGTAGATGCTCTTCAACGTTAAATACGTTTCTGGATCGCTTGTTTGAGTACTGATGGTTTTGTGGGTTTGAGAACGGAGCCCTGCGCTTGTAATTCTGAGCAACCTAAACCAACCAATTTGCAAAGCGAACAATTATGTCAGAAATCATCAAACTGTATATTCTTATTCTATGTCCTAAATTGCAATATCCTACCTGGTTGCCCGTTTCCTTTGAGCTCGATTTACATACTGACTGAAAATGACCTGTCTTATGACATTTCAAACAAGTTTTATTCAGAGCCGGACATTGGTCTTTTCGGATGTGTAGTTTATATCCACAGCGGTGACATTTTACATTTGATCCAAGATTGCTTTTCGTACTATCATACAGTCGGTTAACGGCATTGTTGAGGGGTTTTGTTGCCATCCTTGATGCTTGGTATCGAACTGCTTGATGTGCATTAACTATTTTCATCGTATCGTCCAGGGTCAATATTTCTCTTTCCAAGAGCTTTTGTCTTAATTCGTCTGTAGCATATTGAACGATTTTGTCAACAATGGCAATATGGCGACTTTCGACCTCAGATTTACCAAATGAACATTTATCTGCTCTTTGTTGAGCCTTCAGAGCAAATTTTTCTATTGGTTCATCGTCCTCTGGCTTCATATTCCAAAACAAAAACCGTTCGAAGATGTCATGTTGTTTTGGAGAAAAGTGGTTCATCAGTTTCTCTTTAGCTACCAGATATGGATCAACATTCGGATCAAGAACATCTCCATCAGTTCCCGGTAATCCGTAAAACGCACTTTGTAGCTCTAAGCCTCCCATGGCGAGAAGTTGAACTTTCTTATTGTGTCCATCAACAATATTGGCTGCAGCCATAATACTCTCGAACCATCGAATCCATGATATCCATGAATTTCGGACCTCTGATGGTGGGAGATGTTTGTATTTGAAGTGAGGCAAGTTTGTAATTTCCTTGACATGATTCGTGGTTCACAATTCATCCAATTGCGTGGCGCACTCGGATCGAATACATCCAAAGAATTGAGAAAAAGAACATAGCAATTATTCAACTATTTCATTCTATAATGCTGAACACAACGAAAACTTAGTGAATTTGTACCACGAAGGAAACGCTCAATGAATGAGTGGCACGATGTAAACAACATTAATTCACTTTTTTTTTCCGCTCACTACAGTTCATATTTTTTTTTTTTCGTTCCTTTCCACGCTCCGCATCCCTACGGCATTAGGAATTCACAAACACAAAGCATACAATACTAAGGTATTTTCGATATACTTTCACACACACACACTTGTCTCGTCCAGCCCGTGCCGGTCCTGGTCATGTAGATTTGGATGGTGATAAGCAACATAATACACATACAGCATTCTACTGTCACCATAACTACTGTTGCACTCTTTTCCTGGCCTGCAATCGTACACACACACACACACTATCCATCGAGTGAAAAAAAAACGAAGCCATCTTGAAAAATAATTCCATCAAGCCACGCGTTGCTAAATGACTATCATTTGACTGCTTTTACCTTTATTTCGTCAGCGTAATTCAATATTCGACTGCACATACTTGAACTTCCATGCATGCGGATTTTTCTTCCAACTATAATTTCAGCTTTTATACAATTCAGCCGTTTTGCACATTGCACTTTTCCAGAACACAAATTTAGAAACCGAGAGCACGTTCTTCGTAATAGATTTATGGCTATAGATTCAAGGTTCTCTGTAGAGTTTGATTCACAGACACAACCGGTAAAATTTTCTGATTAACCACGCTTCGGACTCGACATCTTCGTCGCCATTTTGTAATACTCTGTTCTAATCGTCCAGCACGGACACAGCGCACACGCGAACCGAACTCAATGCCATGTAACCAAAGACTGACTAGCCTCAGCGAAGCTTACAAGCACGCACCTTACAGAGAGCGTACTCAAACCAACACACCCCTGGTGAGCACTGTCGTGTCCCTCATATAGAAGCGTCTACCACAATAGTAATTGGTGTTGGGTCGGGCTTGACAGGCCGCACTGGGGGATTCATTGTATACGGGTTGAGGTATGGCGTCCCGGACAAATCCTCCACCCAGTTGCGCTCCCTTCTTCGGGAGTGGTGGGGGTACTGCACTTTCGTCGCCACCAAACCTGTAGTGGTCGATGTCATTGCTGGTCGAGATGTCTTGGTAGGTTTCGGTGATGAAGGTTGGACTGCTTTCGTTAAGATTGTTGGTTGTGTTGATATCCATAAATACGTTGGATGACAAGTTGACTAGATTCAACGACTTCATCATCCAATATCTCAAGCGTTTCCTCTTGTATCGTCATCGTGTTGTCTTCATCATCGGTTCTTATTGGTGTGAAACTGGGAATCGTCCTTTTCGGAGGCGGGCTCATTTCATTGGGATTTCGTTTTTCATTTGTTGGAGCAATTAATGCAGCTTTTTTTATTATTTTCCCGTTTATTCGATTGGCTGTTATTGATTGCGGAGCAGTTGGGTACATTTTCCTGCTTTGGAGCAGTGTTTTGTTGCCGGGCAACCGTTTGTGGCTTCGTCTGTTGAGAGATAGCACTTGAGACATACGATTCCACTTTGGCAATTTTGGCTGTTAGTTGATCTACTTCGAGGCGTTTTTGTTTCAGGCACTCCACTAATTTGGCAATTTCTTCGTCCTTTTTCTTATCCGATTCCATCAGCGCCTCTAATTTGGTATTATCGATGCGAGATTGTGCTGTTACTTTTGCGTAGCTACCTGAACCATTCTCTAATCTTCTTCTAGCTTCAGCGTAACTTAAGTTGTGACTGACCTTCAGACGAATAACGTCGCATTCCTTTCGATATACTGGACACTTTCTGCTGCTAGGTCGATGCTCTCCCTTGCAGTTGCAGCACTACGCAGGCTTAACACACTCTGTTCCTTCCGATGTGTCGTGTTTGTCACTACAGTTGTTGCATCGCTTGGGCCCTGGGCACCGTCTGCCTACGTGGCCATACTGGTAGTATCCGTAGCACTGTGTCGGGTTTGGGTAAAAATGGCGCGTAGGAAAACGAAGTAGCCCTACTTTCACGTGCGCGGGATATGTAGTTGTGCCGAACGTTAATATTATTGCTGGAGTATTGACAATGTTACCGTCTTGTTTCCTAGTTATCCGTTTGACCTCTTTCACACCTTGGGCTTCGAGTTTCTCCTTCAATACTGATTCTTCGTACTTAATCAAGTCGAATGTTGAGATCACACATTTGCAACGGTTAAGCAACGGGTGGTATCGGATCGATATTTTTGTTCCATCCATCAGACTCGTCAGTGACAACAACTTTTCTGCTTGAGTAGGATTACGCACTTGTAAAACGTAGCGAGATCCCTGGTCCTCGGTATATGCTGATTCGATATGGCCTACCGCCTGCTCGATTGATGTTCCGATCAACCAATGGTCTTCGGGTAATGGAAGAAACTTTCCATCATTCATTTCTTTTCCAGTCATCTGCAGAACAAAAAGTCGTCCGAATTCATTTCCGAGGTCCATATATTTTGGTAAACGGGGCCCTGCAGCCCCTGCAGGGTCACCCCCGCTGTTCCAGGCCATTTTTACTCCTCCCGCATTGATCTGTTCGGTAATTCAGTTCCCATATGGAAATGGGACACTTTAAGTTGGACAACAGTCACCTGTTGTCTACCCCAAGAGAGATCAGTGAAGGTGGTAATCACGATTTTGTGAACAAATTGTGTTCAATTTTGGAATCAATTGCAGCTCGGGTACGATATTCACATACACAGACTCGTTTGCCTTTAATACAATAGCGATGCTTTTTTTCGACGCGCGCGTCCTTGAAACAAAACTGTTATTTTAACGCTTTATCCAACTCTTATGGATTTGCAATTGATGCAACTAATGCGAGATAACTATATTTTCCGTTTGTCGAAGTCACCGTGAATTATTTGATCGAAATTCACAAGAAAATTCTACCGTAAAGATCGATGCTATCGTGGTATACGTTAACAATAGCTGTATCCCGATCAAAAACTGTGGTGTTCGACAATGTTATTCATCGTAAAAATACCTATATAGATATGTGTTCAGAATTTTTATAGAGGACAATCCTATACAAACTTTGAACAGCTGGCGCGTAAATATAGTTTCACCAATTAAAAATGCATTCCAAAAAGTTAACTGGAGCGAGAATCTAAATTTTTCATATAACCGTTTCTCAGGCTATTTGGTCAGTCCCGAAACTACACTTGTAGCCAGGATAACAATCATGAGTATTAACTCTACAAGGACTGTTAAAAATCGGTTAACGTGAATGCTGATTACTAAACAAATTTTCTAGCATGATACGGTTTCTACTAGAGTTCCGTTGCATGGTCAAATATCAGTAGTACCGATTTGGTTCCTCAGAAATTAAATCGATTATGTTTGCTAAGGGGCGCGCCTTCGGTGAGATGTAAGTTTCTATGAAGGGTGTAAATAGCGGGATCTTTTCATCACATTCGATTTTTATCAGTCTCTGAGGAATCAAAACAAGAACTGTACAGAAATCGATGCTTCATTACCTATCAATGGAAACGGAGTAATACGACATGCACTATACACTAAGGATACATCCTAATCACCCTATCCATTTGAAGAAGCAAAACTCAAGAACCACTCCATATATCGATGCGAAAAATATATCACTATGATTCTATATATGTAGTGCACAACCCAATAAATTTTCAGCTTCATCGGTTCACTAAATGTCCAGATTTGCTTCCACAAAGTTTTGATGATAATTGTTAGAGTGAGACAAAAGATAGGGAAAATAACACGGTCTCCCGTGTCACCTTAAAACATCTTTCTTTTTTTGTTTTGCTGATATGGGGTAACATTGATCACTCATGTAAACAATGTTCGGTAATATTGAAAATATCATTACTTACTGTTGGTAACGCCCCATCAGCAGATTAGTCATCGAAGCGCACCGCCAGTCTATGACCCGTTTTGATTGTCAAACAACACCCGTTGCCATGCAGGGGATTGTCGTATGGTGGTACATGTAGATGTAGATGCACGATAGAGTATATATAGAACAAAAGTGAATTGAAAACTATAGTTATTATCTAAAAGTCTCCTAAATTAATAATGAATTCCTCTTAAGTTACATAATCTACCTTAGTGTACCTAAATGCTAATTACAAGCTAATCTTAGTTACTACTTACAATCCTAAAGGGTGAGATATTATTGCTAAAAAAAAAAAAAAGATAATGACTACAATTCTTAACCTAAGGACTGTTCATTTAAGAAAGTGGACACGTATTTTTTTTAAGCAAACTGTTTATTTTCGAAAAAAATCATGAGTTCTCTTGAAATACATGAAAATCAAAGTAATCTCGACCAAGGTATTTAAAAGGGTGTCAAACAGGGCATTCCGCCATATTGGAAAACAATCAGACAGCTGGCAGGTTTGTTATGCTTCATCAGGTCAGCAAGCCTTGAGATCCTAGCAACATGTTTCCCCTTAAACCGCTTCGCTTTGTTTCCTGTCAATCAACCGCAGTTTGAGAATTCAGTTTTCGAATTACTTCTTCAAATTATTCAGTGCTGATCATACATTCTTATTACAAGAAGCTGACTCGATAGCGATGCAATTAAAGACCTTCATAAATAATGTAATTATTTCTCTCAGTGATATGATGTGAAAACAGTTGTGGCACAATAGTATTGTCGGCGCAGTAAAAACTTAGAATCATTGTCTTGCCGAAGTTGTATTTTTCTCAGAATCTATGCGAGATACCTAACTTCGGAAGTTATGCATTTGATTCGCATCCGGATGCGCTCTGATGCGCCCTACTTCCGAAGTAGGGAATCTTGCATAGATACAGAGAAAAATTCATATTCGGCTAAATGTACTTTCTAACGGTTGACCGAACTTACGAGACACCTATGTCCATTGCAGTAACTGCAATCACCGGTTGTACCGCCCATACTCGGAAAACAGTCCCAAGTTCTATGAGATTTTTTATATCAATAGAACTGTTGTGCGAGTATAAACAGTATATGTACGGTTACATACTATAAAAATATTTAAACCTTATATGATACATTAGTGCACATTACAGCTGTTGCAATTCATGCAAGTGGGTAGAATTGAATATTGTACACATTACTCGAAAACTCAAAGAATAACAAATATATTTTGTAGCTTTTTCTGGTACAACAAAAACATTAAGGTAATCTGCAAATAAAAATCAGTGTTGACGAATATGGAAAATTGTTACTGGGTCAACTCCGAAAAACGATCAAAATGAGACACCATTTCAGCGACTTTCATGCTCTATTTCGTCTGTCACCGTTGCAAGAAACAGTCTGAAAAGAAGAATATAATTTAGTTACCAATCATAACCACCTCCATAGCTCAAAACTTCGTTCTCATTTCTAAATCAAACCGAGTAAAGCACAGTGACCAATTGATGTCTCAAACAAGCTGACATATTCCATTTCAGATCAGATTAGCAGCAACAAAATTATTCTATAGGTCCTTTTTGAATATCAATTTCGTTTCAATGCACAATTCCGACACTCTAGAACTAGATTATTGAAATAAGACATGGATTTAAACCAGAAAATTCGCTTACCAATCTCTCTACTCGAAATCTGTCTCTGCTAGAGTACATATGTTCAATTTGTTTTTGAAAACATAACAAAATAATAATTGTGCCATGGAAACGAGAACAATCAGCGGAGGGGAAGGGAAGTAGCCAGCCAGCCAACTCACCAGCTGTCATTTTCTACCCCCTCGCTGCTTATCATTCCCCGCATCCACTGACTGCTTAGATCAATGTACCTTTCTATAAATACCTTGATCTCGACCAAATTCACATAAGTTTGAACATTTATTGAGCATTCCTGGATAATGTTCTGACTTTTCTCTTGATGCCTCCCATCGGATTCTGCACGACTTTCTTCGTAACTTTTCTTTGTGTTGCTTACCACATTTTCTTGAGAAAATCCATGGAACTTGCTTATCTTCCACCCTTCTTAAGATGTTGTTTGATTATTGCCCAATATTTCTAAATGGGGCGTAGTTATGGGCAATTTGGTAGAATCTGCCATGTTTCAACAAATTCGACTTTTTCCTTCTTGATCATTTCCAAAGTAGGTGCAGCATAGTGAGTCGATGCCAGGCCTGGCCAAAACAATGGAGGCTTGTTATACTTTCGGTAGATGGGCAGAAAACGTTTTTAAATGCATTCAGTTCTGTAATTTTCGCCGTTGATTGAACCCGTTGTGAAAAATGTAGTACTTTTCATACCACAGGAGCAAATTGCTTGCCATAAAAAACTTTTTTCCCAAATTTTTCTGTTCGGATGTATTGCACGTCGTCATAAGCATCTGTTTTTGATAAAGTGTTGAAAAATTGGAATCTGGACACTTCGCGATTTAAGCCAAATCTCGGAACGACAGCTTTTTTGAACATCATTTGTGCAGAATAAATCTGCGTGTCGCCATGTTAAACCGACCTATCGCTTGGAATTTACAACTGTTCGATGTCAACTTTCTTCTGCTGTCAAAATAAACACTCGAGTACACACTGAAACAAAATTTGAATTTTTTCCTTGGAATTTTCATACCAAAATGTTAACAATCAGGTGTCCACTTTCTTTAATGAACAGTCCTTATATGGGAACCTTGACCACTAGAAAACAGATCAGATCAATATCTAGAAAACGGATCGGCCAAATTATACCTTGCCTTCTGCAAAAGACCTGTGGCCTGTAAGAAGGGTGAGCATAACTTAACTTATATCTAAAGCATATTCTAAATACAAAATTTTAAACAGGTTCTTACGTCCATACAGAAACATACTACTGAATTTGGCTGTGTTAGTACCGTGCATAGGTGAGACTTTATATCTTATAGAAAACATTGACTTCTACATAGTAAAACTTAAGCCTACAGACTACCGACAAAGTAGACTGTAGCTCTATCGCGAGAGTTCTAACCGATAGACAGACAAGAATCACTAAAAGTACGTCTTACACATATAAAACCTAACTAAACTTAGCCTAACTATGCTGTTTCCCATAGGCAGGGATTGAATCCTGAGAAAATTGAGAGAATCTCTCACGTATCGCTCTCTGTAACTATCAAAACATGCTGCACATTATGAGAGACTGTTTATCGTATACTGCTACAACTTTGATCAGATTGGGGGGATAGTAGTGCATGATAAAACCCCTCTAAACATGCTCCAAGCCTGGGGGACACTATTGCTATTGGAAGTTCGTGGATTGTTTATCCTGCCAGTAAAGAAAAACACCTATCCCCAACGGTAAACAAGTGAGAAAAATGGATTTTATCATCGCTCTCTCATTGGGGCTCCCGCTCGCTGCTTCCATTTATCAGACTTGTTACACCTTGCGATACAATGACGATCGTGGACCGCAACAGATGGGATGTTTTTCTTTGCTTGCTTTTATCGTGCTTCATACTCAAATGAGAGCGAATTCTGCAATGCCTGCCATAGGAATTTTATAACTTTCGCACCATCCATAGAATTTGATTCGTCCTCGTTGTGATCAACACCTACAAAAACCATTTTACCTAAAGCCGAATATGAAGGCCAAATTGTTACAAGCCATTTACTTTTTGAGTTATTTTAAAATTATAAACACCTTGAATTGTAAAATACGCCTAAAGGTACGCAATTTCCTAAGTAAATTCTGCATTCTTTAGTATAATTTGTGAATTATTCTTGACTGAACATATTTATGAAAGTTTTGACAACGGCATCATTTTCGACGATGTAATTTTTAGTAACAACCGCATTTCTCTTGCTCATATCACTTTCAGAACTAATGTGTGATATGATTCTTTGATCGTGTCATCCATAATCATGCAAATCATTGTTTCCAAAAGTTGAGAAATTTACGCATCGACATAACTTAATTTTCGCAAAATATTATTGTTTATTAGCTCATGAATAGAAGAATGAGAATCGTGATTCTTGCATTGAAAATATTTCATCGATAAATCTCGCATAACCTGTAATCTCGCCCTAAAAGCCATTGGAAACCGAGATCACAAGTTATGCGAAAAATGTTCATTCGAGCTTTTTACGAGGAGGGTCATTGCGATCAATCAAATCAATCATCATCAATCAATCAATCGAATGCTGACAAGCCCGCTGTTCAATGTTACCCCGGATTACGGTACACATGACTAAGCAAATATAAATCATGAACCCTAAATATAAATACTCACCCAAAAGCTTTTCAAGGGCTCATACACTAAAACTAAATTCTTTGTCAAAGTTGACATTTTCGCATGATACTTTATGCCCAGGGAAGTCAAGGAAATTTCTTTTACGAAAAGATTCTGGACCGACCGGGAATCGAACCCAGACACCTTCAGCCTGGCTTTGCTTTGTAGCCGTGGAGTCTAACCACTCGGTTAAGGAAGGCCTCATAATCATAATGGGGCGCTTTTCAACTTTAATTCTACTTTAAATGCATAAGATTTTATTGCTTTAAAGCAAAATCTGATAGCGCACTATAAAGCAAATATTAAGTAAGCATAAATAGATTCGTGGTTACTAGAGTAGTTAAGCAGATATGTTTATTAATCGTCCATAATTGTTTCTTCTTCTGTGAAATTCATTCGAGTTTTTTGTGGGTCATTGGAAGCCCACCGATCCCGTTGGGTCATTCGGATAAAAATAACCTCAACTTTTTTTTTCGTCAGAATTAACCTTGTTAGATTTTGGTAAGTAGCAAATTTGGGTGTCGAACTTCATAATTTACAAAAACGAACTTGAACCCCATCGAGACAAATCATCATCAGTTCGGAATCACCTTATTTTGTAAAAAACATTGCCCACAGCAAATTCAGTGAACCTGGTTTCTTAGGCAAATTCAATGGATCTGTTAGATGGCATTGGGTAGATATTCTTGTTCTTAGAATATTATTAGATTAGATTAGATATTATTATATACCCTTGTAATAAGTCCGCATTCCATTCTCACTTGTAGTTGAAAGCATGCAGATTTCTATGAAGAAATATTTGAATCGACAAACTTTTCTACATTTATCATAACATAGTTGATCAATTAAAATTGAATGATTATCTTGATATGGTTAAGAATTGATTTTAAAACGGCATGATTTTCTTTGCCATTAAGCATTAGTTAGGTAGTTAAAGCTCTCTCACAAGATGTATTTTTCACAAGCATACTTTTTGGCTAATAATAAACCTAATTAATTTGAAGAAGTGAAATAACAATGCCGGGAATTTGATGAATCTTTCTCAGTCTGGTCACAAACCTATATATTTTGTAAAATTCCTGTGTTGATTCTGATTTGACCCAACATTTAGTGCGTATGCTTGTATGGTCGAGTGAAAGCAGTTTGTATTCAATTTTCCGGTTCTAATTCCTTTTCGTTACCTCACCAATGCTGCTACCGATACTGATATTTCCACATGATAAAATTTCCTTTTGATTTCCGGTTTTGTGTTTTGTCTTTTTCTCCCCTACGCATGGATGATATGCACTTGGTGAATAGTTCTGTTGTTTTCTTTTTCATTAGCATAACGTTTGAATTATGTATTTTGACCAATCAGTTTGTCATCTCATTTCATTTCCACCTCTTATCTCGTGGCTGTGTTGAGAAATACGTTTATTTTAATGTATACAATACTGTAATCGAACAGATTTTGCTTTCAGCATACATTTAAGACTTATCGATTGCCAGAGAAACATTTCATTGCAAGAGTGTGTGTACATTCAAACATTTAACCGTGTACAACATATACGTAGACGATATAGCGATCGATTATGAGCGCATGCGCTTGATTGGTCAAAGTGTCGTGATAGAGAGATGGCAACGCCCACTTATAAATATTGCAGCAATGCAATGTAAGAGAGGGGTGAGATAGAACAGCCCTCTTTCATTGTTGTATTATTTCTGACGAGTTTTTCTATTGTTTGAAAGCTACCTGGACGTATTTTTAGCATGTTATTTTCTGTTTTGTTGCCTTATGGAAAATTGTGATCAGTTGCATCATTCGTGTTACCGCGATTAGACATTTATTAAAAAGTTTTGCAATCAGTGCGTATATGTACATGTGCATTAGATGACATTTTCGCTTCGGTAATTTGAAATCGTATACGGATATCGAATGCGTTGAAAATTCTTCGCCATGGATTTAATATAGAGCTTCGAAACTTATTGTTACTTTTTGAGTGATAATGCATGAAGGATTAACCAAGTGTTTTCTATCTGTTTAAAGATAGTGTGACTACAGTTTATACTTGAACAGGTACGACAAAATTAGTTTCAACATCACTAGACAGTTTTCAAAGTGCGTGTATAGAGCTAGTAACAAACTGCATATTAAAATTGATAGCAATACCAACATATGCGAAATTCAAACTTCATCCTAAAATAAGTCTTTAATTCAAATTTCATTTGATTAACTTGATAATTTATTTATAATTAAGAGGTGCACCAAATCAACTTTGTGTCATTGTGTTATTTCCAAGATTGAAAAATTCAAACCAACTGGGCCGAATTGGCAGATTAAGGAGTCAGGGCCAAATCTCTGGCTCTTTGGAATCGGACGGAAAAGAGGCAACTCTCATACAATTGTCTTAGACGGTAGCACCTACGAATTTGTTCAAATCGTTTAATGCTAATGCAAAAAATATCTCAATTTGGAAGGTTTCTCGAATGTTTTATTTTTTATATTTTTAAGTTTGAAATCGTCATAAATCAAAAAAGTCAGATTGAAATTAACATTTTCTATTTCTTTGAAGAACTTGCTTTGGCATATTAATATATATGTAAACCAAATTAGCTTTACTTTTTCTTGACGAGCGGCTTTGAAAGTTCATCCACGAATTTTATTTTATTTATTTATTTTTTTTTTATTGTGTAAACGTCTTTGGTAATACTACCGTACAGACTAATTAATTAAACTATATTCTTAATCCTAGCTCTAAAACAATCTTTTGACACATTAAAATCAAACATTTCACAAACAGAGTTAAAATTCCTCAAACAAGTGGTAAAAGGGTCATGATATCCGTAACTCGTTCTATGTAAAGGGATGGCGATGAGGGTTGTATGCCGCAGTCTACGATTGGGAACGCTTAGTTGCACTTCGGAAAGAAGATCAGGGCAGTCGATGTTATTCGTCAGGATATCGTGTACAAGTAGTCTTTGAAGCTTTAGCCTTCTGTTTGAAAGTAGCTCCAGATCCACTAGCTGACAATGTGCGGGATAGTCCGGTAGGTTGATTGGATCGTTCCAAGGTAGGCGGCGAAGAGCAAAACGGATAAATGATTTTTGAACTCGTTCTATCCGAATCATTAGGGATGTGTGGTATGGAGCCCATACAGGAGCAGCATACTCTAAAACACTGCGCACAAGGGCACAGAACAAAGCTTTTAAAGCGTACACATCGGTGAACTGCGATGCATTTCTTCGGATAAACCCAAGGACTGAAAAGGCTTTGGCGGTGATAACTGTAATATGCTCGTTAAAGCGCAATTTTGAGTCTATTACCACTCCTAGATCGCGAATTGACCCAACACGCTCCAGAGTTGTTCCATTTATAGCGTATGTGTAGTTGATCGAAGACAAGCTGCGGCAAAATGTTATGACTTTACACTTTCCAATATTGAGCGTCATTCCGTTTTCGATACACCATTGAAGAAGCGAGTCAATGTCGTCTTGTAAAGCAACGCAGTCGAGAGTAGAGTTGATCACTCGGACAATTTTGAGGTCGTCAGCAAAGCATAGTCTCCCAGATGAAAATCGATGACACAGGTCGTTAATGTAGAGTACAAAAATCAGTGGTCCCAATACACTGCCTTGTGGCACACCGGAAGGAATGCTGAAGGTACTGGATCGCGAAGACTTTACTTTAACGAAAGCTTTTCTATCAGTGAGATAGGACAAAATCCAGTCAGATATCCAATCGGGAAAACCCATATGTCTCAGCTTTTCAACAGCGTACAAATGCGGAACAGTGTCAAACGCCTTGGAGAAGTCCACGTATATTGAGTCTACTTGCTTCCGCCGTTCGATCTCACGAAACAGTACATTAGTGTAACATAAGAGGTTGGAAGTTGTCGAGCGGTGAGGAATGAATCCATGTTGGTACTGAGAAATAATCGATATTGATGCAGACATTACAACTTTATGTACCATAGATTCCAGCATTTTTCCGAGGCAGCAGAGAATTGAGATTCTTCGGTAGTTTTCCACAAGACGAATGCTGCCAGATTTGTAAACCGGAACCATTGTAGCAATTTTCCATAATTGAGGAAACGTGTTCTCATTGAGTGATCGATTGAAAAGTAAGGTCAACGGTGCAACCAAAGACGAAGCACAGCTTTTCAACAGATGGGGAGTCAAGCCATCTACCCCAGCACCTTTTGTTGTATCTAAGCTAAGTAGGGCATTCAATACTTCTTGATGAGAAAACTGGAAAGGCGGGATATGAATGTTGTGAGTTCGTACGTTTTGGAAGCATCCCGGGTAGACACGAGGCGATGTGGCACTGTACACGCTTTGGAAAAATTTCGCAAATAGTTCAGCGGCTTCAACATGTGTGGTGGCATTAATGTCCCCGTAAGTAACGTTGTTCGGGATACCATGGCTTGCCTTTTGTGCCTTCATATGCTTCCAGAACTTCGAGGGGTTGTTTTTGGCGGTAAGCTGCAAATTCTCAAGATACCTGCGATAGCTCATATCGATAAGCTCATTATAAGAGGATTCCACTAGGCAAAGCAGATTCCTGTTTTCAACCGTTTTGCTAGCAAAATATCGTTTACGAACTTTTCTCAGTCTGTTGCGCATGTTTCTCAATTCTGGATTCCACCACGGTTTTCTATCAACACCAAGATTAACGCATCGGCAACGAGGGATGACTGAGCGGAGTATTTCGTACATTTTGTCGTAAAACAAGCCGACACTTTCATCAACGGAGTGTCCAAGTAGTTGATTATCCCAATCAACCGAATCCAGTAAGTTATTGAGCGAGGAAAAGTTACATCGTCGGAAATCGAGGCCCAAGATATTCGGGTCTGGGTCAAGCTGACTGGGTGCGGAAAAGCAAACATCAATTTGTAAAACAAGCGGCGGATGATGGTCATCAATTGGCAGCAGCGGTATTACGCGATTTTCGATTATCTCGGCACGTTTTTAGCATACAACGTTAAACGATGAAGGACACCCATCCTCTTTATTCATTCACAGTTAGAAAAGTGGAGTTAAAACACGTCTTGGTTCGATTTCTTTTTTCTAAGTAACATGAGCATTAAGGCCGCACGGGACGTCATCATAATCACCCTATCCATTTGAAGAAGCAAATCCCAAGAACCACTCCATATATCGATGCGAAAAATGTATCACTATGTTTCTATATATGTAGTGCACAACCCAATTAATTTTCAGCTTCATCAGTTCACTAAAACTCGAGATTTGCTCCACAAAGTTTTGATGATAATTGTTAGAGTGAGACAAAAGATAGAGAAAATAACACTGTCTCTCGTGTCACCTTAACGGTTTGGGAAATTCAATTTTGGAAAATTTCCAATGATAGGTTCCACCAGCTTTTCTTCCAAAGCTAACTCCGTTTTTGGGTAAGCACCATTTTTCGAAGTATTTCTCTAAGCAATACGTCAGATATTTGACAAGAAAATGTTTCTGGACTCCTAAAGATTTTTTTTCAGGATTTGATTTCAGTTTTTTTCTCTGATACAATATATATCTATTAAATGTTAAACTTTGAAAACACAAGTTCTTGATATTTATACGTATATTAATTGCGGAGATTGCTTCGTAAACTGTTTCAGAGATTTATCAAGTAGTTTTTTGGATATCTCTAAGTATTTTTCTAAGAGTTCCACAAACAATACATTCAATGTCTTTTCATATTACTCTAGGGACTTGTTTAGGAATACTGTCAAAAATCAAAACTATTTTGAAAATTTATTTTTTTTCGTTTTTTTTTTGGATATTGTTAAGATATTTCTTAAGACATTACTCCAAGTATTTTATTGGAATCCTGCTATACATGTCCAACAATTATATCAAGGATTCTTATATCAAATTCTCTGGTAGATTGTTTTTTTTTTTGGTATTTTTTATGAGAAACCAATCAGAATTTTGCCAAAAGTTCATTCAGGGATTTCTTTGCAAAAAACCTGTAAATTTTTTGGTGATTTTTTAAATAAATTCTCTCTTGATTTTTTTTTTTCAGAATCAACGCTTATAACTATCCCATGAATCAAAAATTACTCCTAGAACACCAAAATTCCTACAAAGAATCATATAAAAGCTACTCAATGGATATTTCTTAGGAACTCCTAACAGTTAATTTTTGGAAGCATTTCTTAACATATTTTGCGCATAATTTAAAAGATTCGTCTAGCATTTTACACGTAGATTTAAACATAATTTTCTTCAAGGATTCCCGAAAAATCTACCCTAAAGTCTGGAATTTTTGCATGAAACGGCACGGTATATAATGATTACATACAGTTACTCCAAGAACAGCCCAAAAAAGATTCCATCGGCATTTCTTCCCTTGAAGAAATAAGAACTCTCAAAATTTCTCCTGACATCCCGAAGTATACCTCTGAGCAATCCGGAAGGACTAAATATTCGGGATTCTAGTTAAATTATTCCAGGATTTGGCTTTTTTAATCCAGGTATTTTACATTCTTCAATAAGCTCTTCCAAAAACTCCTTAATGTATTTTATCAAATGTATTGCATTAACACACATAGCAATTCATTAGTCTAATAGATTTCCCCCACTACATCATATCTAGTTTTACCATTATTATATTGCAGTGAAACCAATATGTAATGTGCACTTTTAACTGAGCAACGAGAGTTACTCAGAGTGCACGCAGAAGAATTTCTTTATGCTGAGATTACTATCAACAAATCAACTATATTTATAGTTATCTCTAATTTAAACTTAAAATATAGTTAACTTGACCGGAAAAAATATTACGAACACTTTATTTTGTTCTCTGTGCGTATTAATATATGAGATTCAATATCATATCAATAACTAGGGTTACCATCCGTCCTGATTTAGCAGGACATGTCCTGAATTGAGCTTCTTCGAAGGTGTCCTGATTTATTTTTCGTATTTTAAATTTTGTCCTGCTTTTTCCTGCTTGGTGAACATTGTGAGATGTCAGAGATATTTCGAGTCAAGAAAAGTTACCCTAACACAAAAAAAAAAACAGTTAGAATGTACAAATGGCATAAAAAAATGTTGCGTTTTGGCGTCAGAAACCGACTTCAGCTGCATAAAAAGAGTAGGATGCGTTCCATACTGTATCACAACACCTTCAAGTTCAGTCAAAGTTTGACGATTCTGATGTTGTTGATAGAATCCTTTGAGCTCGTGCAAAACACAAGCTATCATTTTTGGCGTATTTTCACAGAGCTCTATCGCTATCAGAATAAAAGAAATCTTCAAAACACCGATTATTAGTTTCTGCACAGATAATAGCATTCATGGGAGCATAAAACTGTTTCCTATCTTTGTTCAATACTTTGATGCATAGATTTCTAGCACGATCTTTGGCGAATTATCACGAGATCTCAATGAAAACTTAACTTCTAAAAACTAAAAAAAAACTATCATTTTAAGGGATTAACTTAAGGTTCCATTTAGAATCGGTCTTTTGCCAAAACTAGAATAGCAGTTTCTTTCAAACGGACTACAACTGTACAAAATAAGAACATCCGTTTCTTCATTTTGTTAGTTATGATAAACAGATGTTCTCATTTTCCGTGATCTGTTGGCTAATGCTCTTTCAGTTTTGGCAAATGATCGATTCTAAATCGAATTCTACTGATAGCTTAATCTTCTTTTGATCAGACACTTTTGTTAAAATCATCGATAAATTGCAGGCGAGACTGTTACAGGATATCCTGGACTGGATGTTTTAAGACCCTCGATAGATTCTCAAAGGATTCCTGTTGTTAAATTCCTGACGAGATGCTTGATATAATTTTAAGCGACAGTCTAACCAAGAGGATTCCTTTTGTAATTTTTGACAGACTTCAAACAATAAACTTGAGACAATATTTGTCAGATACCTAGCAAAACAAAAGTCAAAACGCCCTAGTGTCTTCTAAAAATCTATAGATTGTTGTCTTAGCAAAGGTTAGTTCTATTTAAAAATTCATACTTATGCTCATACGCGCTAATAATTAGATTCCGGAAATCGTACATTGCAAGTCCTCAACGTCAGAAATTAAAAGAAAAATCTTTGTTATCGCAGCTGTTAGGAATATGAGTCATGTTCAGAATTTGAGGCAAAATGGAATTTGCACAGGAAAATTGTGAAAATTGCAAAATGTCCTGATTTTGAATCTCCACGATATGGTCACCCTATCAATAACAAAACATGCTAACATAGTCAAATTTGATGTTGTTATGTTATGGTTTAAAATCGTCGATTAAATAATTAATAACAAGTATATTATCATGGTGAAATTTGTGATTTAAGCAATAATACTAAATAAGATGCATTATTTATGATATGAATAAGAAACTTTGCCATCACAGTGAAATATATTGAGCTTTAAACAAGCTTATGAAAATACAGTATTTGAACAGCCGAATATCAAATTTCGCCATCATGACTAATTTGAAGCAGTACTAAATAAGCCATTACCAAGAAAGTGAAGAATTGAATATTCTATTACTGAACAAAAATGTGTGATTGTTCAAACTCGTTATATATTCGTTTAAAATAAGAGTTTAAGGTGACACGGGAGACCGTGTTATTTTCCCTATCTTTTGTCTCACTCGAACAATTATCATCAAAACTTTGTGGAAGCAAATCTGGAGTTTTAGTGAACCGAATAGTGAATTTATTGGGTTGTGCACTACATATATAGAATCATAGTGATATATTTTTCGCATCGATATATGGAGTGGTTCTTGAGATTTGCTTCTTCAAATGGATAGGGTGATTAGGATGACGTCCCGTGCGGCCTTAAATTACATAAAAAAACTTAGCACTATACACAAAAAACAAAGAAATATTTTATTACGCCATTGAAATAACAAAGTCATACAAAAAATTATACAGGGTCCGTTCGATTTTGGCACGGTTTAGTTTTGGCACGGTTCGATTTTGGCACGGTTCGATTTTGGCAACATACCGTTCTATTTTGGCACGGTTCGATTTTGGCAACATACCGTTCGATTTTGGCAACACCGTTTTTTTCTTTCAGATCAAAAGTATGTATTATTTTGTTTTAAATTACTTAGGGACTGTCCATTAACTACGCAGACCATTTATTTTTGGGTCTTTGGTCGATGTCGACGGTGCATACAAATAAAAAAATGTATTAAAAAATGTTTTGAAAACTTCTACCCTTCCCCTCCCCCCTTTTTGGTCAAGTTGTTTATGGGCATCCCCCAATTGGTCAAAAATTTAATCGTTTGCAACATAGGAGTATAAATTTAAAAAAAATGTGAACAAAAAAAAACCGTTCGATTTTGGCACGGTTCGATTTTGGCAACACGAAATTCACGAGCTTGTTGCCAAAATCGAACGGACCCTGTAATTACAATCATAAATTGATGAATAACAATTATAAAAACAAAATTTATCCTTATCCGTGAAGAGCTCATTTAGTTATTTTTTTTTTGTAATCAATATCACAAAAATAACTTATTTTGTTATTTCGTCTTGTTGAAATTTTCGCCATTGGTTTCCCTGATAAAAAATACAATATAAAAACAATATAACGTATTGTAACAGTACCATTTTGAACATTGGAAATACAATACAGCATATTGTAAAATAACAATACGATAACAGTACAATATATTGTTTATAACAATTCACTGTATGGTACATGAGTTTTTTACAATAAAACGTATGGGTTGTAAGTATCGTAAGTTAGTATCGTAACAATACAAATATTGACATTTTCTCATACATCACTTTGCACAAAACAATAAGATATAGAGGGACATCCCCCAGTATCGGACACTTAAGCCACTAAATTCACAATTTCAAAAATATTGGTTTTATGTGATCCTGTAACCCATTTATGAAAAATACTACCATTTTTGTATCGTACAAAAATAAATTTGATAGTAAAAATATGAATTTACATTACATTTCGTTGATATATTCTAGTACCAAATTGACCAATCTTAAAAGGTGGCACCCAATACCGGACACAATCTGAAAATGGCTCGATTTCTGTATATTTGTACATCATCGAATGTTTTACTCCATGAATAGTATTTCATAGCTAATTTAATGCATTTGCAACATTTGCAAGAATAATTTGAATTATACTTGGTCTTAGCCTCTTTCACACACGATGAAAAATAACACATTTTACGATGATGTTCTGAATGTTCATTCTTCTTATTTTTATTGCATGTTTGATACCATGGTCGATGAAATCTATGAAAAATGAATCTATTTTGAGACACCGATGCAAAAATTACAAAGATATCATATATTGTGTATTTCTTTCACTACTGGACTGCGAAGTGCGGCCTCATAAGTGCGAAAGTGTGAATAAAAATGCGGGATTGCATTGAATCCTGTTGGTGTCCTCAGAGCATTTATTCTTTGATTTACGAAGAATAAGTCCCGCAAAGACACCTACCCGATTTGATGCAACTGCGCACTTTTATTAGCGTTTCCGCACTTGTAAAAATTTCTGCAATAGTCCAGTGGTGAAAGAAATGCGCAATAAAAAATCAAGCTGTCCGAAACTGGGGGAAATGAGGTATTTGACAAAAAATCTAGAAAGATTCGCGAATCAGGCGAAAGTGACAAAATGTACACAATTTAAGAAAATATAGCGTTGAAATAGTGGCTTGATTGTCTATTCACTGCACTTGAACTTTTCCCCTATCGATAATTTAACTATTCAAAAAACGCAAATTTGTAGAAGGCGAAACATCACGTCATGCAAAACCACACACTTTATTGATTACGCCTGTGTTATTGTTTATCAAAGTGATGGGCGCATCTGAAATCGAAATCAAAACACGGCGAGAGTAAACAGCGACACTGCAAACAAAAAATAAACAAGGCGTACATGGCGGGCTTAATTGAAACCAGAATGTAAACACGGCGCAAAGTGACAGGCGACACTGAAAATAATATCGATTATAGGCTCATAACATTGGGCGATACTGGCATTCTCGAGTACGTTTTAGGCGAAACCTTTAAAGTTTTTTTGAGTACGAAATAGCTAGGGGAATTGTAGGAGATGTGTGTGGTATTGATGAGGATTTTTAAACTAGGTTTATGAAATGTGTATTAAGGTGAAAAGGTTAAAATTTGAGTATATTTTCTCCAATTGGGATTTAAAATTGTACATGAGAATTTCATTGATTATTTTCTCATTGTTATTGATTTGTCAGATAGGCCCTTATCGCGAATCTCTCTAGAAATGTTGTTTGTCCACATTTAGTTTAAACATGGTACAAAATACAGTCATACTTCTATATTATGATTATGTTCGATCATGCTTCCGTGATACATACTATTTTGCCTTACTCAAAATAAATACTAATAAGACTCAAACTTAAGGCGATACGTCAACTTTTTAACAATTTTCAAACATCACTACTTTTTCAAATAGACGGATTTCATGCCAACTCAGCACCCCTTCAGAATTCAATGAAACTTTCTGGGTGTAAAGACTATGTGAAACTAAGATACTTTACATACTTTGTTTTTTCAAAATCGATCTAGACTAACATTTGGAAAGGGTCAAAGTTTATTTATACTTTTTTTTATAAACCCGTATAACTCGAAAACGGTAAGACCTACAAAAAAGTGTTGTATGACTGATAATTTTTAGAGTGAGACAAACGGTAAGACCTACAAAAAGTGTTGTATGACTGATAATTGTTAGAGTGAGACAAAAGATAGAGAAAATAACACTGTCTCTCGTGTCACCTTAACGGTTTGGGAAATTCAATTTTGGAAAATTTCCAATGATAGGTTCCACCAGCTTTTCTTCCAAAGCTAACTCCGTTTTTGGGTAAGCACCATTTTTCGAAGTATTTCTCTAAGCAATACGTCAGATATTTGACAAGAAAATGTTTCTGGACTCCTAAAGATTTTTTTTCAGGATTTGATTTCAGTTTTTTTCTCTGATTATATTGTCTATTAAATGTTAAACTTTGAAAACACAAGTTCTTGTTATTTATACGTATATTAATTGCGGAGATTGCTTCGTAAACTGTTTCAGAGATTTATCAAGTAGTTTTTTTGGATATCTCTAAGTATTTTTCTAAGAGTTCCACAAACAATACATTCAATGTCTTTTCATATTACTCTAGGGACTTGTTTAGGAATACTGTCAAAAATCAAAACTATTTTGAAAATTTATTTTTTTTTTTCGTTTTTTTTGGATATTGTTAAGATATTTCTTAAGACATTACTCCAAGTATTTTATTGGAATCCTGCTATACATGTCCCACAATTATATCAAGGATTCTTATATCAAATTCTCTGGTAGATTGTTTTTTTTTGGTATTTTTTATGAGAAACCAATCAGAATTTTGCCAAAAGTTCATTCAGGGATTTCTTTGCAAAAAACCTGTAAATTTTTTGGTGATTTTTTAAATAAATTCTCTCTTGATTTTTTTTTCAGAATCAACGCTTATAACTATCCCATGAATCAAAAATTACTCCTAGAACACCAAAATTCCTACAAAGAATCATATAAAAGCTACTCAATGGATATTTCTTAGGAACTCCTAACAGTTAATTTTTGGAAGCATTTCTTAACATATTTTGCGCATAATTTAAAAGATTCGTCTAGCATTTTACACGTAGATTTAAACATAATTTTCTTCAAGGATTCCCGAAAAATCTACCCTAAAGTCTGGAATTTTTGCATGAAACGGCACGGT
This sequence comes from Aedes aegypti, assembly GCF_002204515.2. NCBI lineage: Eukaryota > Metazoa > Arthropoda > Insecta > Diptera > Culicidae > Aedes > Aedes aegypti. The sequence continues at coordinate 150,731,851 of NC_035107.1, read as the reverse complement.
ATATAATGATTACATACAGTTACTCCAAGAACAGCCCAAAAAAGATTCCATCGGCATTTCTTCCCTTGAAGAAATAAGAACTCTCAAAATTTCTCCTGACATCCCGAAGTATACCTCTGAGCAATCCGGAAGGACTAAATATTCGGGATTCTAGTTAAATTATTCCAGGATTTGGCTTTTTTAATCCAGGTATTTTACATTCTTCAATAAGCTCTTCCAAAAACTCCTTAATGTATTTTATCAAATGTATTGCATTAACACACATAGCAATTCATTAGTCTAATAGATTTCCCCCACTACATCATATCTAGTTTTACCATTATTATATTGCAGTGAAACCAATATGTAATGTGCACTTTTAACTGAGCAACGAGAGTTACTCAGAGTGCACGCAGAAGAATTTCTTTATGCTGAGATTACTATCAACAAATCAACTATATTTATAGTTATCTCTAATTTAAACTTAAAATATAGTTAACTTGACCGGAAAAAATATTACGAACACTTTATTTTGTTCTCTGTGCGTATTAATATATGAGATTCAATATCATATCATTAACTAGGGTTACCATCCGTCCTGATTTAGCAGGACATGTCCTGAATTGAGCTTCTTCGAAGGTGTCCTGATTTATTTTTCGTATTTTAAATTTTGTCCTGCTTTTTCCTGCTTGGTGAACATTGTGAGATGTCAGAGATATTTCGAGTCAAGAAAAGTTACCCTAACACAAAAAAAAAAAAACAGTTAGAATGTACAAATGGCATAAAAAAATGTTGCGTTTTGGCGTCAGAAACCGACTTCAGCTGCATAAAAAGAGTAGGATGCGTTCCATACTGTATCACAACACCTTCAAGTTCAGTCAAAGTTTGACGATTCTGATGTTGTTGATAGAATCCTTTGAGCTCGTGCAAAACACAAGCTATCATTTTTGGCGTATTTTCACAGAGCTCTATCGCTATCAGAATAAAAGAAATCTTCAAAACACCGATTATTAGTTTCTGCACAGATAATAGCATTCATGGGAGCATAAAACTGTTTCCTATCTTTGTTCAATACTTTGATGCATAGATTTCTAGCACGATCTTTGGCGAATTATCACGAGATCTCAATGAAAACTTAACTTTCTAAAAACTAAAAAAAACTATCATTTTAAGGGATTAACTTAAGGTTCCATTTAGAATCGGTCTTTTGCCAAAACTAGAATAGCAGTTTCTTTCAAACGGACTACAACTGTACAAAATAAGAACATCCGTTTCTTCATTTTGTTAGTTATGATAAACAGATGTTCTCATTTTCCGTGATCTGTTGGCTAATGCTCTTTCAGTTTTGGCAAATGATCGATTCTAAATCGAATTCTACTGATAGCTTAATCTTCTTTTGATCAGACACTTTTGTTAAAATCATCGATAAATTGCAGGCGAGACTGTTACAGGATATCCTGGACTGGATGTTTTAAGACCCTCGATAGATTCTCAAAGGATTCCTGTTGTTAAATTCCTGACGAGATGCTTGATATAATTTTAAGCGACAGTCTAACCAAGAGGATTCCTTTTGTAATTTTTGACAGACTTCAAACAATAAACTTGAGACAATATTTGTCAGATACCTAGCAAAACAAAAGTCAAAACGCCCTAGTGTCTTCTAAAAATCTATAGATTGTTGTCTTAGCAAAGGTTAGTTCTATTTAAAAATTCATACTTATGCTCATACGCGCTAATAATTAGATTCCGGAAATCGTACATTGCAAGTCCTCAACGTCAGAAATTAAAAGAAAAATCTTTGTTATCGCAGCTGTTAGGAATATGAGTCATGTTCAGAATTTGAGGCAAAATGGAATTTGCACAGGAAAATTGTGAAAATTGCAAAATGTCCTGATTTTGAATCTCCACGATATGGTCACCCTATCAATAACAAAACATGCTAACATAGTCAAATTTGATGTTGTTATGTTATGGTTTAAAATCGTCGATTAAATAATTAATAACAAGTATATTATCATGGTGAAATTTGTGATTTAAGCAATAATACTAAATAAGATGCATTATTTATGATATGAATAAGAAACTTTGCCATCACAGTGAAATATATTGAGCTTTAAACAAGCTTATGAAAATACAGTATTTGAACAGCCGAATATCAAATTTCGCCATCATGACTAATTTGAAGCAGTACTAAATAAGCCATTACCAAGAAAGTGAAGAATTGAATATTCTATTACTGAACAAAAATGTGTGATTGTTCAAACTCGTTATATATTCGTTTAAAATAAGAGTTTAAGGTGACACGGGAGACCGTGTTATTTTCCCTATCTTTTGTCTCACTCGAACAATTATCATCAAAACTTTGTGGAAGCAAATCTGGAGTTTTAGTGAACCGAATAGTGAATTTATTGGGTTGTGCACTACATATATAGAATCATAGTGATATATTTTTCGCATCGATATATGGAGTGGTTCTTGAGATTTGCTTCTTCAAATGGATAGGGTGATTAGGATGACGTCCCGTGCGGCCTTAAATTACATAAAAAAACTTAGCACTATACACAAAAAACAAAGAAATATTTTATTACGCCATTGAAATAACAAAGTCATACAAAAAATTATACAGGGTCCGTTCGATTTTGGCACGGTTTAGTTTTGGCACGGTTCGATTTTGGCACGGTTCGATTTTGGCAACATACCGTTCTATTTTGGCACGGTTCGATTTTGGCAACATACCGTTCGATTTTGGCAACACCGTTTTTTTCTTTCAGATCAAAAGTATGTATTATTTTGTTTTAAATTACTTAGGGACTGTCCATTAACTACGCAGACCATTTATTTTTGGGTCTTTGGTCGATGTCGACGGTGCATACAAATAAAAAAATGTATTAAAAAATGTTTTGAAAACTTCTACCCTTCCCCTCCCCCCTTTTTGGTCAAGTTGTTTATGGGCATCCCCCAATTGGTCAAAAATTTAATCGTTTGCAACATAGGAGTATAAATTAAAAAAAAATGTGAACAAAAAAAAACCGTTCGATTTTGGCACGGTTCGATTTTGGCAACACGAAATTCACGAGCTTGTTGCCAAAATCGAACGGACCCTGTAATTACAATCATAAATTGATGAATAACAATTATAAAAACAAAATTTATCCTTATCCGTGAAGAGCTCATTTAGTTATTTTTTTTTTGTAATCAATATCACAAAAATAACTTATTTTGTTATTTCGTCTTGTTGAAATTTTCGCCATTGGTTTCCCTGATAAAAAATACAATATAAAAACAATATAACGTATTGTAACAGTACCATTTTGAACATTGGAAATACAATACAGCATATTGTAAAATAACAATACGATAACAGTACAATATATTGTTTATAACAATTCACTGTATGGTACATGAGTTTTTTACAATAAAACGTATGGGTTGTAAGTATCGTAAGTTAGTATCGTAACAATACAAATATTGACATTTTCTCATACATCACTTTGCACAAAACAATAAGATATAGAGGGACATCCCCCAGTATCGGACACTTAAGCCACTAAATTCACAATTTCAAAAATATTGGTTTTATGTGATCCTGTAACCCATTTATGAAAAATACTACCATTTTTGTATCGTACAAAAATAAATTTGATAGTAAAAATATGAATTTACATTACATTTCGTTGATATATTCTAGTACCAAATTGACCAATCTTAAAAGGTGGCACCCAATACCGGACACAATCTGAAAATGGCTCGATTTCTGTATATTTGTACATCATCGAATGTTTTACTCCATGAATAGTATTTCATAGCTAATTTAATGCATTTGCAACATTTGCAAGAATAATTTGAATTATACTTGGTCTTAGCCTCTTTCACACACGATGAAAAATAACACATTTTACGATGATGTTCTGAATGTTCATTCTTCTTATTTTTATTGCATGTTTGATACCATGGTCGATGAAATCTATGAAAAATGAATCTATTTTGAGACACCGATGCAAAAATTACAAAGATATCATATATTGTGTATTTCTTTCACTACTGGACTGCGAAGTGCGGCCTCATAAGTGCGAAAGTGTGAATAAAAATGCGGGATTGCATTGAATCCTGTTGGTGTCCTCAGAGCATTTATTCTTTGATTTACGAAGAATAAGTCCCGCAAAGACACCTACCCGATTTGATGCAACTGCGCACTTTTATTAGCGTTTCCGCACTTGTAAAAATTTCTGCAATAGTCCAGTGGTGAAAGAAATGCGCAATAAAAAATCAAGCTGTCCGAAACTGGGGGAAATGAGGTATTTGACAAAAAATCTAGAAAGATTCGCGAATCAGGCGAAAGTGACAAAATGTACACAATTTAAGAAAATATAGCGTTGAAATAGTGGCTTGATTGTCTATTCACTGCACTTGAACTTTTCCCCTATCGATAATTTAACTATTCAAAAAACGCAAATTTGTAGAAGGCGAAACATCACGTCATGCAAAACCACACACTTTATTGATTACGCCTGTGTTATTGTTTATCAAAGTGATGGGCGCATCTGAAATCGAAATCAAAACACGGCGAGAGTAAACAGCGACACTGCAAACAAAAAATAAACAAGGCGTACATGGCGGGCTTAATTGAAACCAGAATGTAAACACGGCGCAAAGTGACAGGCGACACTGAAAATAATATCGATTATAGGCTCATAACATTGGGCGATACTGGCATTCTCGAGTACGTTTTAGGCGAAACCTTTAAAGTTTTTTTGAGTACGAAATAGCTAGGGGAATTGTAGGAGATGTGTGTGGTATTGATGAGGATTTTTAAACTAGGTTTATGAAATGTGTATTAAGGTGAAAAGGTTAAAATTTGAGTATATTTTCTCCAATTGGGATTTAAAATTGTACATGAGAATTTCATTGATTATTTTCTCATTGTTATTGATTTGTCAGATAGGCCCTTATCGCGAATCTCTCTAGAAATGTTGTTTGTCCACATTTAGTTTAAACATGGTACAAAATACAGTCATACTTCTATATTATGATTATGTTCGATCATGCTTCCGTGATACATACTATTTTGCCTTACTCAAAATAAATACTAATAAGACTCAAACTTAAGGCGATACGTCAACTTTTTAACAATTTTCAAACATCACTACTTTTTCAAATAGACGGATTTCATGCCAACTCAGCACCCCTTCAGAATTCAATGAAACTTTCTGGGTGTAAAGACTATGTGAAACTAAGATACTTTACATACTTTGTTTTTTCAAAATCGATCTAGACTAACATTTGGAAAGGGTCAAAGTTTATTTATACTTTTTTTTATAAACCCGTATAACTCGAAAACGGTAAGACCTACAAAAAAGTGTTGTATGACTGATAATTTTTAGAGTGAGACAAACGGTAAGACCTACAAAAAGTGTTGTATGACTGATAATTGTTAGAGTGAGACAAAAGATAGAGAAAATAACACTGTCTCTCGTGTCACCTTAACGGTTTGGGAAATTCAATTTTGGAAAATTTCCAATGATAGGTTCCACCAGCTTTTCTTCCAAAGCTAACTCCGTTTTTGGGTAAGCACCATTTTTCGAAGTATTTCTCTAAGCAATACGTCAGATATTTGACAAGAAAATGTTTCTGGACTCCTAAAGATTTTTTTTCAGGATTTGATTTCAGTTTTTTTCTCTGATTATATTGTCTATTAAATGTTAAACTTTGAAAACACAAGTTCTTGTTATTTATACGTATATTAATTGCGGAGATTGCTTCGTAAACTGTTTCAGAGATTTATCAAGTAGTTTTTTTGGATATCTCTAAGTATTTTTCTAAGAGTTCCACAAACAATACATTCAATGTCTTTTCATATTACTCTAGGGACTTGTTTAGGAATACTGTCAAAAATCAAAACTATTTTGAAAATTTATTTTTTTTTTTCGTTTTTTTTGGATATTGTTAAGATATTTCTTAAGACATTACTCCAAGTATTTTATTGGAATCCTGCTATACATGTCCCACAATTATATCAAGGATTCTTATATCAAATTCTCTGGTAGATTGTTTTTTTTTGGTATTTTTTATGAGAAACCAATCAGAATTTTGCCAAAAGTTCATTCAGGGATTTCTTTGCAAAAAACCTGTAAATTTTTTGGTGATTTTTTAAATAAATTCTCTCTTGATTTTTTTTTCAGAATCAACGCTTATAACTATCCCATGAATCAAAAATTACTCCTAGAACACCAAAATTCCTACAAAGAATCATATAAAAGCTACTCAATGGATATTTCTTAGGAACTCCTAACAGTTAATTTTTGGAAGCATTTCTTAACATATTTTGCGCATAATTTAAAAGATTCGTCTAGCATTTTACACGTAGATTTAAACATAATTTTCTTCAAGGATTCCCGAAAAATCTACCCTAAAGTCTGGAATTTTTGCATGAAACGGCACGGTATATAATGATTACATACAGTTACTCCAAGAACAGCCCAAAAAAGATTCCATCGGCATTTCTTCCCTTGAAGAAATAAGAACTCTCAAAATTTCTCCTGACATCCCGAAGTATACCTCTGAGCAATCCGGAAGGACTAAATATTCGGGATTCTAGTTAAATTATTCCAGGATTTGGCTTTTTTAATCCAGGTATTTTACATTCTTCAATAAGCTCTTCCAAAAACTCCTTAATGTATTTTATCAAATGTATTGCATTAACACACATAGCAATTCATTAGTCTAATAGATTTCCCCCACTACATCATATCTAGTTTTACCATTATTATATTGCAGTGAAACCAATATGTAATGTGCACTTTTAACTGAGCAACGAGAGTTACTCAGAGTGCACGCAGAAGAATTTCTTTATGCTGAGATTACTATCAACAAATCAACTATATTTATAGTTATCTCTAATTTAAACTTAAAATATAGTTAACTTGACCGGAAAAAATATTACGAACACTTTATTTTGTTCTCTGTGCGTATTAATATATGAGATTCAATATCATATCATTAACTAGGGTTACCATCCGTCCTGATTTAGCAGGACATGTCCTGAATTGAGCTTCTTCGAAGGTGTCCTGATTTATTTTTCGTATTTTAAATTTTGTCCTGCTTTTTCCTGCTTGGTGAACATTGTGAGATGTCAGAGATATTTCGAGTCAAGAAAAGTTACCCTAACACAAAAAAAAAAAAACAGTTAGAATGTACAAATGGCATAAAAAAATGTTGCGTTTTGGCGTCAGAAACCGACTTCAGCTGCATAAAAAGAGTAGGATGCGTTCCATACTGTATCACAAGACCTTCAAGTTCAGTCAAAGTTTGACGATTCTGATGTTGTTGATAGAATCCTTTGAGCTCGTGCAAAACACAAGCTATCATTTTTGGCGTATTTTCACAGAGCTCTATCGCTATCAGAATAAAAGAAATCTTCAAAACACCGATTATTAGTTTCTGCACAGATAATAGCATTCATGGGAGCATAAAACTGTTTCCTATCTTTGTTCAATACTTTGATGCATAGATTTCTAGCACGATCTTTGGCGAATTATCACGAGATCTCAATGAAAACTTAACTTTCTAAAAACTAAAAAAAACTATCATTTTAAGGGATTAACTTAAGGTTCCATTTAGAATCGGTCTTTTGCCAAAACTAGAATAGCAGTTTCTTTCAAACGGACTACAACTGTACAAAATAAGAACATCCGTTTCTTCATTTTGTTAGTTATGATAAACAGATGTTCTCATTTTCCGTGATCTGTTGGCTAATGCTCTTTCAGTTTTGGCAAATGATCGATTCTAAATCGAATTCTACTGATAGCTTAATCTTCTTTTGATCAGACACTTTTGTTAAAATCATCGATAAATTGCAGGCGAGACTGTTACAGGATATCCTGGACTGGATGTTTTAAGACCCTCGATAGATTCTCAAAGGATTCCTGTTGTTAAATTCCTGACGAGATGCTTGATATAATTTTAAGCGACAGTCTAACCAAGAGGATTCCTTTTGTAATTTTTGACAGACTTCAAACAATAAACTTGAGACAATATTTGTCAGATACCTAGCAAAACAAAAGTCAAAACGCCCTAGTGTCTTCTAAAAATCTATAGATTGTTGTCTTAGCAAAGGTTAGTTCTATTTAAAAATTCATACTTATGCTCATACGCGCTAATAATTAGATTCCGGAAATCGTACATTGCAAGTCCTCAACGTCAGAAATTAAAAGAAAAATCTTTGTTATCGCAGCTGTTAGGAATATGAGTCATGTTCAGAATTTGAGGCAAAATGGAATTTGCACAGGAAAATTGTGAAAATTGCAAAATGTCCTGATTTTGAATCTCCACGATATGGTCACCCTATCAATAACAAAACATGCTAACATAGTCAAATTTGATGTTGTTATGTTATGGTTTATGGTTATGGTTATGGTTTCCCGTATCGGTACACCTGGAGATCACCCCAGCAGACAGAATCGCAAATCGACCACGTTTTGATCGATGGACGGCACTTCTCCGACATAACCGACGTCAGAACCTATCGTGGCGCCAACATTGACTCCGACCACTACCTGGCGATGGTGAAACTGCGCCCAAAACTATCCGTCATCAACAATGTACGGTACCGACGCCCGCCCCGGTACAATCTCGAGCGGCTGAAACAACCGGATGTCACCAATGCGTACGCGCAGCATCTTGAGGCAGCGTTGCCGGATGAGGGCGAGCTCGATAGGGCCCCTCTTGAGGACTGCTGGAGGACAGTCAAAGCAGCCATTAACGACGCTGCCGAAAGCGTTGTCGGATATGTGGAACGGAGCTCAAGAAACGATTGGTTCGACGAGGAGTGCCAGGAGGTTTTAGAGGAGAAGAATGCAGCGCGGGCTGCAATGCTGCAGCATGGTACGCGGCAAAACGTGGAACGATACAGACTGAAGCGGAAACAGCAAACCCGCCTATTCCGGGACAAAAAGCGCCGCCTGGAAGAGGTGGAATGCCAAGAGATGGAGTTGCTGTACCGTTCTCAAGAAACGCGGAAGTTCTATCAGAAGCTCAACACATCCCGCAAAGGCTTCGTGCCGCGAGCTGAGATGTGCCGGGATAAGGATGGGAGCATCTTGACGGACGGACGCGAGGTGATCGAAAGGTGGAAGCAGCACTACGATGAACACCTGAATGGCGCAGAGAACACAGGCACAGAAGGTCAGGACAGCGAAGGCGATGGCTACGTCAGCACAGCGGACAGCGGAAATCAACCAGCTCCCACGATGGGGGAAGTTAAGGATGCCATTCAACAGCTCAAGAACAACAAAGCCGCTGGCAAGGATGGTATCCGAGCCGAACTCATCAAGATGGGCCCGGACAGGTTGGCCGCTTGTCTGCATCGGCTGATAGTCAGAATCTGGGAAACGGAACAGCTACCGGAGGAGTGGAAGCAAGGCGTTATATGCCCTATCTACAAAAAGGGCGACAAACTGGAGTGTGAAAATTATCGTGCAATCACCATCCTAAACGCCGCCTATAAAGTGCTATCCCAGATTCTCTTCCGTCGTCTATCACCTATAGCAAACGAGTTCGTGGGAAGTTATCAAGCAGGTTTCATCGACGGCCGCTCGACAACGGACCAGATCTTTTCCGTGCGGCAAATCCTCCAGAAATGCCGTGAGTACCAGGTCCCTACGCACCATTTGTTCATCGATTTCAAGGCGGCATACGATAGTATCGACCGCATAGAGCTATGGAAAATCATGGACGAGAATAGCTTTCCCGGGAAGCTCACAAGATTGATCAGAGCAACGATGGACGGTGTGCAAAACTGCGTGAAGATCTCGGGCGAACACTCCAGTTCGTTCGAGTCTCGGCGGGGACTACGACAGGGCGACGGACTTTCGTGCCTGTTATTCAATATTGCGCTTGAAGGTGTCATGCGGAGAGCCGGACTTAACAGTCGAGGCACGATTTTCACGAGATCCGGACAATTTGTTTGCTTCGCGGACGACATGGATATTATTGGGAGAAAATTTGAAACGGTGGCAGATTTGTTCACCCGCCTGAAACGCGAAGCAACAAGAGTCGGGCTAATGGTGAATGCGTCGAAAACAAAGTACATGCTGGTTGGCGGAACTGAGCGCGACAGGACCCGCCTAGGAAGCAGTGTTACGATAGACGGGGATACCTTCGAGGTGGTGGACGAGTTCGTCTACCTCGGATCCTTGTTGACGGCTGACAACAATGTTAGTCGGGAAATACGAAGGCGCATCATCAGCGGGAGTCGTGCCTACTATGGGCTCCAGAAGAAACTGCGGTCAAGAAAGATTCACCCCCGCACCAAATGCACGATGTACAAAACGCTTATAAGACCGGTAGTCCTCTATGGGCATGAGGCGTGGACTATGCTCGAGGAGGACTTGCAAGCTCTTGGGGTTTTCGAACGCCGAGTGCTAAGGACGATCTTCGGCGGCGTGCAGGAGAACGGCGTGTGGCGGCGAAGGATGAACCACGAGCTCGCTCAACTCTACGGCGAACCCAGTATCGTGAAGGTAGCTAAAGCTGGAAGGATACGCTGGGCAGGGCATGTTGCAAGAATGCCGGACAACAACCCTGTAAAGATGGTGTTCGCCACGAATCCGGTCGGAACAAGAAGGCGTGGGGCGCAGCGAGCTAGGTGGATTGACCAGGTACACCAGGACCTGGAGAGCGTGGGTCACAGTCGAGGATGGAGAGAAGCGGCCATGAACCGAGGGAATTGGCGAAATATTGTTGGCGAGGCTTTATCAAGATAATTAATGTAAAGCCAAATAAATAAATAAAATAATGTTATGGTTTAAAATCGTCGATTAAATAATTAATAACAAGTATATTATCATGGTGAAATTTGTGATTTAAGCAATAATACTAAATAAGATGCATTATTTATGATATGAATAAGAAACTTTGCGATCACAGTGAAATATATTGAGCTTTAAACAAGCTTATGAAAATACAGTATTTGAACAGCCGAATATCAAATTTCGCCATCATGACTAATTTGAAGCAGTACTAAATAAGCCATTACCAAGAAAGTGAAGAATTGAATATTCTATTACTGAACAAAAATGTGTGATTGTTCAAACTCGTTATATATTCGTTTAAAATAAGAGTTTAAGGTGACACGGGAGACCGTGTTATTTTCCCTATCTTTTGTCTCACTCGAACAATTATCATCAAAACTTTGTGGAAGCAAATCTGGAGTTTAAGTGAACCGAATAGATATTTTTCGCATCGATATATGGAGTGGTTCTTGAGATTTGCTTCTTCAAATGGATAGGGTGATTAGGATGACGTCCCGTGCGGCCTTAAATTACATAAAAAACTTAGCACTATACACAAAAAAACAAAGAAATATTTTATTACGCCATTGAAATAACAAAGTCATACAAAAAATTATAATTACAATCATAAATTGATGAATAACAATTATAAAAACAAAATTTATCCTTATCCGTGAAGAGCTCATTTAGTTATTTTTTTTTTGTAATCAATATCACAAAAATAACTTATTTTGTTATTTCGTCTTGTTGAAATTTTCGCCATTGGTTTCCCTGATAAAAAATACAATATAAAAACAATATAACGTATTGTAATAGTACCATTTTGAACATTGGAAATACAATACAGCATATTGTAAAATAACAATACGATAACAGTACAATATATTGTTTATAACAATTCACTGTATGGTACATGAGTTTTTTACAATAAAACGTATGGGTTGTAAGTATCGTAAGTTAGTATCGTAACAATACAAATATTGACATTTTCTCATACATCACTTTGCACAAAACAATAAGATATAGAGGGACATCCCCCAGTATCGGACACTTAAGCCACTAAATTCACAATTTCAAAAATATTGGTTTTATGTGATCCTGTAACCCATTTATGAAAAATACTACCATTTTTGTATCGTACAAAAATAAATTTGATAGTAAATATATGAATTTACATTACATTTCGTTGATATATTCTAGTACCAAATTGACCAATCTTAAAAGGTGGCACCCAATACCGGACACAATCTGAAAATGGCTCGATTTCTGTATATTTGTACATCATCGAATGTTTTACTCCATGAATAGTATTTCATAGCTAATTTAATGCATTTGCAACATTTGCAAGAATAATTTGAATTATACTTGGTCTTAGCCTCTTTCACACACGATGAAAAATAACACATTTTACGATGATGTTCTGAATGTTCATTCTTCTTATTTTTATTGCATGTTTGATACCATGGTCGATGAAATCTATGAAAAATGAATCTATTTTGAGACACCGATGCAAAAATTACAAAGATATCATATATTGTGTATTTCTTTCACTACTGGACTGCGAAGTGCGGCCTCATAAGTGCGAAAGTGTGAATAAAAATGCGGGATTGCATTGAATCCTGTTGGTGTCCTCAGAGCATTTATTCTTTGATTTACGAAGAATAAGTCCCGCAAAGACACCTACCCGATTTGATGCAACTGCGCACTTTTATTAGCGTTTCCGCACTTGTAAAAATTTCTGCAATAGTCCAGTGGTGAAAGAAATGCGCAATAAAAAATCAAGCTGTCCGAAACTGGGGGAAATGAGGTATTTGACAAAAAATGTTGTTTGTCCACATTTAGTTTAAACATGGTACAAAATACAGTCATACTTCTATATTATGATTATGTTCGATCATGCTTCCGTGATACATACTATTTTGCCTTACTCAAAATAAATACTAATAAGACTCAAACTTAAGGCGATACGTCAACTTTTTAACAATTTTCAAACATCACTACTTTTTCAAATAGACGGATTTCACGCCAACTCAGCACCCCTTCAGAATTCAATGAAACTTTCTGGGTGTAAAGACTATGTGAAACTAAGATACTTTACATACTTTGTTTTTTCAAAATCGATCTAGACTAACATTTGGAAAGGGTCAAAGTTTATTTTTACTTTTTTTTATAAACCCGTATAACTCGAAAACGGTAAGACCTACAAAAAAGTGTTGTATGGGGGACTGTCGTGAAATTTCCTTACGTTTTAGAAAATACAACAGTTTTTTGTAGGTCTTACCGTTGTCGAGTTATACGGGTTTATAAAAAGAGTAAAAAAAAACTTTGGGACTTGAAAAACTCGGTGTTAGAAAAACTTTTTTCCCTAAAATATGCCCTATTTGCAATGTATGGACGACTTTTAGTAAATTTAATTACGAAACTTTTTGCTTAAGGATGATCAAAATCTGAAATGGCCGTTTTTTCTAAATCGACTTTAAAGTTTTGAATAATTTTTTTTCAGTGTAGAAAAAGTGTTTTTATTTTTTCAATATTTTTCTCTAAAACGTCGGGAAATTTCACGACAGTCCCCCATACAACACTTTTTTGTAGGTCTTACCGTTTTCGAGCTATACGGGTTTATAAAAAAAAGTAAAAAAAAACTTTAACCCTTTCCAAATGTTACTCTAGATCGATTTTGAAAAAAATACATATGCAAAGTATCTTAGTTTTACATACTTTTGACATCCAAAAAGTTTCATTGAATTCTGAAGGGGTGCTGCCAATCGCGTGTCGAGTTGGCGTGAAATCCGTCAATAGGCATGCATAATTCTAGGATGCGTCATTCTACGCAAATATTACTCTCCATAAAAGCTTTTCTTCTAATACACCGTCTTGATTGGACCATGATTTCTCAATGTTTCGACTTTGTCCGGTATTGGGTGCTGTCCGGCACTGGGGGATCTCCCCCTATTGTTTTAAATGGTACCAAAATTTAGAGGATTACTGTAAAATATATTGTTTTTATATGCTTCTGAATGGAAATTTGTGTATTGTTTTACAATACACAAACAATTCAACGAAAAGCATTTCAATTGGAGGTGAAAAGAAAAGAATTTGTATGTTTAATGGATTGTTTCTGACTTACTGGATATTTGTGCTAACAGTAACAAAAACGTTTCAACTCCTATATAGAGGTATAGTTCTTCAACATTATTGCATTAATCCTTTGAAAAATCACAAGTAAAATCACTTATTTCTACAAAATTAAATATTTTTATCTTCTAAACAAGTTTTACTTAATGTTTCTTGCTTTTTGAACTTTCTTTGTTTACTTCTGACAGTCAAGCTACACAGAAAAAAAAAACAAAAATTGTTTTACACGTTGTTGTAAAAAAAATAAAAATTGTTTTACAATGTTGTTCCAACATTCAATTGCAATACGCTGTATTGTATCCAATACGGTATATTGTACAATAATGGTTTATTCCATTCAGTGAATGGTACGTTTTTATTACAATTGAAGAACGAGATAAATTTTAGCTTTTATGCCGTACAAACTGAGTTATTATATTCTATTTTAATGGTTTAATCTGATATTCATTTGTAATTCTCCTCTACTCAGTTTTTCCAGGAATACACTTAGAGTAAGGTGGGGCAAAAGTTCGACCTTAGTGGTATAATCAATATTTCCAAAAGAACAATAGCAGTTGAGAAGAAGAAATAAATTCCACACAATGAAACTTTAACACATTGGCTATGATTTTTCTGAACAAACTTGTGTCAACATTTTTACCCATTTTTAGTTATAACAGTTTCAAAATCGATTGTCTTAAACGAACTTTTGCCCCACCGGTGGGCAAGATTTCGAATCTAGTGTGGGGTAAAAGCCCGCTGGCAGAAGCACAAAATATCGACACTTTTACGACAAACATACTTTATACCAGCCATCAACTTATGTTTACAGATAAAAACACACTAAATTTTCATCAAAAAATTGCCAAAAATAGGATTAGTTAATAATAATACCCAAAAATAGCAGTTTTTCGTAAAACTAAGTGAAAATGTAAAATTTTGGTGACTTTTTTCGCTCGATCAGGCAAATTTTGCTAAATTTGAAGTTAATATGTAGATTTAGATTCCTCTCGATTCCCGAAGATCGAACAGTCTCATAAATAGCCGGGATAATCCAACATTCAAGTGGATATACAATACTTTTACCTACTCACAAATAGTTGTTTCAAAGTAAAATTAACTTACACCAACACTAAATGAACGTCAAATCAAATACACACACTTAATTGATTCAGCTATCCACTTGTACCTAGTGATCCTTTATATGAGAGATGAGCGGAAGTAAAATGGAATGATTTGGCAACAGACCAGCAGTGCTGAGTTTGCTCGGCGTCGAGAATAATATTGTAATACGGACATGACTTCCTCATTGCTAAAAAATGTATTCTGATTCGTAAAAGATCTTTGAGCTACATTTCCAAATTAATAAACATCAGAAAAAATCAACAATCAAATATTGCATTGACAAAAAAATCAAAAAAGGAAAATATTTTATATTTTTTGCTTTATGCCGAACAACTTTTACCGAAATAATTTCAAGCAGATTACATTACTTTTAAAGAAAAGTTCAAAACAAACATAACGCATGTTCGTTTGGCTCACACTTTGACAGCTCTCACTGCTCGATTGGCTCACACTTTGACAGAAATGTCAGCTTCCGCGTATCTCTCTTATAAAGGATCACTACTTGTACCTATATCAATTATAATTTGGATAATTATTTAACACTATCCGAAAACATTCACATCCCTAGACTTCAAGTCATGCTCACAAATCTACTTACTTTTAATTTGCAAGACCTTGCACACAGGAGACCACGTATGAAGCTTACCGACGCGCACTTTGATTTTTGTAATGGTTTTTATTTATATAGATAAAGCAGCAACGAATCATTTCAGATATGATGATAAAGCAGAACAAAATGTTGAGTAAACATAGCAAAATATTGTAAGCTCAATTAAATTTACTTTAAGTCAACTAAATTATAGTTGAATTTAGACGTTTGACGTATGTAAATTCAATAAAATATATAGGTTGACAACTATACGGTATAGTTATTTTTAACAATATACTAAACAACTTTATTTATAGGTATCTCTAAATTAAACTTAAAATATAGTTAAATTGCCGGAAAAATGATTACGAACACTATATTTTGTTCTCCGTGGAGGGTTTATCTTCAATGAAACTTTGACCAAAAATTCCAATTTTTTCGTCATAAAACAACAAACAGCCATAACTTTTCCAAATCACAATCGATTCTTACGATATTTGGAGTGAAAGTCTCTTACTTGAATGGCATTCGAACCACCGGGCATTTATAAGTTTTGTTTTGAATTGAGCTAGAAATTATTTAAAAGATCTTGTCCCACTCGAACTATTAACCCACTTTACTCTATTATTTTTCGAAATAGACAACTAATGATACAACCAATTTCTCAACAGATGCACTCAAATATTCTTAACCTTTTAGTCGTCGCGCGGTTCGCCACCGTCAGAACCACCACGCTGATGTTGTGAGCGTAAAGCGAGCTTTTTTCACCTGTGTTGTACAAAATACAACAGCGTGACGACTGGTGTTAAACTTTTTCAGTTATTACAATTGGAACTCATTTAAGGTTTGTTTAAGGGATACTGTCATTGCATTTTTCATGAATCAATTAACGGTTTTCTAAAGTATTCTTCTTAATCTATTTTTTCTTGAGGTTTCCTCAATTTACTTTATTAGACACAACTTATTGTTCTTTTTCTGAGTCATTCATTTCGTTAGAAGCATCTCTTAACAATGAATATCTCAGGAAGAAGAGATTCTTGGAATTCTATTGAGAATAATTCAAAAAAGTCTTCCAGAATCTCTACCACAGATTTCTTCTAAAGTTTTCAAAAAAAAAAAAAGTCTAGAAAATTCATTCAGGAGTTTCATAAGATTTTTGTTTCTAGGAATACTCAAAAAAAAAAATGTTTTTCTATGGATTTGTCCAGCCTTTTTTCTAAGAATATCCCATGCAGAAATCCAAGAAGTAATTAAAAACTTGATGCGCTGCTAAGGACTCACTGGAGAAATTCGAAGTATTCCAAAAACTGATTTGTGGAATATAGTCTGGAATTATTATCAAAAGATTTTTTTAGAAATCTTAACAATAATATCCAGAGGAATATAACCAAGAATTCCAGGATGAATGTCTAAGAAATACGTGGAACTATCCCTTATCGAAATCCTTGACGTATATTTGAAAAGAAAGATGATGAATTCGATTCAATATAATTAGAAAACCCTTGGCATAAACCTTCTGAGTTCAATAACAGATATCTGGCCGATTCCTCATAAGATACATTGTGGACTGATGTTTACACCTTTAAATGATTTCTGGTTAGATCTTTGGTAGTAGCCTGATTGTAAGGTGGACTCCAAAAATTCTTCAGAGTCTATCATGACGCAATAGTTTTATATATATATATATATATATATATATATATATATATATATATATATATATATATATATATATATATATATATATATATATATATATATATATATATATATATATATATATATATATATATATATATATATATATATATATATATATATATATTTATATATATATATATATATATATATATACAGCCATTCCATGAAAAACCGATCTAGTGGGTCACCGAATTCCGTGAAAATTGGCTATTTTGTTCCTTATCCGAAATAAGAATACACGTATTTTTGGATTTTTTGATTAGGGTGACCATTTACAAAATAGGGTGACCAGAAAAATCGCGATTTTGCAAAATTTTCACTTTAAAAAAATTTATAACTTTTGAACCGTTTGACCGATTTTCAATCTTTTTGGACGATTTTAACTTTTCAGGAAAAATATGAAACTTCACAAAAATTATTTTTTTACATGAAAAAAATCAATAATTTCCGTTTTTTCGTGTTTTGAAGGACTCGGGACCAAAGGGGCTATTGCTGTTCTCATTTGAGATTGAGATATATTTTTTTGAAAATAAAAAATCAGTCATTTTTTATCGTGCCCGGTGAAGTACATAAGTCACACAGAGGGGCGGGAAGAAATATGTATCGTAATAGGCCTATTCAAATGACGTCTCAAATCAGCTGATCGGGAAGCACTTTGACATTTCTTCTATGAAAATGACAGGCCCGTGTTAGCACCGGTCCTCCACCGATGTAAACAAATGCATAGACGGATCTGTCACATGAAAAGGCCTATGTGGCGTTGCTCAGTCGATCGCTAATCAGATTTTGCTCGGTACGTTTTCGTTCATGCGAATTCGGTGAAAAAGTGCAAAGTGGATAATTGAACTGAAGTTATTTCTGGAAATACCGTAGTTCAAATGCATTTTTGGTGTGCAAATGAGCGAATCGTAACAGCTTTCACAAAATAATCCTGGGACAATAAATCTATATTGTAGGTAAGTTCGAATATCCGCCGTACATTTTAAGTTTGATACGACGAATATTAGCGATTGTGACGAAGTAGATCGAAACCAACGCGCACTTTGTTATGATTTTTGCAATGGCTCATTTAAGGTAACTTTATCGGCACTCATCGCATGGGTTCAAATCCCAGCGATCTAGGTTATTGTCGTTAACGGAAATTTTCTCGACTTCCCTGGGCACTGAGCATATTTGTGTTTGCCACAAATGTAAATAAATCGTCATGCTCTCAGTAAACAACTTTGGAAGGGCTCATAAGAACACTAAGCTAAGAAGCCACAGGACTAAAACGGCTGTCATCCACGTACAACTAGAGTGAAGCCAAAAATTTGGTGCTGATTTGACAGCTCACCGCAAAACGTTGCATTAGACACAAAACATACGCGTGTCGCTGACGAATTGATTGCGATATACACATTTGGTTTATTATTCTGTAATAAAAACTTGTATTTTATTGCCCAGTGTGCTATGACACTTGGATATTTAAGTATCCCAACTTTTTTGGCACAAGATCTATGTTAATAGTATGCATGATTTTTTGATCAAGCGACATATGTCGCTTACGCGCGAGTTTCCTGTGCACAAAGCTTCAATTTGTTTACTCCTGCACTAGCGCCACGCACAAGGTGGGTAGCTTCATGAACTACTGCTTTCTTCAGGGGGTTGTAAGAAGCAGGCTCAATAGGGGTTCCACGATGAAATCTTTCAATACATGTTCAGCAGGAAAAATACAAAAACTGATCAGAAATTTTGTTTTTGTATTGAATATTGTAGTGGCGAATACTGGAACACTTGCACCACTATTCGTCACGTTTTTAATCTTCTGAGCCAATTTTGAGGTTTCTAAGAATGTTTCCGTATCATGCTGCTGCTTCTGGGCATTAACATCCTCACTGGGACAGAGCATGCTTCTCAGCTTAGTGTTCTTATGAGCACGTCCACAGTCATTAACTGAAGCTTTCTTTGCCAAAGTTGCCATTTTTGCATTCGTATATCGTGTGGCAGGCACGATGATACTTTATGTTCAGAGAAGTCAAGGAAATTTCCATTACGAAAAGATCCTGGACCGACCGGGAATCGAACCCAGACCCCTTCAGCATGGCTTTGCTTTGTAGCCGCGGACTCTAACCACTCGGCTAAGGAAGGCCCCTAAAGTTTCCGTATCATCTCAACGCATTTAACAACGACTAAACAATTGGGAACCATTTGTGTCGTAAAACCAGTATACAATCCGGCGTGGCACTATGGGCCAGAAAACAAAATTTTGCAACAAAAGCCCTAACTTATTTTTAATAAGATTAATTATGAAGATGAGAGTGCTTCAAAAGTGTCCAGGCTAACGAGTCGGTTTTGTGCTTCATTTTTTCCCCTCGATTTGCGCTCGATTTGCCGGGAGTGCCTCGGAAACGAGTCGGTTTGTGCTTCGTTTTTTTTCCTCTTATGCGCGCGTTTTGCTGGGAGTGTGGTACGAAGGACCGAGCCCTTGAGTTCGCAACTAAAAAACTTGAATTTCATAAGGAAATTTTATTTGTAGGTGAAAATGACAAGAAAACTATTGTTTGTACATTTTTGGTAAGCAAGCTTAGTGTTTTTTACGTGTCTGAGTATCATTTTGAGTTGGTTTTAAGAAGTTGAATGAATTTTTCATCATCTTATCACATCACATCATCAGGTTTTTTCATTCATATCTTTTTGTATTACACAGAATCGCATAAATGAAGTTTACATGACGTATAATCTTTATTATTTTTAACTGTGTACATGTAAATTAATTCTAGATTTGCAACATCTTTCCAGTTGATAACTGTGCAATGACTTGGTTCCAATATAGAAGTAATGCTACACAGAAAGAAAAATCCATGTAAATTTCAGCGTAAAATCATGCACATGAAGGGAATGCTAGATTTGTCGCAAATTTACACGTCACGTCGTGTAAAATTACAATAACATCATGTAAGTTGATGATCTTGATGTAATTTTACACGATATGTCATGTTAATTTGCGACAAATCTGGCATTCCCTTTATGTGCATGATTTTACGCTGAAATTCACATGGATTTTTCTTTCTGTGTAGCATTACTTCTAAATTGGAACCAAGTCATTGCACAGTTATCAACTGGAAAGATGTTGCAAATCTAGAATTAATTTACATGTACACAGTTAAAAATAATAAAGATTACACGTCATGTAAACTTCATTTATGCGATGTAAACATGACGTCATGTAAATTTCAGTTTGAAATCATGTAAAAATGTGTTATATGTCATGTAATCATCCTGCTAGATTACATGACATATAATTGAAGTTTACATGACATATCATGTAAATATCAATGATATTCCACGCTCCAATTATGTGCATTATATGTCTCAGAAATTTACACGTTTCGTTCAAACTGTGTAACATCAAACCAAACCGAAACACCTTTACCTTATAATAACAGACTTTACCACAAAACTAAGAATGAGCCCAACATCAAGTTCCAATCCGTGAAACATGGAAAAAAATAATGTGCTCTCGTTTTTCAGTGCATGATTTTATTATTTTTTCCAATTTTGAAGTAATTATGAACTGTATGCTGAAATCTAAAAAAAATGTTCATTTTTGAAACAAAATAAAACCCTACATAACATTTGAAGTTCTATTATATTTGCACAAAAATCTCTCACAAGATGATCCTGTCTTCCAGAATTTTGATCTTCTTCTTTCTGGCGTTACGTCCCAACTGGGACAAAGCCTGCTTCTCAGATTAGTGTTCTTATGAACACTTCCACAGTTATTAACTAAGAGCTTTCCGATTGACCATTTTTGCATGTGCATATCGTGTGGCAGGTACGAAGACACTCTATGCCCTGGGAATCGAAAAAATTTCCTTTACGAAAAGATCCTCGATCAGCGGGATTCGAACCCACGACCCTCAAGCATGGTCACGCTGAATAGCTGCGCGTTTACCACTACGGCTATCTGGGCCCCTACGAATTTTGATTTTGTCTTTCTCAATTTTTGTTCCTAAATTTGTTGCTGATGTTATGAAATCTTCAACAACATACATCGTTGAATTCTTCTTTGTGTGAATGTTTTTTGACAATACATGCACGAATCTGGTAGAACGTGCATTCAGTTTTTTAATTACTTTTTCTACACTGATTCTCATCCACCTACTGACATTCGGTGGCAGCAAATTCAATCTCGCTTGCGAAAAAAATCATTTCGATCAGAATACCCCACAAAAACATCCGCAAATTGCAAAAGTTATATTTTTTATTAAAAGACAATCATGATTCATCAACTGGAGGCATCACATTGCCGTTTTCTAACACCGAAAAACTTGTTCTACTCCATAAGTGGGCCTCTTTTAAGCATTCTCAACCCAATAATGGATCCTTTATTGTGTTGAGAATTTTCAAAAGAGGCGAAGAGAGATTTGTCCAAAATCAAGACAATTAATTTATTTAACAAATGGGCAAATTTATATCTCTCACAAATCAAGTTTTTTCGTTATAAACTGAAGCACGTTTAAGACTTTCTTGTTTTGAACGAAAATAAATTTGGTAGGTTATTTTACAGGATACATTTCTTGTGTCTTCTCACTGCTATTATTGTAAATGCAAAAGTAGGTAGTTTCACATATCTACTCTGAAACAATAAAAAAGAAAGCGAATGTAGCTCCTCCAGACAAAACTTCCCCTCATTCTGTGTAGACCGAATGGAAGAGTACTGAATATTTTATAGGGTAAGATAAAATTTTATCCATGCAGTGGACGCGAATTTCCATTTGTGTTATTGTAGAATGCTCCAACAGTAATAAAAGAACACATATTCTGAACATTTATACAATTTATTTACCTCGTATCGGGCATCAAAAAAATACAGTTAGCTTTGGCACAACGCATAGCCATTGTAAAGCTTTCTGCCCAGTATCTATATGCGCAATAAAGGTCTTCTTATGTTTGTTTTATGTTTTTTTTTTTAGATTCTTTGATCAGTATTTTTGGTAGCAAATGTTATCTACGTTTTTGGTATATATTATAGTGTATAAAGCAAAGTTGTAGCAGTGCCGATTGTATATACAGTACTGGACAGAATAAAGCACGTATGCGTCGTTTTCCATACAAAATATTCAAGATTGATGGCTTGAATCTCCGATTTTTTTTAACTTTAACTGAGCTGAAATGTGCACTGTAGCTTGAAAACAACATTTCATTTATTCAGCTCAATTGAAATTCACAGAAAAAATATTTTTTTGAGTTATCACAAAATCTCCAATACCAATAAAATGTAAGAATTGTTTTAAATGTTATGCGAAATTTTTGAATTTGATAAGACAAGTAAGTTTGCATAATAGTTTTTTTTTAGTGAAATTGATTGTGTTCTAAGTATTTCAAAATGGAAGTAAAATTTAAGTTATTTTTAAGCTTCGGTGAAAATTTCAAGTCAACCGGAGCTCTAGTAACGGAGATCAAAGTCTACAATATTGGCTGTTTTGAATGGAATGCACATGCAGCTGCAATTATTTTTGAATTCAAATTACACATTAGATCGATGCAACCATGTCAATTAAGGACCAATGCACTAGTTTATGAATTTGACGTTTGAAGGGTGCCGAATTCACTCGTTTCCACTTTTGCAAGTTATCTAAAATTTTGAAAAAAAAACCAGAAGACGTATTTTTTGTTTATGTATCAAGAATCGGACGTAATTGAATTTGATTACATCCGTGTTACAACAAAACGTAATGAGATTCGATCTACGAAAATGCCAAGAAACCCATTTCGAGTAGAGATACAAAACTTGTATCAAGTTTTGTTACCTATGTGGTAGGTCACAATCTAGTGTTTGCTTTTTTGTATTGTTTTCTTTTCGTTTTGTTATATATTTTTATTAAATTATTTATACATTGTTACAAAAATGTTCTGAACTAATTTGGGAATAGAAAAATACTGATTTAGGAAAGTTTTGATGCAAAAAAGAAAGTTCTCAGTTAATAACTGTAGAAGTGCTCATAAGAACACTAAGCTAAGAAGCTGGCTCTGTCCCAGTGAGGACGTTAATGCCAAGAAGAAGACGAAGATGTACAAAACTGGATACTCTGAAAATTCAAGTTTATATAAGAATCTTTTTCCTATGATAATTTATTTTACTAACATGAAATAGTAACCACATAAATAGTAATCAATAGTAATACTACTCTTATTTGCGTTTTATGAATTATGACGATCAAAGTAGTTTTAAAAATCTATCTTCTATATAAATAAAAATGGAATGGTGTTTGTATGTCACGAAATGGCTTACGAACGGGTCAACGGATATGAATGATTCTTTCTCAGTTTGGTTCGTCAAGGGTTCCGACGTGTTTGTGTGTATAAAAATCCCAGGATATTCACCGGGAAAGTTGCAAAAACGAGCGCGAACGAAACTGTCATTTTATGTGGGATGATCAAAAGCGTTTTTCAACAGCCTACTTGATGGCAAGACGAAGTTTGCCGGGACCTCTAGTATATAATAAAATATGGATCGATGGGTTTGAATTTTGTCGGCGCGGTAAAAAGTTAAAAACAGTTTCTCACCGAAGTTGGATTTTTCTTAAAATCTATGCGAGATACCTAACTTCTGAAGTGGTACATTCGATTCGCTTCCGGATGCGCTCTAATGCGCCCTACTTCCGAAGTAGGGTATCTCTCATATATTCCGAAAAATCCAACTTCGGTGGACTGCATTTTTTAATGATGGACCGAATTTACAATATTTTTTTCACTGTCGTATTCGCTCAGGTCTCTAACGTGTTCGTGCCAAAAAATTAATAAGTAGAAGCTCCGTAAAAGTAAGAAAAAAACGGAAAAAGCAGTTTAATCTGTCAATTTGTATGGAAGATTTCACGGCCTTTTTCTACAGCCTACTTGATGGCAAGATGAAGTTTACCGGGCCAATAGTTTATAAAGAAAAAAAAATTTGATGGTTTACTAATTTGAAATTTTTATTGTTTCTCTTACAGCTTCCTATTATACTGAAAGACCAGTGGATATTATCAGTCTGATTGCTCAATCACAGTCAACGGGTAGCAACAGAGGTAAACATACATGAGAAAACAAAAGTTTAAAAGTAAAAGTGCAATATAATATATGAAGAGTGACATTTACAATGAGGTATTGAGTGATGTGACAGGATACGGAAGAAGTCAATTAAAGGGCGAAAGTTTTGAACTACCACATAAAAGTTGAAGTGATTGGTCAAGATATACAGCGATACGCGATTGACATTTACGCCGGATTGTAGAGAATAGCCAGTGGTTGTTTTTTGGCAGTATAAGCATTCCAAAATTTACTCACCCACGCATTTTGACGCCGCTAAGGCGTTGAAGTTAGAAGACGAATTTGCTGGCGGTTGCATGACTATGTCTATGTACCCGTCAGCAGATAAAATGAAAATGAGCACCCCAACTTGTTTTCCGAGTCGATATAGTCCCACATACCGGGGACCAGATCAGATGCGACGTTGTATGACGAATCCGTCGGTAAGTACAATTATATGTTATTTGTGATATTACGCTAATTTAAGGGGAATAATCAAATCAAATATTAATACTTAATACTGTGCATTGCGCGATTATTTATCATGACGATGATCTTGAAAATCTTTACAAATGCTTGTATTTCGTCGTATCTACTGTAGATAACAGAAAAAAAGTAGTCAACCGATTATTTTTTTCTTAAATTGTTAGTTTTGATCATAAGATAGAAATAAAGTATGTTCAGGGGAAATGAATGCCTAAATAGGTTTTGTTTTATGGAGTATTTAAATAAATTTGCTAAAAATTTTACAACAGAGATTAGGATTGATTAATTTATATGTAGAGCGAATGATTGGTTTTGACAACAATAACAGTATATTTTAACAAAACAGAAGAGTGTTATTGTTTTTAGATAATAAAATCTGTCGAATCTCAAGGTTTGTGAATTATCAATACGAATTATTTATGTGAAAACATTACAAAATCTATTATTCCACCAACTTTAATGGGAAAAAGTTATGCTAGCTTAATCTAACAAGTTTAAGCGTGGCAACATATAAGTAAAATTTTGAATACTAAGCTATAAGCTTGTGACAAGCCATATAATTACATATAAACAAGTTGTGTTTTTCTAATTTCAATGTAAGTCACTGAAATTAAAAAAAAACACAACTTAAATGAACTTCAGAGAAAGTCTTCTGGCAAGAAAAATTCCCTGAAGCAAAGAAAGGTGTCAATTTTACCCCACATGAAATTGTCGATCTTACTCCGAATGGACAATTTTTCTTCAGAGGCTTTTTCAGTTGCCGGAAAACCAGAAACTACATTCTTCATCAGGTTGCATCTACGAATTAATTATGAATGATGATTTCGACGCACAGCAAATAACGACATTTGAAAAAATTTACAGACGAAATCATTAAAGAATAATAGCGAAATCTTGCAATGGCCGTCCCTGCAATGTTGTCCAATATGATTTTGTTGTTCATTTTGGCAGTTTATTGGTAGCGTCAGTTTAAAAGTCATCCGAAACACAACTTTTTTTTTGTTTTTACTTTTTTTATTGGTACCATTCTAAACATTAAATTCATTTCTTATATCTAGGTGTTCTTTGTTATTAGACAACACTATCATCCTAATTTGGTAAAACATATTTAAGATTTTATTAACATTTTGTTAACAATATATTACATGTCATTTGCCGTAGCAGCTCAGTTTTTTTACAGGTGAGTTGATTTCACCTGATTATAAGAGAAAAAAAGGGGCCCAGATAGCCGTAACGGTAAACGCGCAGCTATTCAGCAAGACCAAGCTGAGGGTCGTGGGTTCGAATCCCACCAGTCGAGGATCTTTTCGGGTTGGAAACTTTCTCGACTCCCAGGGCATAGAGTCTCACCGTACCTGCCACACGATATACAAATGCAAAAAAATGGTCAATTGGCAAAGAAAAAATAAATAAGGAACAAAAAAATAAAAATGAAAAAAAGTTATTTTTTCGAATTTTTGTTTTTAACGATAGCTGTTAAACTTTTTCCAACCGCATTTGGATCATTATTTTACCTGGTTTTTACTCTAAAAATTAAAACAAAAAACCTAACTGATGTCAAAAAAAAAAACGAAGAATCTTTTTTTTCCTCCCCTTCAAAATTTTCGGATTTTTGAAGGGGTGGGGGGGGGGTGACATAAAAGAAAATTAATATTTGTATCAGCCTTATTAATTATTTTATTTGACATTTGTTCCAATGTTTCACCATTGGATATTCTATGTAACTCATTGGTACTATACCAGGGAGGAAGCTTCAGAATCATTTTCAAAATTTTATTTTGAATTCTCGCAGAGCTTTCTTCCTGGTATTACAACAGCTAGTCCATATTGGTACAGCATACAACATGGCTGGCCTGAAAATTTGTTTGAATATCAAAAGCTTGTTCTTAAGACAAAGTTTTGATTTTCTCGCCCTCTCATCGTAACAACGTGTCTACTTGAAGGATTCATATAAAGAGCTTTTGGTTTATGTGGGAATATTATTAGTTGAGTTTTGGAAGCTTTAGGAGAAATCTTCTATTTTTGCAAGTATGAAGAAAAAATATCCAAACTTGTTTGCAATCGACTACAGATGACACGCAGACTTTGTCCTTTGGCGGAGAGACCTGTGTCATCCGCAAACAAGGATTTCTAACATCCCTGAGATAACTCAGGTAAGTCATATGTGAAAATATTGTATAATATTGCTCCAAAAATGCTGCCTTGGGGACACCAGCTCTTACAGGAAGTCTTTCAGATCTGGAGTTCTGATAATTAACCTGAAGTGTACGATTTGACAGATAACCTTGAATTATTCTAACAATGTATGTTGGAAAATAAAAGTTTTTTAATTTTATAATCAAACCTTCATGCCAAACACTGTCGAATGCTTTTTATATGTCTAGAAGAGCAAGACCAGTAGACTAGCCTTCAGATTTATTGGAACGTATCAAATTTGTTACACGTAAAAGTTGATGAATGGTCGAATGTCCATGGCGGAGTCCGAACTGTTCATTGGCAAAAATTGAATTTTCTTTTATGTGGGCCATCATTCTGTTCAAAATAACCTTTTCAAAAAGTTTACTGATGGAGGAAAGCAAACTGATTGGACGATAGCTAGAAGCTTCTGCAGGATTTTTGTCTGGTTTTAAAATTCGAACAACCTTAGTATTTTTCCATTTGTCAGGAAAATATGCTAATTGAAAACATTTGTTAAATATATCAACTAAAAATGATAAGCTACTTCCTGGAAGTTTCTTGATGAGGTTGTAGAAAGTACCACTTCTTCCAAATCAATCTCACAGGAATTTTCGAAAACGTTCTCTTGATTGAGAATATTTTCGAAGTCCTGAGTAACTTGATTTTCTATTGGACTAGTAAGTTCTAAATAAAAACACAACATTTTACAAGTAGATATAAAGTGTGGTAAACACTGGTTTAAAATAGCTTATAAATTGAAAGATGAGAGGGTGTCGAATTTACCCACAGTGTCGGTTTTACCCTGACTACCCCTACTTGTCTATTTGTGACTATAAATGACATAGCATTTTAAGGGGGAGGGGGAGTCTACGATCTTGTGAAGAATCATGTATTAGGTATATGAAAATAGGCTGCAATGGGGGAGGGGTGTCAAAAATGAGCAAATAAATGCTACGTCATTTATGGAAGTTCCCTTACCTGAAAATAACTACTGTGATTATTTAGATCTACAAATTTTGAGAAGAAATAATGATTGAATAATATAAGGGTATACAAAATGCTTAGGCGCCGTTCACAAATTACGTAACGTAACATAGAGGAAAAGGGGAGTAGGCACAAGTGCTACAACTCATTTTAATGTTTTCATGCAAAAAGCGTTACGGAGGAATGAGAGGGTCAAAATCAAATCTCGACATACATATCCATGGTGAAACTTTTACAAATAACTAGAATCAATGCAATAGCAAATACTTCTTGGAAACGCATTATATGATCAAAAAGTTTCAATATTTGTTAATTGTTTTAATAAATCTGGACAAAATTTATGCGAATACACTTAAATAAAATTACTAAAACTACATATTAGAACATTCAGAATGGAATTTTTGTTGACTTCACGAGAAACAAAAAGATTAAGAAAGATTCCAAAACGATTTGGATAAACAAGTGCTTCAATTTCTAACGATTTTCTAACGTTTTCCAACTGTAACGATAGCTTTCTTAATGAAGTTTATGACTAGGTTCAAATGCAATTTATATATCTTCAGGGCTGGTAGTGTTTAAGTGCCTTGCATATAGAAACTTTAGAGGACTCTTACTTGATAAAAGATACCAAAAAGAGACCAAACAGAAACCAACGAAAATGACCAAAAAGGAAAAAAAAAAACAAACGTAACCTAAAATGCACCAGAAGAAAAGCAAATGGATGAGTTAGACTTCCTGCGAGTGGGTTTTTCAAACCGGAAGTTCAGATCTGGACATGTTTTCCAACCGGAAATAAGTGTTCCCTAATCACGTTTTATTCAACTTTAACAACGAAACCATTGTTTAACGTTAAGTTTTAGCCATTTTTAGACATTATGTAACGGGCCAAGGCTAGAATACACCATTTGGTATATTTTATTGCATGGGCCGATAGCCGGAACATGGTTCCGGAAGTACTTTCCAGGTAAAAGCCAAGGCCAAGGAATACATATAAATTTGACCCGAAGCAACATATGCGGCTACTTGAACGTCATGAAATCAACTCAAAAAGCTGATGTAAGACATCAACTCTCAATATTGTTAATTTTACCATATGGCCAAGGCTGGGTTGTAGGGTCACTTCCGGTGAACCAGGAGACAAACATGGATGAAGTTCAAAACTAGACATGCGACTGCTCAAACTTCATGAAATAGCCTCAGCGTTGATGTAAAAACATGCTTCTTTCCTATATGGAGACTTCGGCCAGATTGTCAAACGTTGTCCGAATTCTGAGGTCACTTTCGGTGAATCTGAAGATACATATAAATAATAGGTAAAACTGGACATGCGACCGCTCAGACTTCATGAAATAATCCCAGTGTAGCTGTAAGAACATACTTCTTGCCTGTACGTACACTTCGACCAGATGATCAGACAATGACCGGATTTTAAGCTCACTTCCGGTGAATCATAAACAAACACATATAATTGGTAAAACAAGGCATGTGACCGCTCAAATTTCATGAAATAACCTCAACGTTGCTATAAGAACGTGCTTTTGATTGTATTGATACTTCGGCCTGATGAACAGACAATGGTCGGTTTCTGAGGTCACTTCCGGTGATTCAGGGAACAAACATGAATAAAAGGTAAAGCTAGAAATGCGACTATTGAAACTTTATGAAATAAGCTCAACGTTGTTGTCAGAACATACTTCTAACATTAATCGATACTTCGGCCTGATAACCAGAATATAAGTGAATTTTGAGGTCACTTCCGGTGAACCAGGAGATAAACATATATAATATGTAAGACCAGACTGCTCAAACTTTATGAAATAATTTATACGTAGCTGCTGGAATATGCTTCATGTCTTTATTGACTTTTCGTCAAGTTGGACAGGCAAAACCCTGAAGCCACTTCTGGTGAATCAGGAAACAAACATGGATGGCTCAAAACTAGGCTTGCGACTGCTCAAACTTTACGAAATAATTTCAGAATTGCTGTAAGAACTTGCCTGTAGGTACACTTTGGCCAGATGACCAGATTCTGAGGTCACTTTCGTTGAATCTGAAGACACACATGATTAAAGTATAAAAAGAGGTGCGCGGCTATTCAAACTTCATGTAATCGTCTAAGCTCTGCTTTGCTGTTTGTAATTGTTAAATACACAAGTTTGTAAGAACTTTGTACAGTCAACCCTCCATGAGTCGATGTTCCATTACTCGATATCGCCTCATGGAACCATACTAAAAACATAAAATCATGGTTACTATGATAGTCCCTTCAAACAGCTCACACTATGTCTAAACCTGGGAGGGAGGCACCGATACTACACACGAAATATAACAGCAAGTTTTTTCAAACTGCAAGAAAACTTCAGCTTGCCAACGACAATCAAGGCAGACTTGATGAAAATCGTTAGTTTTGTTTTGTTGTGTACTTTCGATCTTTTTGGACAAACTTGGAAAAGGGGCCAAAGTTTTCTAGGCATTTCAATTTGAAAAAAAGTAAAATTATGCGTATTTTGAACTTTATATTCAATCAGAATAAAAGGTGCTATCGTGACATTACTTTTGAATAGGCATGAATAGCTTATCAATCGATTTTTTGTCACATTTGATGAAATGCCAAAACATGTTTTGATCAATTACGCGCTTTTTCCATGTTTGTCCATTGTTTGAGATCCGGGCTCACAGTGACAGTTTGTGACAGCAGAATCTCGGCTCACTATGACGTACAGACATTTCGTATCGGTTTCTCCCTCCCAGGTCTAAACCAGCAGATTATGCAAATCCAATGTACCTCGGATTTTTTTCGCTAGAGTTCAGTATTTGGTCTACAATTTCATAATCGGAAGGTCACAAAATATTCTATCGGTGAAATTTTTCCCATATATTTTGTATGGGTTGAAATGTGTAGGAAAACGTGATTTTCATTGATTTACATAGTCTGTATATGAATAAATAGCTAAAAAGTGAAAAAATCAAAATTTCACCGATGGAATATTTTAAAACCTTCCGATAATGAAAATATAACCCAGCTACTGAACTCTAGCGAAAAATAGCCGAGGTACATTCGATTTTAGACATAGCGTGCAGCTTACTAAAGAATAAGCTGTTCCATGACTCGATATTTCCATGAGTCGACTCATGGAGGTTTCACTGTACAACATTTTTT
The DNA here is from genome assembly GCF_002204515.2 of Aedes aegypti. NCBI lineage: Eukaryota > Metazoa > Arthropoda > Insecta > Diptera > Culicidae > Aedes > Aedes aegypti. Next base: position 150,700,698 of record NC_035107.1, on the reverse strand, counting down.
GATAAAAAATAATCGCTTATTTTCCATAATTGTTTCCTGATGCAGCAGAACGGATCTCAAAATCCGGACATTTGGCTGTAGTGTCGATACATGCAAGAAACATATTCTTACAGAAACGATAGGGTTAATTCATGACGTTTGAGTAATTACATGTCCAACTTTACTTTATGTGTGTTTGTCTCTTGGTTCACCGGAAGTTTACTCAGAATATTGTTATTGTCTGGTTATATGGCCGAAGTATCAATACATGTAAAAGGCTTGTTCGTACAGCAACGCCGAGGTTGTTTAGGGAAGTTTGAGTTGCATTTATAATTTTACCTTTTATTCATGTTTGTTCCTTGAATCACTGGAAGTAACCTCATAAATCGGTCATTGTCTGTTCATCTGACCGAAGCATGAATACGTAAAATAGCATGCTCTTACACCAACGCTCAGGTTATTTAATGATGTTTGAACGGTGCATAGTTTTTCAATTATAAATGTTTGTTCCTGATTCAACGGAAGTGACCTCAAAATCCGGTCATTGTCAGGTCATCTGGCCGAAGTGTCCATACAGGAAAGAAGCATGGTCTTACAGGAATGCTGAGGTTCTTTCAGGAAATTTGAGCGGTCGCATGTCTAGTTTTACCTGTTATTTATGTTTATCTCCAGATTCACCGGAAGTGACCTCAGAATCCGATCAATGTTTGGCAATATGGACGAAGTGTCCATGTCCATGAATCATATTCTTACAGCAACGCTTAGACTATTTCATGAAGTTTGAGCAGTAGCATGCGTAGTTTTGAACTTCATCCATATTTGTCTCCTGGTTCACCGGAAGTGACCATACAACCTAGCCTTGGCCATATGGTAAAATTAACAATATTGTGAGCTGATGTCGTGCATTGGCTTTCTGAGATGATTTCATGACGTTTCATGGGATAAAATTTGGACAAACTACAATTTTACATACTAAGTAAAGTGAATTCTCGATATTCCGTATCTCGACATCAATTATTACTCTTGTAAATGTTGCAAATGCATTGAATTGACAATGAAATACTATTCCTGGGGTGAAATATTCAATAATGTACAAATTTATAGAATTCGAGACATTTAAACATTCTGTCCGGTATTGGCGCCACCTTTTAAAATTTGTAAATTTGGCGCTAAAATATTTTATCAAAATAATTCGTATTCATATTTTGGATTTTGTTACGCTGCAGAAATGATAAAATTTATTATATATGGGTAACAAAATCGCATAACACCGATCGTTTTTGAAAAATCTATGATAAAAAGTCGAAAGACAAAAGGCCGAAAGAACAAAAAAGAAGGGATAAAAGGTCGAAAATCTTTTTTCAAGGAAGGAAAAATTTCCCACCTAGCAAATCACTTTCGACCTTTTATCCTTTCGATTTTTTGTCTTTCGACTTTTTGTCCATAAACCATTTTTGAATTATAAATATAGCGGTTTATGTGTCCGGTACTTGGGGATCTCCCCCTACTTTATTTCGGTAACATAATACTGCTATAGGGAGCCAGATCCTATTCTTGGCACTTTTGATTCACTTCAGCAGTGGGGTTTTTTGAAAGCTACAAAGCTCATATTCGGCCACAATATACGTCATACTAAAGTGCTTCTTATTGCAAAGTTTCAGACGATTCGGCCGAGAGAAACCCTCCATGCCAAAGTGAATCATGGCAGTGCCCAAGTGGTTCTGTACCCTACCAGGTTAATCTGAACTAAGTTTTAACAACTGCCATACATTCATGTTCATTTTTCTAGATTATATGTAGTAGGCACTTTTTTTTCTGTCTGTACTTTACGAAAAATCGTTTTGGTGTCTTCTGCGCGATTAGGGGAAGTGGTGGCAAAATGAACAGGGGTGGTAAAATGAACACCGTGCCTTGTACCGAAAAAAAAAACAAATTTCAAGGATTTTTTTATCACGCATGGACGATTTAGAGCATAAATCGGAGTGTTCGGGTTGATACGGAGGTCAATTGAAGTTAAAATGTCAACGAAAACTAAGATTTTAGAAAACCACGTTTGAAAATTAGAACTGACGTAACTTTTAGCTCGGAGGTCTTGAGGTTTTTCAGTGAGGTGAACATCGTTATGATATGAAGTCAAATCTGATACTTTTACATTTCTATTTGAATGGATTACAAACATCAATGGATATACTATATTCGATAATGCAATGAAAATTTCCTAAAATATTTGTTTGGCTCACGTTTTTTGCATGATGTTCATTTTTATCATCAACAGCAATTCAACAGGTAGAATCACATAGTGCTGGTAAAATGAACATTTGTAACGTTTCTTGCTAGCGATAAAAAGATGTGAATATCTAGCTATTTCAGTATGAATTCGTGTAGCTGCTATAGATAACATCCCTATTTTTGATGTTGTGCGATAGAACTATACAAATTCCTCGTTTTTCTATCAGAAACAAGATGATATCCTAAGGTGTTCATTTTACCACCCCTTCCCCTATTCCTGTTCGTCGCACAGAAGACACCAAAACGATTTTAAGTAACTGCGATGATCTACAAGCATTTTTAACTTCCTTAGTCCCTATTGGCGCGGTAAATGGCTGGGCATGGCGTACCATTGGTACCTCGCGTACCTGCAGGAATAAAATAGACCCCTTTGTGCGGTCCTTAGCCTCTTGCCCAGCAACTCCTATCCCTACCTCCTCGTGGTACTGGCCGGGGTACGAGTAACCTTGGGGAAGATCGGGTAACCAACCCCCGGTGGGAACTTTGGTCGTATGCTGACAGGGAAGGGGGGGTTTGCTTTTGCAAACCTGGAGCGTCTGTACTCCACGTTAGGAGCGGCTCACAACAGCGTCTGTTCCCCATGTCAGGGGCGGCTGATCATCGTCCGAGTGCCAGAGAAGGACTCTAAGCTAAACTGCGCACTATGGCCCTCCGAACATTTAGGGGGAATGGTCCTCCGGAAATCTAGGGGGTTGGTGTCAGGCCCTGCAAGCCAACCGTAAAAACACATCAGCACAGGAACGTCAACGAGAGAATACGGACCGGAACAATCGGCACAGACCACAGCGACGAAAATGGACTAGCGATTGGAAACTCGGTACGTGGAACTGCAAATCTCTCAACTTCATTGGAAGTACTCGCATACTCTCCGATGTACTGAAGACCCGCGGTTTCGACATCGTAGCGCTGCAGGAGGTGTGCTGGACAGGAGCATTGGTGCGAACGTTTAGAGGTAATCATACCATCTACCAGAGCTGCGGCAACACACGCGAGCTGGGAACAGCTTTCATAGTGATGGGTGATATGCAAAGGCGCGTGATCGGGTGGTGGCCGATCAATGAACGAATGTGCAAGTTAAGAATCAAAGGCCGATTCTTTAACTTCAGCATAATCAACGTGCATAGCCCACACTCCGGAAGCACTGATGATGACAAGGACGCATTTTACGCGCAGCTCGAACGCGAGTACGACCGCTGCCCAAACCACGACGTCAAGATCATCATAGGAGACTTAAACGCTCAGGTTGGCCAGGAGGAGGAGTTCAGACCGACGATTGGAAAGTTCAGCGCCCACCGGCTGACGAACGAGAACGGCCTACGACTGATAGATTTTGCCGCCACCAAGAACATGGCCATTCGTAGCACCTATTTCCAGCACAGCCTCCCGTATCGGTACACCTGGAGATCACCTCAGCAGACAGAATCGCAAATCGACCACGTTTTGATCGATGGACGGCACTTCTCCGACATAACCGACGTCAGAACCTATCGTGGCGCCAACATTGACTCCGACCACTACCTGGTGATGGTGAAACTGCGCCCAAAACTATCCGTCATCAACAATGTACGGTACCGACGCCCGCCCCGGTACAATCTCGAGCGGCTGAAACAACCCGATGTCGCCAATGCGTATGCGCAGCATCTTGAGGCAGCGTTGCCGGGTGAGGGCGAGCTCGATAGGGCCCCTCTTGAGGACTGCTGGAGGACAGTCAAAGCAGCCATTAACGACGCTGCCGAAAGCGTTGTCGGATATGTGGAACGGAGCTCAAGAAACGATTGGTTCGACGAGGAGTGCCAGGAGGTTTTAGAGGAGAAGAATGCAGCGCGGGCTGCAATGCTGCAGCATGGTACGCGGCAAAACGTGGAACGATACAGACTGAAGCGGAAACAGCAAACCCGCCTATTCCGGGACAAAAAGCGCCGCCTGGAAGAGGTGGAATGCCAAGAGATGGAGTTGCTGTACCGTTCTCAAGAAACGCGGAAGTTCTATCAGAAGCTCAACACATCCCGCAAAGGCTTCGTGCCGCGAGCTGAGATGTGCCGGGATAAGGATGGGAGCATCTTGACGGACGGACGCGAGGTGATCGAAAGGTGGAAGCAGCACTACGATGAACACCTGAATGGCGCAGAGAACACAGGCACAGAAGGTCAGGACAGCGAAGGCGATGGCTACGTCAGCACAGCGGACAGCGGAAATCAACCAGCTCCCACGATGGGGGAAGTTAAGGATGCCATTCAACAGCTCAAGAACAACAAAGCCGCTGGCAAGGATGGTATCGGAGCCGAACTCATCAAGATGGGCCCGGACAGGTTGGCCGCTTGTCTGCATCGGCTGATAGTCAGAATCTGGGAAACGGAACAGCTACCGGAGGAGTGGAAGCAAGGCGTTATATGCCCTATCTACAAAAAGGGCGACAAACTGGAGTGTGAAAATTATCGTGCAATCACCATCCTAAACGCCGCCTATAAAGTGCTATCCCAGATTCTCTTCCGTCGTCTATCACCTATAGCAAACGAGTTCGTGGGAAGTTATCAAGCAGGTTTCATCGACGGCCGCTCGACAACGGACCAGATCTTTTCCGTGCGGCAAATCCTCCAGAAATGCCGTGAGTACCAGGTCCCTACGCACCATTTGTTCATCGATTTCAAGGCGGCATACGATAGTATCGACCGCATAGAGCTATGGAAAATCATGGACGAGAACAGCTTTCCCGGGAAGCTCACAAGATTGATCAGAGCAACGATGGACGGTGTGCAAAACTGCGTGAAGATCTCGGGCGAACACTCCAGTTCGTTCGAGTCTCGGCGGGGACTACGACAGGGCGACGGACTTTCGTGCCTGTTGTTCAATATTGCGCTTGAAGGTGTCATGCGGAGAGCCGGACTTAAAAGTCGAGGTACGATTTTCACGAGATCCGGACAATTTGTTTGCTTCGCGGACGACATGGATATTATTGGGAGAAAATTTGAAACGGTGGCAGATTTGTTCACCCGCCTGAAACGCGAAGCAACAAGAGTCGGGCTAATGGTGAATGCGTCGAAAACAAAGTACATGCTGGTTGGCGGAACTGAGCGCGACAGGGCCCGCCTAGGAAGCAGTGTTACGATAGACGGGGATACCTTCGAGGTGGTGGACGAGTTCGTCTACCTCGGATCTTTGTTGACGGCTGACAACAATGTTAGTCGGGAAATACGAAGGCGCATCATCAGCGGAAGTCGTGCCTACTATGGGCTCCAGAAGAAACTGCGGTCAAGAAAGATTCACCCCCGTACCAAATGCACGATGTACAAAACGCTCATAAGACCGGTAGTCCTCTATGGGCATGAGGCGTGGACTATGCTCGAGGAGGACTTGCAAGCTCTTGGGATTTTCGAACGCCGAGTGCTAAGGACGATCTTCGGCGGCGTGCAGGAGAACGGCGTGTGGCGGCGAAGGATGAACCACGAGCTCGCTCAACTCTACGGTGAACCCAGTATCGTGAAGGTAGCTAAAGCTGGAAGGATACGCTGGGCAGGGCATGTTGCAAGAATGCCGGACAACAACCCTGTAAAGATGGTGTTCGCCACGAATCCGGTCGGAACAAGAAGGCGTGGGGCGCAGCGAGCTAGGTGGATTGACCAGGTACACCAGGACCTGGAGAGCGTGGGTCACAGTCGATGATGGAGAGAAGCGGCCATGAACCGAGGGAATTGGCGAAATATTGTTGGCGAGGCTTTATCAAGATAATTGATGTAAAGCCAAATAAGTAAGTAAGTAAGTCCCTATCAAAAAGCTACAAATTGTTACTTAGGGTTGTTTTCGACTCTAAAATTCAAACAGCTAGCAAAAATCAGTGTGTTGAGCGAATTCATTTCTGTTGGGCTTAAGGTGAAACAGTTTTGCAATCGGCTTCTAAGATTGCACTAAAACTTCAAAGGCACTAATCTCGCGAAAAAAAGCATCCAACAGTGCACTTTTTATTTTGGCCTTGTGCACTGGCAGAAAGCTTTATATAAGAAGATCAGAAACGTTTGCCAACAAATTCTTCAGATAAGTGCCTATGAAAACGTGAGTAGGGGCACAAGTCGGCTATTGTGCCGGCTTTTTTTGGATTTCGAGATGTTTCACCTTAAATGAAAGGCAAACATGTCTAGATTCAGAAACCCTCCCGGAGATCTGAATTTGGTCACTGTGGCCACCGGAAACCTGCTACATCTGAAAAAAAAGCAGTTTTAGAAAAAATCGTTTAAGAGAGCCTTACTTTGATAACCTGTAGTTTCGTAACAAAACAAGTAATCTGAACCGTCCTCATATTGTTGAATAGGGTATACACGTGGACTGTGAAAAGAAATTCTCAAATCATTTATTTATTCATACCCTGTTCCGGTAAGTTTCCATAGTAGTTTTGTATATGTAATTCACATCGGTACTATTCGGTTGATGGATATTTTGGCATAAAATTTCCGGCGCACATTTCCTGAAAAATTCGGTCCATGCAGAACCGATTCCTGGAGTCCCAGAAGGTGGCCAATCTGGACAATTTGATTAAATTACTCGGATTTAGGCCCCAAAATCAAATGAATTGTTTTCAATTCTCTACAATTTTTCATGTTTGGATGTATTTTGCCAAGAGGATGAATGGAAGGTTTTTCTGGTTCTTTTGGCGCACCGAAATGGCCACCGGGAAACCCGTAATATGGGACCACTCAGTTTAAGCACCAAAGCTAGGCATGCGACGGTTCAATCTTCATGATTTTTAATCCCTGTGACTATTCTAGTTCAATTATAGATGAATAACCATTTTGGCTCTTCTAGACCACCGAAATAACCCAGGCATGGCCACCGGAGATACCCGTATTGTCCGACATTTTAGTACCATTGTACCAAAACTAGGCATGCGACGGTTCAATCTTCATGATACTGAATCCCTGCGACTCTTCTAATTCAATTAAAGATGAATGACTACTTTGGTTGGGAGCCCAGATTGCCGTAGCGGTAAACGCGCAGCTATTCAGCATGACCATGCTGAGGGTCGTGGGTTCGAATCCAGCTGGTCGAGGATCTTTTCGTAAAGGAAATTTTCTCGACTTCCCAGGGCATAGAATATCTTCGTACCTGCCACACGATATACACATGCAAAAATGGTCATTGGCAAAGTTCTCAGTTAATAACTGTGGAAGTGCTCATAAGAACACTAAGCTGAGAAGCAGGCTCTGTCCCAGTGGGGACGTAACGCCAGAAAGAAGAAGAAGATATTCGAAGAGGCTCAAACGCAAATGAGTGTAAGTGACTTTTTGCTCGGTTTTGAGTTGACTGGGAAAATTGTACTGTTTCCATGCGTTCTAGCGACATTTTCAGTTGATTTTTCCGCTCAACAGATTTTCATGCTTTACAGGGCTGGTAGCGACTGAGTGCCTTAAAATAGGAAATTATAGACCTCTTGCTAGAATAAAGAAACCTAAAAGGAATTAAAAAGAGACCGTAAATAGCATCAGAACATACATAACTCTAAGATCAAATACTTTTTGCGAGAATTCCTCGTGACATTACGACAAGTATTACTGTATGTGTTCCCAGGATTCCCAGGGCATAGAGTATCTTCGTACCTGCCACACGATATACACATGCAAAAATGGTCAATCGGCAAGGAATGCTCTCAGTTAATAACTGTGGAAGTGCTCATAAGAACACTAATCTGAGAAGCGGGCTTTGTTCCAGTGGGGACGTAATGCTAGAAAGAAGAAGAAGAAGAAGAAGACTACTTTGGTTCTTCTTCACTACCAAAATAATCCAGGAATGGCCACCGGAGATACGCGTATTGTGGAATATCTAAGTTATTGTACCAAAACAAGACATGCGCCGGCTCAATGATTATGAATACCTGTGACTCTTTTAGTTCAATCATAGCTGAATGAGCAATAAATAAATAAATGGTATATTTTATTTTCCATGAAATTTTTATTCAACGTAAGCATTTTTACGCAATAATTTCATTTCGAGGTTACACACTACGTTACACTTTCCGCCGTTTTCCATGCATCTTGAAAATGGCACTGAAGTGACGGGGGTGTATCATTTCGCATAAAGACGTTTTGCATAAGGACGTTTCGCACACGGAAAAACAACGAAAAGTGATGAAATCAAAAGTTTTATGTTTCATGATATCATGACTAGAAGTCATGAAAACTTGAATATTTTTCAAGAATTTGAGTGCTCCGGGAGTTACACAAATCTAACGGTCATTTTTTTCATCACAGTTAAAGCGTCTTTTGTATTCGGTGGTGTTTTCGAGTGAAATGAAAAAAATGCGTGTGTGTGAGAAGGAACAACTGGAGATCATGCTCTTCGGAACTTTGCTATAATTTCGATGGAAATCTTGGTGGCTTGTCGAGAGTTTCCGAATTGTTTTACGACCACAATTGATTTTTGAAAGAACATTTTGCATACAAACCTAAGCACTGGATGTTCGTGTTCCTGCTAGTTTTTTTTTTTTTTTTTTTTTTTTTTTTTTTTTTTTTTTTTTTTTTTTTTTTTTTTTTTTTTTTAATTTCTTTATTAGTATCATTCCAAATATTACATTCATTTCTTATATCTAGGTGTTCTGTGTTATTTGACAACACTATCATCCTAATTTGGTAAAACAAATTTAAGATTTAATTAACATTTTGTTAACAACATATTACATTTCATTTGCCGTAGCAGTTCAGTTTTTTTTTTTTTTACAGGTGAGTTGATTTCACCTGCTTATAAGAGAAAAAAAAAAGTTTTTAATATACTTAACCTAACTTAACCTAAACATATAACGCATTAATCATGGCAATAGAAGATTGTAACGATTTTTGCCTGAAATTATTTATTATTTTATTTGACATTTGTTCCAATGTTTCAACATTGGATATTCTATGTAACTCATTGGTACTATACCAGGGAGGAAGCCTCAGAATCATTTTCAAAATTTTATTTTGAATTCTCTGCAGAGCTTTCTTCCTGGTATTACAACAGCTAGTCCATATTGGTACAGCATACAACATGGCTGGCCTGAAAATTTGTTTGAATATCAACAGCTTGTTCTTAAGACAAAGTTTTGATTTTCTATTAATAAGGGGATAGAGACATTTTACATATTTATTACATTTGGCTTGAATGCCCTCAATGTGATTTTTGAAAGTTAAATTCTTATCTAGCATGAGCCCTAGATACTTAACTTCATCTGACCAATTTATTGGAACCCCTCTCATCGTGACAACATGTCTACTTGAAGGTTTCAAATAAAGAGCTTTTGGTTTATGTGGGAATATTATTAGTTGAGTTTTGGAAGCATTAGGAGAAATCTTCCATTTTTGCAAGTATGAAGAAAAAATATCCAAACTTTTTTGCAATCGACTACAGATGACACGCAGGCTTCGTCCTTTGGCGGAGAGGCCTGTGTCATCCGCAAACAAAGATTTTTGACATCCCTGAGGTAGCTCAGGTAAGTCAGATGTGAAAATATTGTATAATATTGGTCCCAAAATGCTGCCTTGAGGAACACCAGCTCTTACAGGAAGTCTTTCAGATCTGGAGTTCTGATAATTAACCTGAAGTGTACGATTTGACAGATAACTTTGAATTATTCTAACAATGTATGTTGGAAAATTAAAGTTTTTTAATTTTACAATCAAACCTTCATGCCAAACACTGTCGAATGCTTTTTCTATGTCTAGAAGAGCAAGACCAGTAGAATAGCCTTCAGATTTGTTAGAACGGATCAAATTTGTTACACGTAAAAGTTGATGAGTGGTCGAATGTCCATGGCGGAATCCGAACTGTTCATTGGCAAAAATTGAATTTTCGTTGATGTGGGCCATCATTCTGTTCAAAATAACCTTTTCAAAAAGTTTACTGATGGAGGAAAGCAAACTGATTGGACGATAGCTAGAAGCTTCTGCAGGATTTTTGTCTGGTTTTAAAATTGGAACAACCTTAGCATTTTTCCATTTGTCAGGAAAATATGCTAATTGAAAACATTTGTTAAATATATCAACTAAAAATGATAAGCTACTTTCTGGAAGTTTCTTGATGAGGATGTAGAAAATTCCATCATCGCCAGGAGCTTTCATGTTTTTGAATTTTTTAATAATAGTTCTCACTTCTTCCAAATCAGTCTCCCAGGCATTTTCGAAAACGTTCTCTTGATTGAGAATATTTTCGAACTCCTGAGTAACTTCATTTTCAATTGGACTAGTAAGTCCTAAATTAAAATTGTGCGCACTTTCAAACTGCATAGCAAGTTTTTGAGCTTTTTCGCAATTAGTTAGTAATAATTTGTTTTCCTCTTTCAATGCCGGTATTGGCTTCTGAGGTTTTTTCAAGATTTTCGATAATTTCCAAAAGGGCTTAGAGCCAGGGTCCAATTGAGAAATTTTATTTTCAAAATTTTTGTTTCTTAATTGAGCAAAACGTTTCTTGATTTCTTTCTGCAAATCCTGCCATATAATTTTCATAGCAGGATCGCGAGTGCGTTGAAATTGCCTTCTCCTCACGTTTTTAAGACGGATCAAGAGTTTAAGATCATCGTCTATAATCACGGATTCAAATTTTACTTCACATTTTGGAATTGCAATGCTCCGGGCTTCAACAATGGAATTTGTTAAAGTTTCAAGAGCATTGTCAATATCAAGTTTAGTTTCTAAAGAAATGTTAACATCAAGATTGGAGTCAACATACGTTTTATATATATTCCAGTCGGCTCGTAAATAATTGAAAGTGGAGCTGATAGGTTTGAGAATCGCTTCTTGGGATATTTGAAATGTAACAGGGACATGATCAGAATCAAAATCAGCATGAGTAATCAGTTGGCTACAAAGATGACTAGAGTCGGTTAAGACCAAATCAATCGTAGATGGATTTCTAGAAGAGGAAAAACATGTGGGGCTATCAGGGTATTGAATTGAGAAATATCCTGAAGAGCACTCATCAAATAAAATTCTGCCGTTGGAATTACTTTGAGAATTATTCCATGACCGATGTTTGGCATTAAAGTCACCAATGACAAAAAATTTTGACTTATTGCGAGTCAATTTACGCAAGTCAGTTTGAAGCAAATTAACTTGCTGCCCAGAGCATTGAAAAGGCAAATAGGCAGCTATGAAAGTATATTTACCAAACTGTGTTTCAACAGAAACCCCTAAAGTTTCAAAAACTTTAGTTTCAAATGATGAAAACAGTTGATGTTTTATACGCCTATGAATGATGATTGCAACACCCCCACATGCCCCATCAAGTCGATCATTACGATAAACAAAAAAGTTAGGATCTCTTTTGAGTTTAGATCCAGGTTTTAAATACGTTTCGGTAATAACTGCTATATGCACGTTATTAACCGTAAGAAAATTAAACAGCTCGTCCTCTTTACCATTCAGAGAACGAGCATTCCAATTTAAAATATTTAAATTATTATTTGGATCCATTAGAAATACGTAATCCAATAACAATTTGATTTGTGAATTTTACACCTACTTGGACTGCTTCAGTCATAGTGGTGGCTTTGAACATTGCATCAATCATTAGATTCAATTGTTCAGTTAGAAAATTAAAATCAGAGGCAGACATGTCATGTGATTTCCCATTGGAATTTCCGGTAGACGAAGAAGCGGAGTTACCTGTGGCGGTAGGGTTTTTTCCATTTGATTTGAAACAAGTAGAATGGGTACCCATGGATCGAACAGGGGAATTCGAATTTCCTGCTACGATATCGGCAAAGGATTTACCGTGGGTAGATACATTCGAAATAGAAAAATTCGAACGGCTACCCGACGGATTAAAATTAGTTTGTGAATGAGCATGATTATGATCTTCCTGATGGGTATGATTCATGATCAAGCGATCGTTAACTGAAAAATGAGCATTGTTCGATACTCTACCAGGCAAATTCCGGAAACGACCGTTATCGTAACGGATATTATCTTTCATCTGCCTGGCACGAGCCTCAATGACCTTTTTGCGTGAAGGACAATTCCAAAAATTGGACTTATGGTTAGCCCCGCAATTACAACATATGAATTTGGTGGTATCTTCCTTCACTGGACAGACGTCTTTGGCGTGAGAAGAACCTCCGCAAATCATGCATTTAGCATCCATGCGACAATTTTTTGTACCATGACCCCACTTTTGGCACCGACGGCACTGAGTGGGGTTCTGGTAATTTCCTCCAGGTTTCTGGAAATGTTCCCATGTCACACGGACATCAAACAAAAGTTTTGCTTTTTCTAAAGCTTTAATATTATTTAGTTCTTTTTTGTTAAAGTGAACTAAATAAAATTCTTGAGAAAGCCCTTTCCGAACAATGCCAGATTGGGTTCTCTTTTTCATAATGATTACTTGGACTGGGGAAAATCCAAGTAAATCATTTATTCCATTTTTGATCTCTTCAGGTGATTTATAGTCACTTGAGAGACCTTTCAAGACAACTTTGAACAAACGTTCAGTTTTGTCGTCATAAGTAAAAAAATTGTGCTTCTTCTCTTCAAGATGTTTGAGAAGAAGCTCACGATCTTTAAGAGTTTCCGGCAAAACGCGACAGTCTCCTTTCTTTGCGATTTGGAAGGAAACCTTGATTCCCCTAATGGAGTTCAAGATCTCCTGCCTAAATCCCGCAAATTCGGAACAACTGACCACGATAGGCGGCACTCTTTGCTTCCTCACTTGAATCAAAGAGCCTGGGCTAGAGGCTGCTTCGATTTGGTGTTCGGAAAATTTGTCTAGAGCATCGAACTGATTGCTCATTTCGATACAATTATTCATTTCACCCTTGGAAGAAAGTTCGCATTCCGGGGAAGCGTCCTTTCTTCCATTCTTGCCACGTGTAGTGACAGTTTTAAAACCCACTTTTTTGGAAGGAAGTAGTGAATTCAGAGATTCACCCTTCCTTTTGTTTGTTGTTGATACCATGTTTAATTAAAAAACGAAAGAAGACGTGACCTTCGAAAGGTTTTTTCCCAAGACGGTGTCCAAGAAGGATTACCACCGCTAGCTTTCGCCAACGGGTCCAACGAAAAATCGAAGGCACGGGTCCAAACAAGGATCGTAAAGGGATCAATAGTAGAAAAAATAGTACTGAAAAGTACTGTTTTAGTAGCACTGAAAAGTACCGTTTTTAATTTTAGCACTGAAAAGTACTGTTTTTGTAGCACTGAAAAGTACTGTTTTATTGCTTTAGGTAGTTTTTAAGAAAACTTCCAAGAGCAGAGAGAATTCGTGTACGCACAGCACGAAGGTACGATGCGCACTGAGTGTTCCTGCTAGTGATGTGACATTCTTGGAGGCACTCATTACGGTTTGAAATGTACGTTTATTCTTCTTCTGTGACGCGGTTAACAATCTGTCTCCCCTGAGTAAGGGGCTGGTGGCCCAAAGAATAATCCGTCACGTTTTCTTCCAAAACTACTGACGCAAAAACCGGAACGATTACAATCTATATGTTTACGTATCACAAATATAAACTGGAACCTTGATTGACGTATAATGTTTGTTTTCATGAACTGAATTCATGATTCCATGGTCTTGCTTCATGACTTCGTGACTCTACTTGCCACTTTTCAGCAACAAAATCGGAATCATAAATGACAGGTATATAATTCATGAATAGTGCTTATATTTTCATGATTTTAGATCCTACTTCATGATTTTGCGACTTTTGCACCCATTTAGACACACCCCAAATTTCTTATTATCACAGTCGAATCTCGCATACAATTTCACAGTGAAAATATATACAAGCAAGGTCTGTCATAAGAGCGGTTGTTTCAGCTTTTTGACAATTGTCCAGTTAGCCTACCTACACACTCCGAAAAAATCATGTGATTTTACGTCTTTTGGATGCACATAAAAGAAGCGAGCCAAATGACGTAAATTTGCGTCACGTTTTAAATACGATGGTGTCTGATTCGGGAAATGTCAATCATAGTGGCATCGTTTTCATGTCCTTCATCATGTAAAATTACATTTTCCGTTCAATACATCTTTCAGAACACATTTCTACGCCATTTCATCACTTACATAATGTTTCATTCAGTCATTATGTGAATTACGTTCGCAATAATTTTCATTATTTTTAAGAGTGTAGTTAAACAGATCTTGCTTTGCGCAGTTGTGTGATTTGTGCGCAATAAATCGTACTGTGATAATCGTTGAGTCTAATCGGGGGAAAGTGTCGCAGCGAAATTATGCTTGGAGGAATGTCAAATTTATCACAGAAATCTAAACATTCGTGAAAGACCCAATATCATGACCAAAATTTCCACTTTTCATATCAAATAAAAGAATCATAAGGACATGTAACAAAATCCATGAATTGTGCTTATGTTTTCATGAATTTTGTTCATGGTTCCAACATACATACATGCTTCATGGTTTAAATTAATTGATTTAAATTAACAATTTTCTTCGCTACTAACTAAAATTTAAATATGTAATTATTTGAAATTAGCGTGAATTGAAGCGTATACATATCTAGTACCTCAAAATTTGCAATTTAAAAATTTTAATTTTCATTTTTGATGCGTTATTGAGGAATCTGTCCGAACATCATGCGTAATTTTTCCTTTCAGTAGCGTATTTAATTCGTAGCCATATGGAATCAAAGTACAATCATAAAGCATTCCAATAGTTTCACAGCCGCAGCACTGACATTAGGATCTTCGTACCAGGTTCTAACAAATGCAACGTTTTTTATGCCACTAAAGCGAGCTGTTTTTGCATAGGTACACATGCGCTTTTTCTCCATTGAATGCAGCACGCGTTTATATGAAGCTTATATGCGATCAAATCCTGTAATAAATTATTCAACATGCTCATGCTAGTATCTTTTTCCGATACTTTGTTCCCTCAGAACCTTGGCTGTCGAGCCGGAATGCGAACTAGAACGTATAGGTACTAGCAATTTCCAAACGTCAGCCACAACGAGCAAAGGACATTTCCATACTGGTCCCCTAGAGAGAAAAAAAAGTATCTCAGCATTTCGCATTTTTTTCCTAGAGATTCCATACATCCACCGTACACGATGGAATATTTAAACTCTAAAATAGGTTTTGAAAGTACAAATTTAAGTAAATTACAGTGATCCCACGCAGTGGAATCACCCACAATTTATGAATCAGCTGATTTCAAAAGACAAAATTATTATCAAACTTGTCACAAAACATCACAGAATTATTTTTACACATAGTTTCTTATCAGTAAAAATAATTCTGTGATGTTTTGTGACAAGTTTGATAATAATTTTGTCTTTTGAAGTCAGCTGATTCATAAATTATGGGTGATTCGACTGCGTGGGGTGACTGTACTTTAAACACAAAATATGCGACACAAAAGATCAAAATGTGTCATGGAGGGGGCTTTGGTGGTGGGTCGTTTGATTGGTGTTAGGAATTCAGGTAAAACAATATTTCTACGGCAAGTATTCGTTAAATCAAAATGTTTTGAACAATAATCACGTTATATTTTTCATGGGATCGATCTGTAAATTGTTTTTATCAACATGAACAACTTTCAAATTATGTTCTAGCTATTAAATCAATGTTTCAATCTGATTTAACTTGTACTTATGTATTAGAATGGTTCAAAAAACCGTCTTAGCGTCACACCGCTCATTCGTTTGTAGGTCAAATTTTGAGAGTCCTCTCAAAATATGAGCTTATTTTGATGAAAACTTGAACTGCACCACTAGAGTGTCCATCCCGGGACATCCCGGGATTTGACAAATTTCGGGATTTCTCGTTTGCCGGGATTTTACTTCTGACATCCCGGGAATCCCGGGATTCCCGAAATGTAGTAGAATTTGATGAAAACTACTAAATTCCAATGAAAAACAATGACATTTTTCTTATTTGATAAAATAGAAGTGCATCATTGAGAAGAGTAATTATTTTCAAGATAAGACCAATGTACTAAGTAAGGAACACATATTTTTATTTGTCTTGTTGCAAAGTTTTAAGGCGAAGTAGACCGTCATTGAAATTTGTGCTGGGCATTGATGATTGTGACTAATTAATCTCATGATTGCGAATTAAAGAAAATCGCTTGGTTTAGCACTGACATAACTGAAAAAGTATTAACATGCTTTCTGAATGTAAGCGCAAGTAGTGATTATGGTCAATATTACTTATGTTGACTGAGTTTTATCACTTAGAAATTGCGAGCTTCAAAATCAACATGGCTGCCAAAACGAAGGACGGGCTACGTAGCCTTATTGCTTTTCAAATCAACATTAGCCATTTTTATAAGCCAATTCTGAGAAAGCAAATTTCAAAGTACATCTAAACTTCAGTCAATAATTTTCAGTTTTTAACTTTAAGCATGATATTCTACAATATCTTCAATTATCTTTAATTGTGGCTTTTGTTTTAAAGTAACAATAAGTTTTCAAATGTCTGAAGCAAATTGCTTTAATATTATGACTTATTTTTTTACCATATTTCCATACATAAGTGTTATAGAGAATTTAAAAAAAATCCTAGCAAACCCATAATTAGTCAAGCTAAGTTTTTTATTTTTGTTAAGGTACTTCAACAGAATACGAAAACCATATATGAAATATGATTTGTTATAATTATTGGAAAGCTACATTATCTCTTTATTTCATTAAAAAATATTGTATTGTTGGATTTGTACTTCCATTTCTAACGAAAACTAGTATTTTATTGAAAATTTTATAAATCCCGGGATCCCGGGATTTCCCGGGACAATCAAAGATTTTTGTCCCGAATCCCGGGACGAGCAAAATGGCCGGGAAATGGACACTCTATGCACCACCCTTCAAAATTTGTATGGGGATTAATATGAGAAAAGCAATGAATTCATTTAATTATTTTTTATTCCTTTATTATTATCATTTTAAACATCACATTCATTTCTTATATCTAGGTGTTTTTTGTTAGACAACACTATAATCCTAATTTGGTAAAACTAAATAAAACTTTTAGTAACATTTTGTTAACAACATATTACATTTCATTTACCGTAGCAGTTAAGAATTTTCATTCAATCAGTCGTATTGTTTGCCCATGTGCTCTTGAAGGTTAGTATTGTGCAGGTTTGATACATTCATCAGCTACAACTTTGTCAAAGACCATTTTCAAATCAGACGTCTCAGAAATTAGTTATTGATTTTTGTATAAATTGCAAATCTTCGGCTGTAATTGTTAAGCTGCTCTGCAGTCATCACTGGATATATGCAGTAAAACATAGTAAGAGAAGACGGCCCCTATTTAACCGAAAACGTTTTTCTAATTGTGTTCACAGAGAAGTCACAAGAATGAGCTCGTTCATTGCCATTAGATTGAGGCAATCATATCCAAGAAATTATCCATCTACGATTGATTTGGTCTTAACCGACTCTAGTCATCTTTGTCACCCTGTTACATTTCAAATATCCCATGAAGCGATTATCAATCCTATCAGCTCCACTTTCAATTATTTTCGAGCAGATTGGAATATATATGAAACATATATTGACTCTAATCTTGATGCTAACATTTCTTTACAAACAAAACTTGATATTGACAATGCTCTTGAAACTTTAACAAATTCCATTGTTGAAGCCAGGAGCATTGCAATTCCAAAATGTGAAATAAAATTTGAATCCGTGATTATAGACGATGATCTTAAACTCTTGATCCGCCTTTAAAACGTGAGGAGAAGACAATTTCAACGCACTCGCGATCCTGCTATAAAAATTATATGGCAGGATTTGCAGAAAGAAATCAAGAAACGTTTTGCACAATTATTAAACAAAAATTTTTAAAATAAAATTTCTCAATTGGACCCTGGCTCTAAGCCCTTTCGGAAATTATCTAAAATTTTGAAAAAACCTCAGAAGCTATGCAGTTTGATCATTTTGAACAGAATTATGGTCCACATAAACGAAAATGCCAATGAACAGTTCGGATTCCGCCATGGACATTCGACCACTCATCAACTTTCACGTGTAACAAATTTGATCCGTTCTAACAAATCTGAAGGCTATTCTACTGGTTTTGCTCTTCTAGACATAGAAAAAGCATTCGACAGTGTTTGGCATGAAGGTTTGATCGTAAAATTAAAAAACTTTAGTTTTCCAACATACTTTGTTAGAATAATTCAAGGTTATCTGTCAAATCGTACACTTCAGGTTAATTATCAGAACTCCAGATCTGAAAGACTTCCTGTGAGAGCTGGTGTTCCCCAAGGCAGCATTTTGGGACCAATCTTATACAATATTTTCACATCTGACTTACCTGAGTTACCTCAGGGATGTCAAAAATCTTTGTTTGCGGATGACACAGGCCTCTCCGCCAAATGACGAAGCCTGCGTGTCATCTGTGGCCGATTGCAAAAAAGTTTGGATATTTTTCTTCATGCTTGCAAAAATAGAAGATTTCTCCTAATGCTTCCAAAACTCAACTAATAATATTCCCACATAAACCAAAAGCTCTTTATTTGAAACCTTCAAGTAGACATGTTGTCACGATGAGAGGGATTCCAATAAATTGGTCAGATGAAGTTAAGTATCTAGGGCTCATGCTAGCTAACCGCAGTTCAAAACGAATTTTTCGTGGCAAAATCCAGCTATTTTCTACAAGGTGCCAGGGTTGTCAAATGGGAGTCAAATAGGAAAGTCGAAAATCTAAGTCCAGAACCAGTTTTAAGGCTTAATGCGGAAAAGTTAAAATTTCAAAAGCATAATTTCAGCTTATCAATGCGCTTGGAAGATATTGCTTGCAATCAGTTATATACATAGTACGTGCTACTGTAGAGCGCTGTTGGCGATTTAATCAGCATATTCTACTAAATTCATAAAATACATATAATCAAGAAACTTGATAGCGCCTACATTTTTGAACCATCGACAAGTTGAGATAGCAAGAAAAGCCGCGAGTATCTCACTTATTTTTCCAAATTCTAATGTATGCAGCAGATACCTACTATGCAATTCTTGTCTCGTCATTTACTCCCTAGCCTGCCAAAATGGTTTTTAATTTTTATATTTTTTTAATGTGGAAATTGGGAAATGTTTTCCGTGAAAGGCGTCAAGAATTCATTTTTATTCTTTTTTATCGTGTAAAATGGTCCAATTTGACTAAGATACCTTTCATCTAAGAGATATTGCGGTGGTGCGTTTTACCCCGACGGCACTTTTTACACATACACTGATGAAAATATGTACTGATATGAATTGTTAGGGTCTGTTCATTTCAACCATGCAGTCATATGGTTTCAGTAACGCATGGAGTAGTGTATACTATGATTTCGTTTATCGTACCATCGTCTGACAGCATGTTCCATGGTAATTTGAACCAAAACTTTTAGTCCACATAATCTCCCCATCATCGGTAAACCATAATGGTGAATACTAAGATGATTTTAACAAGTTTTTCTTAAAACTCTAAGACGTTTGAAAACAAAGTTGAAAGTGACATCTTTATATAGAATAACAGGTAATTGCTTCTGTTCATATTCAAATAGTGTGATTATCCCGGCTTAAACAGTGAAATAAGGGGGATCCAGAAGCAAACGCCCGTGTAGAATAATCGTACTGATTATGGATTCAATAATTGTGTAATTACTGATCAAGGAACAGTATATATATATATATATATATATAATATATATATATATATATATATATATATATATATATATATATATATATATATATATATATATATATATATATATATATATATATATATATATATATATATATATATATATATATATATATATATATATATATATATATATATATATATATATATATATATATATATATATATATATATATATATATATATATATATATATATATATATATATATATATATATATATATATATATATATATATATATATATATATATATACAGTCAGTGACATAAGTTAGTAACCAAATGCTGTTTTTACATACATAATGACCAAATTTGGGGTGCTGTATCTCAGCTTCTGGTAGACCGAATGGGCTGAAATTTGGATGACGAACTACAAATAACTTGAAGTTTTTCCAGTAAGGGAATTATTACGCTGCAGTCATTTTACATAGAATTTCAGAGGGTTGTTCAAAGACAAAAGTAAGTAACCAAGAGACTTTTTAATTTAATTCGAAAACGGTAAGTTGTGGATTGTTGGTCTGTTCCACAAAGTTGTTTAATTTTAGAAGTCACACAAATTTGCAGAAGACACCAACTTTCCACGACTTACCGTTTTCGAATTAAATTAAAAAGTCTCTTGGTTACTAACTTTTGTCTTTGAACAACCCTCTGAAACTCTATGCAAAATGACTGCAGTGTAATAATTCCCTAACAAGCAAAATTTCAAGTTATTTGTAGTTCGTCATCCAAATTTCAGCCAATTCGGACTACCAGAGGCAGAGATACAGCACCCCAAATATGAGCATTTTGTATGGAAAAACAGCATTTGGTTACTGACTTATGTCACTGACTGTATATATATATATATATATATATATATATATATATATATATATATATATATATATATATATATATATATATATATATATATATATATATATATATATATATATATATATATATTTTTTTTTTTTTTTTTTTTTTTTTTTTTTTCAGAAATAATAGTTTAATTGTCTATGATTTGTTTATACTACATACATTGAAATGCATGATATCGTAATTTGAACGACATCATAATAGTAAAAATTACAATGAGCAAATATGGGCAAAATTACTAAAAAATCAGTTAAATTGATTAGCATTCCATTACTTTAAGAATGTACAGAGTCATTCATGCATGGTAAATCCAGGAATACAGTGTTTTAAAAAAATCTCTCATTTATTTTGATATATGTTATGGTTTAATCTACCATCTTTGTTGTAAAAATAAGAGAAAATTATTGTTTTCAAAAATGAGTTGTCACTTCTTCAACATTTAGAATGTAAAATTTACTAATTACGCAATAAATTATTTCTATCGTGTTTGTTTACTGTCCACAATTTTATCTTTCATTTGTATTTCTAAAGTTAACATGCGGGAAACCAATAACAAGTCGAGCACTCGACAGTCTGTAAGTCGCAGACGAAATAGGCCTATCTGTCAGGATAAGCAACATATTAGAGTTTAAAGGTATTTGCTCGCCTTACTAGTGATTTTAGTATTTTATGTTTTGCAAAAAGTGAAGCGTTAAAGCTCAATTAGTAGTTTTTTAACAGAAAAATCGGCCTGTCCGAAATTTCGATACTATAAAGCCCAAATTTTACTCTTTCATTTGCACCAAAACGAAAAAAAATCGGTCGGGAGTTAGAATATTTTTTTAAATTTGTTTACGGATTTTGAGATGTACCTTCATATTTAAAATGAAAAATAAAATACTCTAGCGTAGCCGTGGGGCCTTCCTTAGCCGAGTGGTCGGAGTCCGCGGCTACAAAGCAAAGCCATGCTGAAGGTATCTGGGTTCGGTTCTCAGTCGGTGCAGGATCTTTTCGCAATGGAAATTTCCTTGACTTCCCTGGGCATAGAGTATCATCGTATCTGCCAAACGATATACGAAGGAATTTCTTTACTTTTCTTGAGCGGAACAGCATACTTAGCTTAAGTAGACAATTTGTAGCTTAACATCTATGTCAAGCTTATGGGAACGCATTTTAGTGAACTATTATGTTTGATCTCTACTTTTAGAGAACTGAAACGGTATAGTTTCCAACAAATCTATAGCCGGTTCTTCAGGGCATCAAATCGGATTGGCCACATCTGGTACATTTTAAACGGCCCAAAAATCATCATTTATGATGTTTTATATCAGGTATTAATGATTTCTGCCAATTAAAATGATTGCGAGTGGGTACATTTGATGATTTTCCGTTAGGGAAATTCCGGAAACGACCGTTATCGTAACGGATATTATCTTTCATCTGCCTGGCACGAGCCTCAACGACTCTCTTGCAATCCCAAAAATTTGACTTATGCTTGGCCCCGCAATTAGAGCATATAAACTTGGTGGCATCTTCCTTCACTGGACAGGCGTCCTTAGCGTGAGAAGAACCTCCGCAAAACATGCATTTAGCATCCATGTGGCAATTTTTTGTACCATGACCCCACTTTTGGCACCGACGGCACTGAGTAATTTCCTCCAGGTTTCTGGAAATGTTCCCATGTCACACGGACATCGAACAAAAGTTTTTGCTTTTTCTAAAGCTTTAATATTATTTAGTTATTGTTTGTTAAAGTGAACTAAATAATATTCTTGAGAAAGCCCTTTCCGAACAATGCCAGATTGGGTTCTCTTTTTCATAATGATTACTTGGACTGGGAAAAATCCAAGTAAATCACTTATTCCATTTTTGATCTCTTCAGGTGACTTATAGTCACTTGAGAGACCTTTAAGACAACTTTGAACAAACGTTCAGTTTTGTCGTCATAAGTAAATAAGAAAATGTGCTTCTTCTCTTCAAGATATTTGAGAATAAGTTCGCGATCTTTAAGAGTTTCCAGCAAAACGCGACAGTCTCCTTTCTTTGCGATTTGGAAGGAAACCTTGATTCCCTTAATGGAGTTCAAGATCTCCTGCCTAAATCCCCCAAATTCGGAACAACTGACCACGATAGGCCGCACTCTTTGCTTCCTCACTTGAATCAAAGAGCATGGGCTAGAGGCTGCTTCGATTTGGTGTTCGGAAAATTTGTCTAGAGCATCGAACTGATTGCTCATTTCGATACATTTATCAACATTATTCATTTCACGCTTGGAAGAAACTTCGCATTCCGGTTAAAACGTCCTTTCTTCCATTCTTGTCACGTTTAGTAACAGTTTTAAATCCCACTTTTTTGGAAGGAACTTGTGAATTCAGAGATTCGCCCTTCTCTTTGTTTGTTGTTGCAACCATGTTTAGTGGATAAACGAAAGAAGACGTGACCTTCGAGAGGTTTTGTCCCAAGTCGGTGTCCAAGAAGGATTACCACCGCTAGCTTTCGCCAACGGGTCCAACGAAAAATCGAAGGCACGGGTCCAAACAAGGATCGTAAAGGGATCAATAGTAGAAAAACTAGTACTGAAAAGTTCTGTTTTTGTAGTACTGAAAAGTACTGTTTTATTGCTTTAGGTAGTTTTTAAGAAAACTTCCAAGAGCAGAGAGAATTCGTGTACGCACAGCACGAAGGTACGATGCGCACGTGGCCGCATCTGGGGATTTGTTTTTATTTTCGTACGGGTTTGGGCCGAAGGGTCTCAGATTTTCATGAAACTTTTTCCACAGGCAGGGCTCATCAGTATATGAATTAAAAAAAATTGAGAAAAATTCAGGGTCGCTTATTTTCCCGGAAAACTCAGTTGGAATTTTTTGTTTTCCTCTGACACTACTTACTTTGAAAAATCATAACTCAAGAACGAAGCATCGTAGAAACAAAGTTTTTTATGAAAATGAAAGCAAATTTTCTCAGGAATAAAAAAAAATATTAACTGGAAAAATTTTCCACCGTTGAGAAAACTCGTAAAGAAAAGCCGGAAAAACTATGCTCCAACTCGTGGAAAATTTTCAAAAAAATATTTTTGAGAAGATAATTTCATAAGCTTTAATCGTTGAAATTTTTGAAATGTACTTTTTTTTTTTCGTTTTTGAGTTATGGCCAATTTTGTAAAATATGTACAAATATGTCATTTTGAGCTTTTTCTTTGAAAAATCACAACTCAAGAAAGAAACATCGTAGAAACAAAGTTTTTTTCTATGAAAATAAAAGCAAATTTTCTCAGGAATAAAAAAAATATTAACTGGAAACAGTTTTCCACAAAATTTTCCACCGTTGAGAAAATTCGTAAAGAAAAGCCGGAAAAACTATGTTCCAACAAGTGGAAAACTTTCAAAAATATATTTTTGAGAAGGTAATTTCATAAGCTTTAATCGCTGAAATTTTTAAGATGTACTACTTTTTAATTCCTGCGTTTGGTCATAGTTTTGTGAAAAATGCCCAGATTTCCCGTACAAGTCTTTTCGTTCGAAAATCATAACTGAAGATAAAAGCGTCACAGAAACATTTTTTTTGCCAAATCAGAATCAAATTTTCTCAAAACTTTGAGATTTTTTGAAATGGAATAAGTTTTCGAGGACATTTTTTACCGTTAAGGAAAATGAATAATGATAACCCGATTAGCTATTCCAGCTTACAAACAAAGTATATTTGAGAAGAGCGATCAATCCTAAACATTTTTTAAATACGCTCATTTTTCGTTCCTAAAACATGATCAAATATTGCCAAGATGAGCTGTTTACAAATTTATACATTTATAAGTTTATAAAGCTTATTTTCAAATTTATAAGTTTATAAACAAAACTACTTAAGAACGAAACAGCATAGAAACAAAAATTTCTTCAATCATAATGTAGGCATTTTTTCCAGCTACCTGTTAGGTAACTACAAAATTGACAGTTAAATCAATGGGTAGACAATATGGCAATTAGGTATTTACCAATTCTGGTTTAAAGCGTTGAAATGGCTTGAGAATCATAAGTTTACCAAAAAACTAACAAAGGGCAGTGAGAAAGTGCAAGTGTTGTCAGCTGTATATTACTATTTATTACCGAAGCTGTTGAAATGGACAAAGTTCAATACTACGAATACTATTCGCTATGCTGTAACCCCTTCGGACTGGACGGCCACAAATCAGTAAGGACAAATTTACGATCGATTAGCCATGGTCTCATGACCAAGTTTCATTCGAATGGAGTTCGGTGGATTACGGAAAAGATGAAAATCTGCATGAAGTGCATGATTATGATTAACCAAACCAGAACGACCAATAAACGTATGATTTAAAAAAAAAAAAAAAAAAAAAAAAAATTAACCAGAAACGAAAATCTTCTGGTGTTAGCAACCAAAAACAATCTTCTCGGTTGAAAAAATAGATAGTATTAAGATGAAATGTAAGTTATATACTGAATAAATGAATAAATAAAATTAAAAAAAAAATAATCTTATTTGTTCCATAGAAAAGAAAGAATCCCTTTTCAGTGTAATGAAAAATTGAGGCAGAAACAGTTTTTTTTTTAGTTTTTCTTAGCGGTGTAATATTTCATGAGAAATATCATCTATTCCGACTTATACTTCATTAAAACCAATCCCATATCTTTTTTTCAGATGTTTTAGAAAATTTGCAATTGCTTTGATAAAAAAATCTTTGTTTTTCCGATTGAAATATGGGTTTTCAATGAAAAGGCTTATATGGTCATTTTCCACAAAATTGGCCATAACTCAAAAACGAAAAAAAAGTACATTTCAAAAATTTCAGCGATTAAAGCATATGAAATTATCTTCTCAAAAATATTTTTTTGAAAATTTTCCACTTGTTGGAGCATAGTTTTTCCGGTTTTTCTTTAAAAATTTTCTCAATGGTAGAATTTTGTGGAAAACTTTTTCCAGTTAATATTTTTTTTTATTCCTGAGAAAATTTGCTTTCATTTTCATAAAAAACTTTGTTTCTACGATGGTTCTTTCTTGAGTTATGATTTTTCAAAGTAAGTAGTGTCAAAGGAAAACAAGAAAAATCCAACTGAGTTTTCCGGGAAAATAAGCGACCCTGAATTTTTCTCATTTTTTTTATTCATATATTGATGAGCCCTGCCTGTGGAAAAAGTTTCATGAAAATCTGAGACCCTTCGGCCCACTTTGTACGGAAATAAAAAAAAATCCCCATCTCTCAATTCTCAGCTTTGAACATGTTCTAGATACTGGGTTTGCCGTAGAGTTGGGCGAGCTCGTGGTTCATCCTTCGCCGCCACACACCGTTTTCTTGCATATCGCCAAAGATCGTTCTAAGCACTCGGCGTTTGAATGTTCCAAGTGCTTGCAAGTCCTCCTCGAGCATCGTCCACGTTTAGAGTTTTACCGGCCTTATGGGCGTTTTGTACATGGTACATTTGGTGCGGGTGTGAATCTTTTCTGACCGCAGTTTCTTGTGGAGCCATTGTAGGCCCGACATCCACTGATGATGCGCCTTTGTATTTCACGGCTAACGTTATTGTCAGCCGTCAGCAAGGATCCAAGGTAGACGAGCTCGTCAACCACTTCGAACGTATCCCACTCTATCGTAACAGGTACAGGTCTGCCACCTTTTCAAATGTTCGGCCGACAATGTCCATATCATTCGCAAAGCAAACAAATTGACTGGATATCGTAAAGATAGTACGCCGGCTGTTCAGCCTGGCTCTCCGCATAACAGCTTCTAGCGCAATATTGAACAACAGGCACGAAAGTACATCACCTTGTCGTAGTCCTCGATGGGATCCAAACGAACTGGAGTGTTCGCCTCAAATTTTCACACAATTTTGCACACCTCGTCGCTCTTACAGCTCTTACGCTCTTGAGCTTCTTGGGAAAGCTGTTATCATCCATAGTTTTCCATAGCTCTACGCGGTCGATACTATCGTATGTCGCCTTGAAATCGATGAAACGTGATGCGTTGAGGATTTGCCTTACAGTAATGATCTGGTCCGTTGTCGATCAGCATTGGCAACTTCCCACAAACTCGTTTACTACAGGTGACAAACGACGGAAAATGATCTAGGATAATACTTTGTAGGCCGATCGAAAGTTCTTACAATCTAACTTGCCGCCTTTCTTATAGATGGGACATATTACCCCTTCCTTCCACTCCTCCGGTAGCTGTTCTGTATCCCAGATTGTGGTTATCAGCCGGTGCAGACAAATGACCATCTCCGATACCATCCTTACCAGCAGCTTTATTGTTTTTGAGCTGGTGAATGGCATTTATAACCTCCCTCAAAGTGCTCTCAGCGCCATTCAGGTGTTTGTCGAAGTGCTGCATCCACCTTCCGATCACCTCACGCTCCTCTGTCAAAATTCTCCCATTCTTTTCCCTGCACATCATGCCTCGCAGCACGAAGCCGTTGCGGGATGCGTTTAGATTCTTATATAACTTTCGTGTTTCTTGAGATCGGCACAGCTGTTCCATCTGCCGTTTCCGTCTATAACGTCCCACGTTCTATCGGGTCCCTTGCTGCAGCTTGACCGCCCGCGCTGCATTCTTCTTTTCCAGAATCTGCCTACATACCTCGTCGAAAGAATCGTTCCGTCGACTCTGTCCCACGTACCCGACGTTGCTCTCAACTGCATTGTTGATGGCTGCTTTCGCTGTTCTCCAGCAGTCCTCAAGGGGTGCTTCATCCAACTCACCCTCTTCCGGTAATGCAGCCTCGAGGTGCTGCGTGTATGCAGTATACGTTGTTAACGACGGAGAGTTTTGAGCGCAGCGTAACCATCACCAGATAGTGGTCAGAGTCGATGTTAGCGCCACGATAGGTCCTGTCGGAGAAGTGCCGTCCATCAATCAGAACGTAGTCGATTTGTGATTCTGTCTGCTGTGGTGATCTCCAGGTGTATCGGTATGAAAGGCTGTGCTGGAAGCAGGTGCTACGAATGGCCATATACTTGGAGGCGGCGAAATTAATAAGTCGTAAGCCGTTTTCGTTCGTCAGCCGGTGGGCGCTGAACTTTCCAATAGTCGGTCTGAATTCCTCCTACTGGCCAACCTGAGCGTTTAGATCTCCTATGATGATTTTAACGTCGTGGCTTGGGCAGCTGTCGTACTCGCGTCCGTGTTGTGCGTAAAAAGCGTCTTTATCATATACGTCTATAATTTTTCATATAATTGAATGTCGTTTTTCAGTTTTGGGGTAACTTTGATAATGAGTATGTTAACGCATGGAAATCCGCAACCAAACTATTGTTTGATATCTTTTCAATTGGAACTGGATTGGAGAATGTTAATTAACAACATGGATTGGATTGATTGCATTAAAATACATAATTCTCTAACCGAGCTGTTTTGAGGCGAAAAAAACATGACAAACACCATCACTAGTGTATTAGAATTTATATAAAATTATATTTTTAAATAGATATCGATTGAGTTTTCTTTTTCGAGGATGAATTCGTCATAAATCAATCGTTTTCGAAATATAAATTAGTATATTCCTAACAAAATCGAATTCTCGTTTTCATCTAAAATAGCTCTGACATGAAGCGGCATACTAATTCTCTTTACTCTTGCATTTGTTTTGTTTAACTGATTTACAGAAATTATGTTATTTCGTTAAGTATGTTGCGGGTCCCGCTTTATCAAAATCACCCACATTGTCAAAATCTTACGGTACAAAATACGCTAGTAGCTGAACTGAATTTTATTCATTTTTATTCAGAATAAAAAGTGTAGTATTTTCTCAAGGTTTATGATTCATTTCGTCAATGTGGTATATCTACCTTTATTTATTTAGTCCGATCGCAATGAATAAATGGGTCGCTCTTAATTAACGTTTCAATTATGCATGTGCTTAAACGAATGTTATTTAATTTAATCGTTGCATTGAGCCTAATTATGTTAGATCATTGGCGTTCAATTATAAACCAATATATTCAATACAATCTACTTTCGAATACGATCTGCTTGTATTTCTACATAAACGATGTATTTACTGTTAGGCTGGTGATTAATTTTAAATAATTTTAATTAAATTTGCGGGTTAATCACGAAAGGTAAAGTTGACCACACAAATAGTCATCACATCCTTCCACTCACCAGAACGAAGTAAGGCCACATATTTCCCCCATATCTGTGTGTCGATAAATTTACCACTGTTCTGAATGATAAAAAAAAAATTGAATGCATACACGTGGTAATTTCAAATGATTGGTGGAAAGTATTTATCCACAGATCTGCACAGGCGCACTATTTATAATAGTGAAACTTGCAACCTGTTTACAGTCAAAACGTTCTTGCGTTTGGTGTATATACATTTCAAATTGTGCAAACGTTGCTGATTATTTATTTGACTGCAACGTTCACTTGCAAGCAATCTCTCACGCTTTCATGTAGACATATGGATGAAGATAGAACAATTGAGATCAACTATGGAAAGTTGTCGTGAGGGTAATGACGCCCACGCAATATTGTGCAAGGATGAGACTTGAATATTTAATTTTTAATTAATTGCATCTATGGACGCCGAAAATGCGGATAGTCCGTCATTGAATTAATTACATTTAGAAGTTGTCATATGATGTAAGGTTTCTAAAATTGAGGTTGACAGAGTTTGTCCTTTAAAATTGAGTATGTAGCTGTTTTACATATATTCGTTTTTTTATTGTAAATTTTTATGATTATACGTCAATACGTATTTGAAAAAGAAAAAATTGCCATTTCTGGATATAAATCCAGGTAGCATGAGTGGGAGTTCTCTTTAGATTGTCTAATACTCGTATATATCGCCAACAATGTTTTGTCACGCTGCTGCTGCTACTTTTTTTTTTTAGCGCCGATTACTACATTACCAGTATGCCATCGACTTTCAAGTTTCCATGCCGTTTTTATTTATAATGTTTCAAGCGAAGGAGGACATACATTTTCAAACCACAACACTCATATTTGAAGTTGCTTTTACTATTGATACTGCCGTGAATCGCAAGTCAGTGCCATTTACATTTTCGTCAAAATTGGCTTGAGTTCACTTTCCAACATATCGTCTAAAGTTCTTTCAGCTGCACTAGTGAGATAATATGATTTGTTCGGAAAAATAGGAAAAAAACAGCATGTCAAATCGTCCCATAATGAAAAGTAATCGCATATCAGTCCCACTACAGATTTCCACGTGCTTTTAACACAAAAAATGACCTTTATCTTGGAGGGATTATTCTTGGACAGACTTTTGCTGGAGAGATATCGTAGTGACAAGCAAATGGCGAAAGTTTCATTAAGATTTTAACATGTTACATTCGTATAGAAAACGATTTTGGAACTTCACAGCCCATTTTCTCAATGCCTACTTTATACAGATGGGACTGACTTGCAATTCACAACAGTATACTGCCCATAAAAGCATAACTGTCACATATGGAAAAAGTAGGCATTCCAAAAATAGCGCCAAAAGTTTAAAGTTTCTCCTCTCATACAAATGTTTATAACTTTCTAGTACATTTCTGCACACTTTAATTGTTTAGCATCACCGCTAGCTAACTCATTTTGCTTCCATTTATCAGCAAAAATATAAACATGAACATAATTCGCGTTTCGCAGTTGATGTCGAGGTCGAGTTCGCAGTTCATGTGGAAACTGTTACCAGGATAAAAAAAAACGTACCATGGAAAAAAACAATAAATGTACAATATATCGTATTTTGGTACAATACAGCGTATAAAACATTATTTTTCCAGTAATCTGCTATTTTTGTTGTCAATAAAAATAAAAAAAAAACATTATGAGGGAATTTACTTATTCTCGGCAGTCTAAGCCGATGCCGCTTTTTTTAGTTATTTTTTTCGGACATAAGCAGACAAAAAACGTGTTTGTCTGTTTACATTTATGCGCTGCTCAATCCTCTATAGATTCCCACCGACAGAATTGGTCAATACTTTTTGGAAATGTTTTTACAACGCTTCGAACATATCATGTCAGAATGATTAATGTCGGCTGCCTCGTTTCTTTCGGCAGCCTCTGCTGGCAAATCTATTTGGCAACTACAAATCAGCCGCGTTTTGAGACGCATACATTTGAATTGATCATATCTCTGGAGAAATTTTTTATTCGGTCTCGAAAATTTCGTCAAGAGAAAGATAAAAGAACAAAGAATCTTCTGAATGTTTTCATTGTTGTGTATTGATAGAAAAATACTGTGAATTTGAAGTTTCTCATCGTTATAGGCTATTTTTCATCACGCTATTCTGTCATGAAAAGACCTACTTTCTTGCAATAAATAATGCAGTATCGTAAGATACATAAGGCAAGTGCTTTCATTTGCGTAATGACCATTACACAACGCTTTTTCATTACGCAACTGTTTTGAGTTGCGTTATGAGAGACCATCAGTGCACTAGTATCCACTCATGCCGCTATTTCCGCTCACTAGTGTAAAAGTAGATTTTTCGTGTCAAAACCCAACATTTTTCGCACAGATATATTCTAGCAATATTAACAACTTTCAAATGAAGTCGTCTGACATTATTTTCATTTGCAAAAATAATTCTTTATTTTAAAAAAATCAAGACCTCGTGAGCGGATGTTGGACCACTAGGTATTTTTGTGTGTTCCAATAACCGCTCATGCAAAAAAATAATAAACAAAATTTTAAAGAAATGTCGATTTTAGTATACAGCCTTCTTTATTGCATTAGTAGCTATGGTTTGACCATAAAAATATCAGGATGAATAACGAAATTTGAAATAATGCATTTTTTAGTAAGTTCGTCACGAAATCTGTTTACCGTGAGCGGAAATAGGAACACTCAGATGCAGTAACAAATGCAAATAAATATTTTTTTATGAAAGTTTCTTTTTATTTTTCCGCCGATTACCTATGCTTGGAGCTACATTGTGAAATAAAAATAGTATTGATCGACACAATAGTTATTTTATAATAAACATTTGAACACATAACTTACCTTAGATGAGCGGAATCTGGTGCACTGATGGTATTGAACAATTTTTCTGAACTTGCTAGAAAATGGTGAACGCATCTGGATATGATATGGTATACCCTTGAGTGGCCATTTTCGAAATTGCAAAAAATGTTGTACGCAACTCGTTGCAGAACTGGATTTTTACAGCACTCGCCGTAATTATCCAACTCGGCAAGCCTCGTTTGATGAATGTTCGGCCCGTGTATTGAACTAGTATCACTGTTTCACATAATACCATGTATTCAGTGTGTCTTTTTTTTTTTGCAGTGTATAACCTTCGATCAATAAATTAAATACGCAGTTTGTAATCGGTCGGGTCGCGTTTTTATTCCGTCGGATTCCTAGTTATTCCGGATTGTTTAATACTCTGCGAATTGTCCTCCCACAGGTTATGGGCCCAGAGTAAGCGCCGCGAGTGATGTTTTGGCCGAAGTGTGATTTCTTCGAGAAATAGAACCAAAAGTTAATCTCGTCATCGATCGCAGTAGTGTGCTTGTAGCCAAAACAAGATAGCTGATCAGGCATGGTTTCAATTTCCAAAATTGAATAACCACAACTTCCAGACGTGGAAATTCAAGATGGAGATGATGCTGATTCGCGTCGAACTGTGGTATGTCATCGATGAGAATTGGCCGGAGGCAGCATCGGCACAATGGATAAAAGACGATAGAAAGGCTCGCGCAACAATTTGGTTGTGCCTTGATGACGGTCAACTGAGTTTGGTACGAGGTGCAGCTACGGCCAACGAAGTGTGGACTGCACTTAAAAAGTACCACGATAAGGCGTCCAATGTGTACTTGCTCAAGAAGTTGACGCGACTCGAATTGAACGGCGACCAATGCAAACCTTTAGCGATAGTGCAACGAATCGCGGACGTAGGAGATGAACTTCCGGCGAGTTTGTAAGTTGCGATGTTGCTGTGTTCGCTGCCGGACTCCTATGATCCGCTGACGTGAAGAATTGACGTTGGGTTTGGTAAAATCGAAATTGTTGGCGGAAGCGGAGAAGCGCAAGGAACGGTGCTTCAAGTAGCGGAAAAGCGCTGAAAGTAGGCAATCGTCGTTTCCATGTTGGAGGATGTACCAGCATTAAGAAGGATGTTCGTGTTTGTTTTCATTGTGAACAACCTGGACATCTAAAACGCAACTGCCGCCAATTTGCGAAGGAAGCCAACAAGGAGGAAAATTCGAACCAATTGAAAAAGGAGGATAAGGCAAAGACAAGTCAAGCTCAAAGCATGTCGGATGGAACGATGGCGTGGATGGTCGGCCATGGTGAGCCGGCAGATTGGTTTGTTGACGGCGGAGCATCACGACACATAACGGGAAACCGAAGCATCTTCTCTACGCTGCACGAAGCAAAAATAGCCAGCGTAATCCTAGCTGATGGAGAAAAATCTTATGTTCGTGGCGTCGGTGAAGAAAGTTTAGATGTGATCGACGGTAACGGAGAACCCAGTGAAGTTTTGCTGAGCGATGACCTTTTCGTACCCCGGATTAACCTGATCTCCGTTAGTGCACTTATCAAGAAAGGATTTGGTGTTGTCTTCAATAGCAGCGGGTGCGAGATTCGAAGGCCAAACGGTGAAGTTGTAGCAGTAGCGGGTTGTTATGACAACATGTATTAATTGTGTACAATTGGAAAGGTGATGGCAACAGCGACGTCAAGCCGTCGCACACTCCCAATTGTTTGCATATATGGCATAGGCGGTTGGGGCACCGCGATCCGGAAGTACTGCGATCTATTTCCAAGAATGGCCTAGCTCATGGAATGAAGGTGGTCGATTGTAACGGGCGTACGGTATGCCAGTGTTGCATTCAAGGAAAGATGGCACGCAAGCCGTTTCCGAAGCAGTGCGACAGAGGATTCAAGGCGATATTGGATGTGGTTCACATGGATCTTTGTGTCCCTATGGCAAGTACCCCCAGTAGAAATAGATATTTTTGTCAATCCAGCTTTCTACGCTTGCTTGCTATAAACTTTGATTCACCCCCTTCTGACATTACTTGCCAACACTATATTTTTTATGGCTGAGTCGTAGTAAGGGATGGTGCACAAATTATGTCACGCTAAATTTCTACTTTTTCGATCTTTTTGTATGAGTCCTTCGAAAATTTTGTAAGGCTTGTCACGCTTGGCTCGACCCCCTCCCCCTCCCCCCCCCCTTAGAGCGTGACGTAATTTGTGCATGACCCCTAAGCTTTGCGAGTAATCATTAATTTTATGTTGACAAGGTAACATCAAATTTTTTCATGTTGTTGTTTACGAGAAAATCGAACATTATTTTTATTTTCTTATTACCTTCATACTAATGGTTTTTATATTTTAGGTTTTGTGGAAACATGTGAGAGGAATTGGCTTCAATTGTGTCTGTACAATGAATGCTGTTGATATAAATGTTGCGAATGAGTTACCGATGGAACTAAAAAAATGGTACCAGAACGGTTTTGTTACTAAACATTTAGCTATTGAACGAATTTAGTGCCTGTGTAGTGTACAACAGAGAATGCGAAATATGTTTACTAAATTATACAGCTTTTGATGAATCCGTGACTATTCCTGCCAGTTTTTTATAGAACTCTTGTGCTCTAAATGTTACGATGATTCGTTCATTGAGACGTTCCATGAGCCAATAAAAGATCTTCTTGCATCCTCCTGTCATGAACAGTTCTTCGGTATGTTCCAAATCATACAACGTTGGTTATACATTGCGTAGTTGATAACCAAAAAAAATTTCGTTGTACGTAACCAAAAAAGAAAAATTTTCGAACATCAAAGATCTTTATTTTCTTGCATACATTCGATATCTCATTCTGACGATCTTTCACCAAAATTTCACTAAAACGGTTCTATGCTCTCAACTAAGACTCACCATGTAGAGATAATCAGCGATACGATTAGATCGTTTTTCTAGAATTGAAAACACATTAGAGCACACTGTTCATTGGATCATTAGTTAGATTTAATTTTTTCCAAAAAGTTTACGTGATTTATGAACGG
The DNA here is from genome assembly GCF_002204515.2 of Aedes aegypti. Classification (NCBI taxonomy): domain Eukaryota; kingdom Metazoa; phylum Arthropoda; class Insecta; order Diptera; family Culicidae; genus Aedes; species Aedes aegypti. The sequence continues at coordinate 150,666,005 of NC_035107.1, read as the reverse complement.
TTTTTAAAGAACCATAACTCGAGCGGAACTAGGTATCTAAATTTTGTTCCGAAGAATTAAGCCAAAAATGGAGTGCAAAATATTATGTGCCGTAATTGAAGCTTCAATTCATTTTATTAGTAAAAGTAAATTTTTCCTCTTGTAGATTGAAAGGTCCTTCCGTGCCGGTTGCCTAAAATGGTATGAAAAGACTAAATTTACTGTAAATCATTGTTAAATGTTTGATTTAGTTTCTTCGATATACAAGAAGTTGAACTCCGAAACAAATTCCTTGAAAATTATTGACATCTCGATCAACAATTTGAAACATTGCCTACTGAGATCATGCTATAAAATATGTGAGCAAGACATGTCAAAGTCGAATCACCCCTCGCAGTTTTATAGCCAGCGTGAAAAGCTGGATAGTTGATGATAATTCTCGAATGTCGTTCACATATATGGCTATCGAATAGCAGAGATGTTCTGGACGCTTTAGGCGAAGGAAAACCCGGAGAAGATAAGAGATTCGCAGTAGACAAACAAAACGATTACGAGCGGGTACTCGGACTCTTGTGGTTGACGCAGGAAGACGCCTTCAGTTTCTCAACTGCGATGAAGCAGGAAATCAGTGATCTGATCAGGGCTGACGAACATCCTACCAAAAGGCAGATGCTGAAATGTGTAATGTCGCTGTTGGACCCGCTGGGCCTATTGAGTCTGTTTGTAGTACACGGGAAGATTCTTCTACAATAAGTCTGGAGAGAAGGGATACAGTGGAATGAAAAGGTGAACGAAGAACTGCATCAAAGGTGGAAGAATTGGATAAGGCTATTCGAAGAGGTTCGCAGCCTCAAAATTCCTCGGTGTTATTTCTCATGTGCCACCAAACAGCGATACCAAGATCTCCAACTCCACATATTTGATGCCAACGAATCTGCGTATTGTGCGATTGGGTATTTTCGTACGTCGAACGCTGATGGAATCTCCGAATGCGCGCTCGTCGCAGTGAAAACTAAGGTTGCCCCTCTGAAAACGCTATCAATCCCCCGCCTGGAACTGCTGACTGCAGTACTAGGCGCTCGTTTGTCGCAGTTTATTGTAGAAAATTATACCGTACGCATTACAAGAAAAGTGTTTTGGAGCGATTCAGCAACCGTCCTCTGCTGGCTGCGGGCTGATCATCAACGGTAGAAGCAATTCGTCGCATGTAGAGTGGGAGAATTGCTGACGATTACCGATGTGGAAAATTGGCGTTGGGTTCCCACCAAGCATAACCCTGCTGATTTCGCTACAAAATGGGGAAACGGGCCTGACCTAAATGCGAACTCCATTTGGTTCAAAGGTCCTGCGTTTCTTGGATCATCGGAACCGGCATGGCCGGAACAGAAAGTGAACAAGCCATCAACAGAAGAAGAGCTACGTCCCTGTTACACTCACAAGGCAGCACGTATTCCAGAACGTCTCGAGGAACTTGAGCCGTTTTCCCGATTAACTAAAGCAATCCGGGCTACCGCTTACGTTTACCGTTTCGTGGAAAACCTAAAGCGGAAGATCGCACGATGTGAAAGATTCGTTGGTCCACTATCATCGGAAGAACTCCAAAGTGCCAAAAACCTACTTATTCGAGAGACACAGTGGCAGTGCTTCCCAGATGAGATGACGGTAATGAAGCACAATCAATCGAAGTCGATAACGAAAATACCCTTAGATAAAAGCAGTGCTCTTCATCAATTATGTCCAATTCTAGATGAGCAAGCCATTATTCGCGTCGATGGTAGAATTGGAGCGGCTCCAAATGTTGACAAGGAAACGAAGTTCCCTGTGATCCTCCCAAGCAAACACAAATTTACGATGTTGTTGCTGGACAACTACCATCGTAGATTCCTGCACGGAAACACTGAAACTGTGGTGAACGAGGTGCGGCAGTCATACTACATCCCACGGCTCAGGATGGCGGTCAATAATGCAGCCAAAACTTGTCAATGGTGTCGTATCTACAAGAGCTTGCCGAAAATTCCCCGCATGGCACCTTTACCATTAGTACGAATGGCGTCCTTTGTAAGACCGTTCACTAGGCTGACCATAAGCCAACCAGATAAAAACGGGACAAATAAAAAATAAAAACGGGACAATTTTAAAAGACATAGATTAAGCGATTGTGCTACTTTTCCTCGAATTCCAGTTACCCGAATGGTCCGTTTCTCCGAATCTATTTCCCCGAATGACCCTTTCCTTTGTAAAGCAATGCAGCTCAAAAAAGTGCAATGATAGTCTTTATCCAAGCAGGCGAAAAAAGCTAAGTAATAGCAATTTTGGATACGGACATACAAAAGTGATATAAACTTGAAAGATATAAGAGATAAAAGATCCGAAAATAATATCTTAAATTTACTCCTGGAATACTATTACAATATCATATTTAGCTTTTATAAGATCTCACCAATATCAGCGAGTTATTCCTTAGATCTTTCAACATCAAATTTAGCTATTGCTCAGAAGTTTCAGGAATAAAATTTTGATATTATCTTCAGATCTTTTATCTTTTATGTCAATCAAATCAAAAGCTCGATTTAATGGTCAGAACTTTGCTTCTGCTCGGGTAGTGAGATGGTGTTAAGTTAGAAAGATCGATAAGCTACCAAAGAAGGAGATATTTGATCATTCTCGACTAAATACATGTTGCCAAAAATACATATTGTTCACCACCTTGAAATGCGAAAGGTTGTGACAATTATGAGTGTTAGAACTTTTCAGAGAACTGAGCTATTCGGGTAAACGGGGTTTTCGGGGAACTAGCATTCTGAGAACTGGCGTTGGGAGAACGACATTCGGGAAACCGCCATTCGAGGGAAAGTAGCAGAACCAGATTATGCAATCCCAAGCTGCATGCAATGTCTGTATGATTCAATAAAAATCACTTAAGAACCTTGAAGCGCATTTATTGATTTCCAAACAGCAGCTTTTTTTTAATTTCCTTTTACACTTTTCAATTTTTCAAATTCAAACTTAAATTTTCCAATATTTCATTACTTTATTGAAATATCCACTTTTTAAACAGTTAATCCAATCAATTGGGTATCAGAAGTAAACACATAGTTGCTCTTTTTCATTTTAGGTATTATATGAATAACTATCTTATGAAGATCCGTATTTTGAAAATCCACTAAAATTTGGCATAAATATGAGTAAAAAACGCAAAAAGTTAAACAGAATCATATACGGATCAAGTTTAATTATATTTGTGAAACTAATAATTGCTTGGAAAATAGATGAGTAAGACAATAAACTCTGAAATATTTCTAAAAACTGTTTGTTATGTTGTTATTTTTATTTTTTTACTGGTGTTGAAAATTATGTGCCAATTCTCCATTTCCCAAAATACGGGACAATTCGAGCATTTTCCATAAAACGACGGGACAGCCCGTCGAGGGGATGAAAACGGTACTGTCCCGTTAAATACGGTACGTATGGTCAGCCTACCGTTCACCTATACCGGCTTAGATTTCTTTGGTCCGCTAATGGTGAAGATAGAGAGGAGTTGCGCAAAACGCTGGATAGCCTTTTTACGTGCTTGACAATACGAGCGGTGCACGTAGAAGTTGCTCATAGCCTGACTACTGATTCGTGTGTCAAATGCATTCGCCGTTTCATCTGCCGCAGAGGAGCACCAGCCGAAATCTATTCGGATAACGGCACTAATTTTGTGGGAGCCGCTAGATTGCTGAAGGAGCAAGAGGAACAGTTGGCTGTTACCTTTACAGGAACGGCAACCAAATGGGTGTTTAACCCACCTGGCACTCCGCACATGGGCCATAGTGATTTTTGTTTCGTTGCCTTTGTTTTCCTTTGTTTTCGAACGGTCACTGCGTCACACGATCGCGAAATGTCAAAAGCTCATGGTAAACAAAAAACCAGCTGATCGCAGCCAATGTCCTATATAACAGGTTTGCTTGTATTAGTCACGAAAAAGATGTAAACAAAACGAACAGCTGATGGTGACGACAAGTTTGCCAAAAAATTTGTTCGCAGCTTGCCAATATGACGTCATTTTCGTGTAACTTCGTGAACTTTCGGCTTCTCGAAGTTGGCATTGCACAACTACCACTTCAAAACTGATGTTATCACAAATACTAATTTGATCTTCGACCGCACTTCTCAACACCCCACATCGGATCGCAGCTGTCTCATGGATGGCTTTATATGAGACTGCACCATTGTCATGTTTTTCCACAATATTTTTAATTAAAGTGTTTTAATTTTTCTATGCATAGTAAAGTATATATTAAAACACAAATATTGCGGCAAAAATAGATGTTGGTTCGAAAATTTCCTCTGATTTTCTTTAATAAATCTAATTTTAAAATGTGCAAACCTCAAAATGTGATTGCTTCAGTTTTATCTAAATGCCACGTGGCAACAGTTGATTAATTGCAATTGTATTTTACGGAACGAGCCCCACTTCTTGACTCTTCAGATAAAAAAACAAACACAGTAAAGTAGGATAGAAGTACGAGTACGGGCATAAGTTTTTTTTTTAATTTCTAGTCAATTCAAAACAAATGTTAGAAATGTCATGGTGGTTCGAACACTATCCACGAAAGAGACTTTGACTCCAAGTATTACAGAAATCAATTCAGATTTTGAAAAGTTTTACTATTTGTTAGTTTTAGACATTAAAATTGTAATTTTCAGTCGAACTTCCATTGCAGGAAAAATATGAAAAACAAATCTTTTTCGATTTTTTTTTGTAAGAACATTGTTACACACCATTTTTTCGCTGAAATCAGCAGTATTTAGCTGGAATTTGCCGAGCTGACATTTTCAGCAAATCAAATTGCTGAGTTTCAGAAGAAACCTGCAGAATTTTCAGAATTCTGCACTGAATATCAGCAATTTAGTTGACTGAAAATGTAAGCTCGGTAAATTTCAGCAAACATATAATTTGGTATGAAGGTTACCTTTTGTCTAAATATTTGGAAACCAGTTTTGGTCCATAGTGAGACAAAATTTCAAATCAGCAGGGCAGAAGTTCTAGCCATATATTATTTATTTATTTATTTGACACCGGTATACAGTCGACTCTCCACATCTCGATACCGAAGATACCATCGAGATAGGGAGAGATCGAGATAGATCGAGATATGGAACCATTTTTTTCAATGAATCTTCTTCTTCTTGGCATTAACGTCCCCACTGGGACAGAGCAGGCTTCTCAGCTTAGTGTTCTTATGAGCACTTCCACAGTTATTAACTGAGAGCTTTCTATGTCAAAGTTACCATTTTCGCATTCGTATATCGTGCACACTTAAATTATTTTACGGATTGCTGTAAAATCACAACAGCTGAACAGTTCGGTGAAATAAATTAACGGAGTACGGTAAATTTTTACAGTATTCGGTGAAAAATCACCGGAATCCGTGAAATTTCGACGGAATTCCGGTGTTTTATTTCACCGAACTGTTCAGCTGTTGAGATTACGGTGAAATTCACCGTAAGAGTCAAGTGTGTGTGGCAGGTACGATGATCGGAAGTCAAGGAAATTTCCATTACGAAAAGATCCTGGACCGACCGGGAATCGAACCCAGACACCTTCAGCATGGCTTTGCTTTGTAACCGCGGAATCTAACCACTCGGCTAAGGAAGGCCCCTTTTTTTCAATGACTAGATTGAAAATAACTCCATTACCAGGAAAATTAGAAACAAACAGACGTCATATTGTCTTTGCAACTTGTTTTGAATACTTAAATTCCAGTCTAGTAACCTTTGATAATGGGCTCGGGGATGGGATTCGATCCCAGGTCCTCGGCATGAGAGGCGTGAGTTCTAATCACTACACCATGCCCGTCCCCCATCGCTGAAAATTAATAATTTCATTAATTCGGCGCACACCTCTAATTCTATGAAAAAAATAAAAATTTCACTAAGGAATTCAAGCACTCGACACTGAAAAAGTCTGAAAGTCGCAGACGAAACGATGAAGGATACCCCTTAAAAGGTTAGAGCTTTAAGATAATGACTGTGTTTAAGGTGGAGATGCATCGAAGCCAAACCTCAAATTTCAAGAGCACAAATCTAGATAACCAGATAGCGGGTTGAGCTGAAAACTTAATCGATTGGTCACACGCTGGTGGTGACCAAACGATGAAGTTTTCAGCTTGAACGGCTGTTTAGTTCTCTAGATTTGTGCTTTTGAAAATTTGAGGTTTGGCTTCGATGCATCTTCACCTTAATTTGACCCGATATTGAAAATTGAATCAGTTTTATTATGTTAACAGATACAAATAACATAGAATTTTTCATACCATAGAGTAAAGTGGGGCAAAAGTTCGAGTGGGGTAAGAGTTTCTTTTTAAGATTTCTAGCTCAATTCAAAACAAAACTTATAAATGTCATGGTGGTTCGAATGCTATTCAAGTAAGAGACTTTCACTCCAAATATCATACAAATCGATTGAGATTTGGAAAAGTTATGGCTATTTGTTGTTTTTCGACGTGAAAATTGTAATTTTTGGTCAAACTTTCGTTGCATGGAACCAATTGAAGATAAAATCTTTATCAATATTTTATTTAAGGGCGTTTTTAGGCCTATCATAAGGTTGCTTTGAGGTGTATTAGTTTTTGCATAAATGCTTGAAAACAATTTTTGGCCCATAGTGGGGCAAAAGTTCGAATCAGCGGGGCAAAAGTTCGACCCCTGTATAAAATCACGGAAAAATTTGCAAATTGCCTAAAATCCACATATTATCTTCAAATTTAGTTAAATTTGTCTGATCGTGTGAAAATTGTCACTAAAATTTAACATTTCCACTTAGTTTTGCGAAAAACTGCTATTTTTGAGTATATTAACTCGGTTTTGGGCAATTTTTTGATGAAAATTTAGTGTGTATTTTTCGTTAAACTTAAGTTTACGGCTGGTGTAAGGCATGCCTGTCATAAAAGGATCGATATTTTGAATTTAAGCCAGCGAACTTTTGCCCCACACTAGATTCGAACTCTTGCCCCACCGGTGGGGCAAAAGTTCGAATAAGACAACCAATTTTGAAACTGTTATAACTAAAAATGAGTAAACATTTTGACACAAGTTTGTTCAGCAAAATTATAGCCAATATGTTGAAGGTTCACTGTATGGTATTTGTTTTGTTTTAACTGCTATTGCTTTCCTGGAAACTTTGATTATACCACTAAGGTCGAACTTTTGCCCCACCTTACTCTACAGCAAAAAGATTTTTTTTGTATACGTTGATCTTAACCACAGATGTGTGTAAGTGATTATGAATTTCCAACAACATCCAATACTATGTCAAGATTTCATACTCCGCTATATGATTTTAAAACTTTTGACGCAAACCTCAATGTAATTAGTATGATAGAAATAACTATTATTATCGCATTAAAAACAGTCAATATCTGGCGAAATTTCTTTTTTGATACCAGTACGATGTTTTTTGTAAAATCTTTGAACTTTCGGAGGTTCTATTGATAAAATATGTTATGGGAAACATTATTCACGAAAGATTAGACAATATTCAAAGAAGCTTTACATATCCAAGTGAAAATGTGGAATATCTTCTAAAACACTACTTTTTAAAATGAATTAATTTAGTATTGTCCCATAAAATTGAACAAAAATTAAAATTATTTAGAATATTTGTAAATTCAGCTTTATCATGAAATTTTCAAAATAATTTGTTTAATAATAGGAATCCTAGAGAAGGGAAACAGAATCGTTCTGTTAAACACTGATATTAACATTATTTAACTACTAGTTTTTGTAAAGCTGTACCGCGTTCACAAAATCCACCTTTTCGTTCTATGTTTTTTTCAGAGTCGATTCTTGGAAGATGCATCAATAATGTGTAACTCGTGGTCACCTAGGCATAATGTAAGTATGCATTTATTTATTGTTATTTATTGTTGTCAATTCCAATGTGAATTGTATTCATTAGAGTAACGGAAATAATAAACTTTTGTAGGCGTGCCAACTCTGTTGCTTACTCTCGCATTCGGCTGAGAATGTTGCGTACCCTGGTTCCAAATAATTAATTTCATAGCGTAACCAAGAAAAATGAACATGACCAATGGCAGAGAAAAACTTTATCTGTTGGTTAAAAATGTTAATAATACGAAATTGAGATGTGGGATGTGGACAGTACCTGGACAACTGAGCGTTACTCAGTTTAGGAATAAGGCAGCATCTATTCATTACGTAACACTAAAATTACTAATTTTTGAATCAAAAATGTTGCTGTAGGGGATTTGTGAATCTCACACAAAAATGGTTAGAAGGAGTTGATGAGTCTACATCTTTTGAACATAGATAGATTGGTCACAGTAATATCAGGCGTCCGTGTATAAGATCTTACGATAGTGAAGTGCAGTTCAAATAGCTATTACACCCCCCTTAAAGGCTGCAACCTAGGAATGTTCACCCGCCTCCGTTTCTATTGAAAGACCTGAAATATTCATCCACTTTAGGACCTCTCATCTTTTCAATAAAACGGTCTACACATGGAGGCTCGGAAGTCAAGAGGGTTTTCGAACCTAATAGCAAACCCTCGTTCGAACCCGGATGAATCCCTCAGGAATTCAGCCTTAACCATCAAGGAGGCTCCTTTCTCGGTATGGTAATTCCGGTATCGTCCTAGGCCGTGTCGATTTCGTCAGAGAAGGGAGATGCCTTTTCACAAGATCTACGTCAGCTACGCCCGCTGAATGCCGCCAATTCATCATCTCACTAACCCAGAGTGGTTTGTGAAGCAATAACAATAAACTTTTTAAAGCAGAGATTGAAGATAATGGCACTAGCGTTTACAAGTGTTTATTTTTGGGTTACAAAAAGCATAGTGGCAGTGTTTCGAGATGGCGGTACAAACCATCAAATTTGGTTTTGCCGCTCCGATTTTCGAATTGTTGATCGAAATTTTATTGAAAGAAGAGTGACTATTTGCAGACGAATTTTGAAAATGGAATTTTGTGAGTTTGTTCAGCTCTGTAGCTAATTGACAAATATACAAGTCTCGGTAAGCCAATCGGGATCGCCTTAGAGACCCCCCACTCAACTGCCTCAGGGTCGGCACGCTCACTTAAGTCTACTGCGGACAGGGAATCTTCGCACTAGATATTTAGGGAAACCAACAAGAACTTCACTTTGCAAAACTCCTACTTTATTGCTTATACTATCACAGCTTTATATGGGCTACAAACTCCTCATCACTACCCACTTTTCCCACTTTATTATTCGTTAATCTGACCTGTTCACTACTTGGGGCCTCTTCTTCTTCGTGCTACCACCTGTTCACTCCTTTCTCTTAACCTGGTAACGATCATCGGCGTTCTCCTAGCGCTGCTTCCTGCTCCGGCCACGCTCGTATTGGCTTGGTGAACTTCGGCAGCAGCCTTCTGGGACCCTCCTACGTGTTTTAGGCTACGGATGTAGTGACGTATTGGTCTTCGGCTAATAACGATGCCGGAATGTACCTAGAATAGGGCTCTAGGGCGGCGTAGGGCAGTAATAGAAATTTATGGTTGTATACCAAAAATGGCGGGGTCCTGATTTTCACTTCTATACACTTTTTCTCACCCTTCTTCACTTCTAACTCTTTACCATTTAAATTAAAGTAGGAGCATCTGGGGTAATGTCCACTCCCGGGGCAAAATGGCTTTTTAGGGTTTATATGAATATTTTGAAAAAAAAATAGACATTTACCGCGGTTTTTTTTTTCTGATAAATCGTATTTTGGGGTGCCTTACTATCAGCCCCTGATGAAAAATTGTTCAAAATTACTTCGCAAATAGCCTAAAAGAGCACCGTGAGTCGTTTTGCCTCAAGGGTGCATATTACCCCAGATTCCCTAAATCGTTTTTTAAACTTGCTTCTTCAGCAGACTCCGGGTACGTTAACGATCTGAGTTTTAGCTTTTGCCTTCCAGGTTCTTGACCTGCCTGGCCGGTTATTATCATTCAATGGCCCCCAACAATGGTCTTATCAACAATGGCCCCCATTTCTCCACTCCTCATGGCCGCCCGAAAGTTCTGCTTCCAGACATCTGGTGGTGGGTTTTAGAAGCGCGTTGGGTGGCAGCCTGTGTGGTTAAGGTTATTTGACATACTACTGCCCTACTTGTATGTCTAGTGGGTCTGCTAGGGAAACCTGCACTACTAATACAAACATAACCTGTCATACATTTTTACGGAACAACAAAAATACAAAATCTTCTCAACACTATCAATCAACTAACCAGACACATACAAATATTATTTATCTACTTGCCTGAACTGCTATGAGAAAATTGACTGTGAAGTTTTGGAACTCGTTTTCCATACGAATATTCAAAAAATTCCAGAAGGTTGTTACATGTTCCAATCTTAATGAAACTTTCACAACTTGCTTTTGTTAGAAAGCAGATACATCACACACCCTGTAGCGGAGGTGTCTGGAAATTAACATATTGTAAGATAGAGGTAAGAGAAGATTTGTAATACCAGACAATGAATAAAAGAGAGGTGCTGACGTGGTAGCAATATCAGTCAGTAGCCTGCGGTATGGAGCGGAAAAGCCTTGTTGTTTTGTAGTCGTTTTATTTCAACAGCTTTTCGCTACACAGCTAAAAGTATGTTGTAAATTTCAGTTTATTTTCATGCACATATTTGGAGCATCAAAATAAACTGAAATGCCAACGACAAATTGCTTATTTTTCAATCGAATACACTTTAAATAGGGTCCTAAAATTTTAAATGAAATCTTCGCTTTGGTTTGGCATCCAGTCTCATAATAGTCGATAAATCAAGCTAACTCCAAGATGGCCACGAATCCACATTAAATGAAATCTTGTTTTTGTTTAATGATACGAAAGAGCATGTTAATGCAACTACTTAAGCAGTTTTCCCGCTCAAACAGCGGCTGTATCATATTTAAACTTTTATTTGAAAAATGGGTTCAAATTTCAACCTTCACACTTTTGATCATGTTTGACATTCGCTTTTTCGACAAAAATGCCACAGGGATTTTAGTCTTAACACTGGGGTTGTTCCTATCTGACATTTCGAAAGGGACACGGAAAACAAAACACACCCAAAAATATGAGTTTAAGCCAAGGGGTGTGACAAAATCTCACAATCCATAAAAAATGTTTTTTGGACTTAAACAAGCGAAAAACGTTCAAAAATTGAGTAAACATATGTTTCTAGCCTAAACTTAAGCTATTGATACTAAAATTTGGACAGGACTTCAGGACCCTATTTACACGTTCATGTACCATTCAAGCAACTTTAGTTGAAAATTAAACGTGATGCTGTAACAATAGATGAATTTGGTTTACTTTTACTATCTTCTACTGTTTACGCTACATTGAAATTTATATATTTTTATCTGGGTACGATATCTTCCCGAGAAAAATATAAAGATGATCAAAACCAACATTTTTGTGTTGCACGTTGCGAAAGTCTGTAGTGGGACTGATATGCAATAACTTCTCATTAGGGGACAAATTGACTTGCTGTTTTTTCCTATTTAAAGCAGCTAAAAGAGCATAGGAAGGGATGTTGAAAACTGAACTAAACTCAATTTTGATGAAAATGCAGATGGAACTAACTTGCGATTCACGGCAGTGAATGTCTATCAAATGAATTAAATGAAAATTGGTGCAAATCTGCTAAGTTAGTGTATTAGTATCAATACTAAACTAGATAAATCAGTAGCCACAAAGTTATGTTTTTTTGAGATTTTCCATCTTCCTTCCCCCACAAACTGGTTAAACAATATATGAACGTATTCATAATATAGTAAAGTGTTTGTTCATAAACCTCGCTATTCAAAAAAAAAACACGGATGTCTTTTTTGGCCATTCAGTTGTACATACTGTAGTTTTACACAACAACTGTAACTTAACGGACAAGCATGCTTCCAATGGCACAGCCTCGAAAAATGTTTCAAGAACTGAAGCGGGAAACGAGCCCACACTCCCTGCCACAAAGCATTAACTGCCTGATGACATTAAACTCGTGGCCACGAAACCCAAAAACCACGATGTTTCTGAAAAGAAAGGATGGTGAATTTGGTTATCACTGACGTTAGGGGAAGGGGTGGTAGAATGAACACCTTAAGGATATCATCTTGTTTCTGCTAGAAAAACGAGGAATTTGTGTAGTTCTATCGCACAACATCAAAAATAGGGATGTTGGCGATAGTAGCTAAATTTTCACATGTTGTTATCGCTAGCAAAAACGATGAAAATGTTCATTTTACCTGCACTATGTGGGAAAAATGAACAACTGTTGGTGGTAAAATAAACATCATGCAAAAAACGTGAGCAAAACGAACATTTTTGAAAGTTTTCATTGCATTTCCGAAAATATATTCATTATTGATTGTAACCCATTCAAAAAGAAATCCAAAGGTGTCAGATTTAACATCATATCATAACGATAATCACCTCGCTGAAAACCTAAAAGTTACGTTAATTCTAATTTTCAAACGTGATATTCTAAAACCTTAGTTATCGTTCATATTTTCACTTCATTTGACCTCCGTATCAACCCGAATATTCCGATTTATGCTCTAAATTATCCGTGCGTCATAAAAATTCAACGTAATTTGTTTATTCTCGGTAAAAGTCACGGTGTTCATTTTACCACCGCTGTTCATTTAACCACCCCTTCCTCTATCCGTCTTTATATGAAATCTATTTCGTCATCTACTTCAAAATGGGAGAGCGAAAAGGGTAAGAAGAAAAATGGATGGTTTATACAAAACTTAGCACAGCTCTTCACGTTGAAATTTAACTCCCTAACACCCGATTTGTTTATTCGATCTAAATATCATTTTATTTTTCCTTATCTAAAATCGTCCTAAACACGTTTTGCACAATGATTCATTCCTAATCGTGAACTTATTTATTTTTATATTTTTTTTATCTTTGAACATCCCTATCCTTTTTCATTTTTTCTTGAGGCCTCCTCTGGTTACTGATTTTTGGCAATAATAAAAAACTGAGTTTTTACGGTACGTTTGAAAATATCATATATTTTCCGTGTAATTAACGGAAAAAACAGGTATGAAATTATTTTAATACCACCAGGCACATTTTCTGTGATAGGTTGATTGTAGAAAAATATAAAAGGTACGATTTTTGTATTATACATTAGATGAGCCCCAGGCATTTGTAAGTTGTAAACAATACAATTTTTCAAAAATACATAAATGCTTCAAATGCCATAAAAAACTTTTCTTACAATTTTAACGAAAAGCTACACAAAGTTCCAAAGTGTATACCGTCTAAAGGCAGGGTTGTCACGTGAATTCAGCTCTCCTGAAAACTAAAATTCCTAGTCGGGTTGCTAATTAAATGATGTATTCAACCATCACTAAAAAAATCTGAGGCAGACAAAAACACACAGGAAACGCCATTATTTTTCGTACTATGCCTAAAGTGACGCTTTTCTGATCATTCAGATCGACCTTTTCATCGAACTGTCTGATTAATATTATAAGTGCAATAAGTGTATTGATAAGTTTGGACTTCGTAGCCGTGACAAGTGTCACCATGCATTTAAACGCATTGTGTTAAGGAGTGTGGGATCAATTCTTGCATCAGACCGGAAAACTTTTCTTAAGGAATGTTTTTCGGCTGTGTCACTAAGCGTTGTCTGCTCGTTCGCTGTTGATGTGGTGCTTCATTCAAAGGGAAAATCTTCCACTGAAAGAATTAAGGCACAAGTGAAATTGGAACTGGAAAATCAGTTTTCTCAAATCGAAAAATGTAAAACACACAGCTGTTTTATTTCGCAAATGAAACAGCTGCGTGCTTTTACTTGTTTAGATTTGTCTATTTTTTTCGAAAAAAATGCAGTTTTGACATTTTCTTCAATTTTACTTGTGCCTTAACGTGACGGTGTCCTTAGAAGACACATACAGACATAGTAATTCAATGGCGCAGCAAAAAAAAATCCTCACGAAAAGCTCGAAGGCTGAAGCGGGGATCGACTTCAAACTTTAAGACAATTCCGGATCCATTCTTGGCACTTTTGATTAGCCGAGCAAAATCCCCCATGCCAAAGTGAATCATGTTAGTGCCCAAGTAGCTCTGCACACTATGAACTTTTCCATCGGACGACACTAGCCGTATGGCCACGAATTCCACCAACGCACACAAGAGTTATTTAAGGAAATCGAGGCTAAAATTATTGTCTGCCTTCAACGGTCTTCTTATGCCCTAGTATTGATGGATCAACGGTTTTTGTCTATCAGCGAGTAATCATTTTTTATGGCCATTTTTTTATTATCAACACATGTTAGTAGATTTGAAAATAATAGCAACTGCCACTTAGGACGATGAAGCAGAACAGATGTATAAAAAAACTATCAACTTAAAATTATTTTTAAAACCTATCAGTGTGGGGTTACTCTTAACATTTTACATAATTTATTATCATGCTCTAATAGCCATTGGTAACTAAATGTGTAACACGTTATTTCTGAGCAACTGATAACTGACTTTACAAGCTATTCAACTACGTTTCAAAGAAAATCTTCATCTATCTCCCAGTTAGTGTATCCTCAGTCTATCTGAAAGTTAGTTCATTCATTTACCCAGAAACAGCGAGTCACACATTTGGTTACTTATAGTTTCTATGGCGTTATCCCAACACAGTTCGAACGAAACGTGTAAATTTCTGAGACATATAATGCACATAATTGGAGCGTGGTAAGGCAAACGCTCCCTTAGTGGAGGTAGCTCCAATAGTGGAGGTAGTGTGTTTTGGCATGTTTCACGCTAATAAATGATTATGTGATATTTTTCTATTATGTACGATGCGAAAATGATACAAGTTATTGAATAATATCATGAAATTTAACCGTAAAACTATTTAAAACAATTATTTTGCTTAATTTTTTGCTTCTTTGCACCTATAGTGGTGCATCCGGACCCATAGTGGAGGGTCCCATAAGAAATCAATGGATTGCGCCACTAAAGGAACCATTCTTAAAACATACCTCCACTAAAGGAACAGCGTTCCTATTATTGGTGCAAGGCTTTTTGCAGGGAAATTTCGAATGAATCGTGATTTTTATACATTTGAATGATAGAAGGATTTAAGATCTATCGAATGATACGTTAAAATCATATATTTCATGATTTTAACACCATGTTTTAGCAGTTTTCCCTTAGGTGCACCACTAATGGTACACTTGCCCTATATAATGGATATTTACATGATATGTCATGTAAACTTCAATTATATGTCATGTAATCCAGCAGGATCCTGAGTGGTTACGTGACATGTAACACAAATTTACACGATTCCAGACTTAAATTTACATGACGTCATGTTTACATCGCATACATGTCATGTAAACTTCAATTATATGTCATGTAATCCAGCAGGATCCTGAGTGGTTACGTGACATGTAACACAAATTTATACGATTCCAGACTTAAATTTACATGACGTCATGTTTACGTCGCATAAATGAAGTTTACATGACGTGTAATCTTCATTATTTTTAACTGTGAAGTTATGCAAGACATAAAGATTATTTCAAAATATAACTAAACTTAATTTTTCGATACCATGTGCAAAAACTGTATACGCCATTTATTAAATTATTGCTTTTACAAAGGGCAGTAACTGTTATACAAACAATGGAAATATTATACTATATTTTTTTCCTGAACATTTCATCGAATAAGATCAATGCAAGCTTTATTTGATTAGGGACTCTAAGTTATTAAAATGCACACTAAAAAAATGCTAAACGTTAATAAAAATTAATATCTTCAAATAGTTTGAAGTTTCAAATGCGGAAGAGTTCTAAATTGTGACTAGCAGATAACATATCAGATTTTCACACTGCTAGGCTTTTTAGCTTGAAATTCGAAAATATGCGACCATTTATTCATAAAATTTACTGCATGACTCCAAAGGATCCTTAGACAATATCAACTTGCCATTTTTTTACTTTGATAGAGCAATGTTTTTGTGGTATTTAACAAAATAAACAAAAAAGAAGATCATTCTGCTAATTCACATAAGTATGCAACTTCACTTGGGAAACATTCCCTGTGCAACAACTAACTGTATCATAAACCTTATGTTAGATTGCTATGATTTTTAACATCCGTAATGACAGTTTCGAATAATCATCACAAGTGCACTTATGATGAATGGTAGCAGAAATAAAAACGGGGTGAATAATTACGGCCAACCCTTCATAGCCTCTTCTGATATTGACGGAGTACTTGAAATGTATTGCGTGTAAATAAATGAAGGTTTACCATCCTTCCGATTCCTATCATGTTTGTGTTCTCGAAAAAATCACCCCTCTTAGTCCAAATACACCTGTTACTGTAACAAAACTTTCCTCTGTTCTTGTCCCCTCGTTACATGGTACGGAAAGATTGAGCCAACATAAATATGTGCCTACCGTTTGGAAATTCTCTAGAGCCACCCTCCTAATGTAGCCCAAGATCGACATACAAAACGCAATATCTACAAGTGAAGGCCGCATACGTACCATATATTTTTATGTTCTTTTTCGTGCTGGCGTCTGTCGTGTCGACGGTCGCAAAAGCATGCCTGGAATAACATTAATTCTACTTTCCTATAAAAGTGGTTACAGTTGTTATATTTCTGAATGCAACAATGCTATTTGGTGGTGGACAATTGTTAAAGTGATTGAAAACCATTGAATTATCTAATTGAATCTGATGGTTTCAGATGATACGTACATTCATAAACAATATAAGTAACAGGTAAATTTCAAGCCGTTGTATCTTCGTAGGGACCGTATTCGGATAAGACAAACTAATGAAACAATAACTTTTACCCACTGATATTAGCGAATCTAATTCGTTCGAATCCATGGCTCATTTGATTTTGCTGGCGTAAACGGGAATGCAAAACGGTTTTCGATCGTAAGAGTACCGTTTTGACTCATATTCCGAACACTCGATTTTTGTATGACAAGTTGGTTGAAATGTTTCGCTGAAATATGTTATCAAATTACCAGGAAATAGCAGTCAATTGCAATTCAATTTAAACGTCTTTAAATCTATTTTATACCTCGGAAGTAGTGATGATTCTCTAGTTCGAGACCAGTAGAGCTAGCTCAGATGAGTTTATTTGCGAAATTATCCATTTGAATATTATTTATTTGTGCTGTTCGGAATTTGAATCAAGGTGCTCGGAATATGAGACAGAATGAACACAGTGTTCGGCATTTGAATCAAAATGATGTTTTATACTTTTACGTAAAAACAATATTAAACAAGTTTAAATATACAATTTTATCAGCAAACCCAGCAGCTAACAGTTAGACTTTGTGAAGAAATGAAAATCAGATGCATTTGAAGTCACTGTTGGCCTTTAGTGTTCGGAATATGAGTCAAAACGGTATACGAACGTACCGTTTTGACTCATATTCCGAACACTTAAGGCCAACAGTGACTTCAAATGTATCTAGCAGGCATAAATTAGCTGGTATAATTTCTTCACAAAGCCTAACTGTTAGCTGTATGGTGTGCTAATAAAAATGTTTGTTTAAACTTGTTTAGTATTGCTTTTTCCGTAAAAGTATAGAACAACATTTTGATTCAAATGCCGAACACTGTTCTCATTCTGTCTCATATTCCAAACACATTGATTCAATTTCCGAACAGTACGAATAAATTGTATTCAAACGAATAACTTCGCAAATAATTTTATCTGAGCTAGTATTACTGACCTCGAACTATCATCACTACTCCGGAGGTGTAAAACAGATCTTTCTTCTTCTTCTTCTTCTTCTTCTTCTTCTTCTTCTTCTTCTTCTTCTTCTTCTTCTTCTTCTTAGCATTACGTCCTCACTAGGACAGAGCCTGCTTCTCAGCTTAGTGTTCTTATGAGCACTTCCACAGTTATTAACTTAGACCTTTCTTTGCCAAACTTGCCATTTTCGCATTTTTGTATATCGTGTGTCAAGTACGATTAAACTCTATGCCCAGGGAAGTCAAGGAAATTTCCATTACGAAAAGATCCTGGGATCGGGAATCGAACCCAGACTCCTTCAGCAAAGCTGTTCTTTGTAGCCGCGGACTTTAACCACTCGGCTAAGGAAGGCCTCCGTAAAACGGATCTGAAGATGTTAAAATTGAATTTCAAACGACTGCCATTTCCTGGTGATTTGATGACATATTTCAGCGAAACATTTCAACCAAATCGTCATGCAAAAACTGAGTGTTCGGGGTATGAGTCTGTTAGGAACTTGAGACAAAACGGTAAACAACAATAGGGATGATCAGCACAAGATGTGTAACAAAACTTATGTTCGGTGAAAACGTTTCTCAAAAATGCATAATATTTTTGCATTTGTCACATGAAAATGAATTTCAATTCTCGATTAATTTATGATCAGTAAACGCCATTGGTAACCAAGTGTGTAGCTTTTTGTTATTGAGCAAACGAATCAATTTCCATGGTAATCAACAATGCTACGAAGAAAAGAAGATCCTCCTCTATCTGCCAGTGGTGATAGTTTACCCCTCTACCGGTAGCTTATTTTTTTACCGCAAGAAAAAAAATCACATCGCGCAAATTTTCTCTTTCTTGGTATTTTTGTACAAATTTTTCGCAAGTTCTCAAAACACTCTTCTATTTTAAGAAAATGTGTGAACATTAATCATTGGTCATCTGGATTCAGAGATATTCCGAAATTCCTTGGGGGACCGACGCGTAACCATAACTCACGTATATATCTCAGGCTACAGATTTTTTATCGTATGGGATGGAACACAAATTATGTCACGCTAAATTTTGTCTTTTTCGACCCCCAACCCCCCCCCCCCACCCCCCGTTGTCACGTTTATTGTATGAGTCTTTCGAAAATTTTATAAGGCTTGTCACGTTTGGCTTGACCCCCTCCCCCCCCTTGGAGCGTGACGTAATTTGTGCATGACCCCTACTCGGATATTCACTCTTTGGAACAATACATCAATGAGAGTATGTTGTGTAAAAATGAAGCAATTTGGTGCAGCCGTCTTTGAGTAATAAGCATTTATGTTGCTGGTACCATGCTGGCCAAAAAAAGATCTTGAAAACTTCAAAAGACCTCATATCGTAATTTTCAGGCATCTCAAAGAATACTTGACCAATTTGTATGATTTTTTCAGAGTAGCTCCTCATTACATGGAATTGTATAGCCCACATTTCATTTTCTCGATAAGTTGACGTAAAACAAAATGGCCGCCTTAGACATATTTTATGGAAAATTTCGGTCCCCCAAAGAACATTGGAATATCTTTAAAACCATGTCAACAATCATCATTATCGACACGGATTCTTAAACTAGAAGAGTTTTTTGAGAACTTGTGAAAAAATACCGAGAAACAAAAAAGTTATATTTTGGTCCATTCATTTGCTCAAAAACAGCGAACTACACACTCGGTCGCCAATGGCTTTTAGGGCGAGTTCATAACTTATGCGAGAATTTTCCTTTTTTTCTTAGAAAGCATGCACTACTTAATACTTGAAATACCGTGACAAGGAAAAGTGTTAACACAACTGATTCTCAGCGTCCTGTGTACCGATTTTCGATTTTTTTTTCAATGATCTTCGACCGGTTACTTCATTCTTTGTGGATTTCATGTTTTTAGTGGTGTTCAATCTTCCCCCAGAGTAGCGTGAGTCGGAGAGTCACACGAATAATAAACTCTTCAGCTCAAACGGTAATGTTTTAAGTACTTATAAATAATGAGAACCAACTGCTTTGCTCATTGAATAGGAATTGTAGTGGCTTTCGATAGCCTTGTGTGACAGAACATGAATGTCGTGAGATTTAAAGAATGAATTTGGTAATGGAGCTTCTGCTCCCCAAAACAAGGATTCGAGGCACCTCTACAAACAAGAGAGCCAGTAATAATCGAGACGCAGCAAATCCATATTCCATTTTATTTGAAGCGTATTCCGTTTTATTCGAAGTTGAAAACAAGGAAAATCTGTGGATGGAATACGATTTGTCTCCTAAACACCTAAACCATACACTACACACTTAGACCAAATCATCGACTTCGGTAATCTCATTACCGAAATCTCAACAGCTGAACGATCGGTAATCGATTCGGTAAACGAATAGATTACTGACCTTTCGGTAATTTGCGTTTCGCACCTGAGCTGTTAAAACTACCGAGTTTTCGGTGAACGTTAACCGTAGATCTGTAAATAATTATAAAAAATAACCTTTGCATGGTTCGACGCTAAAACTTTTAGCCTAAAAGTGTCGACTTACCATATGTTCACGTTGTCTCCATACTACTGATAAGTGATTTTTTGACCTGAGGTTTCATGAATCGCATCACTTACCAAGATGAATCCTGATCATGCATCTATGATTTCTCCCCACTAACAAAACTTCTTCCCATGACAACCATGGAGATACAGAGATAACCTCGGCCTCTAGTAACAATGGATGTCACACTTACTTCACGATTTTCGTTGGAATATTAAGTTCGATTTATGCGTTTCAAAAATCTCTGATTTCAAGTCAACCTTGATAACGAACTGGTGCTTCGTGTGACGAATTGATTTTAAAAAGTGCTCCGCGACCAAAAATTCTGAATACCCCTGAAACAGACTACAAAAATAACACAGCGTAACAAAAATGACACTTTTGCGTGTCTCAAGAACCAAATTATGTGTCTAGTAGATTTAGGGTTGCTTAATCTAATGCCGTTTTCAGGGTGGTAGGTCATTTGGCATAAAGTCGTTTGGCATAAAGCCGTTTGGCATAAAGTCGTTTGGCATAATGGTCATTTGGCATAAAGTCGTGTGGCATAACGGTCGATTGGCATAATGGTCGTTTGGCATAATAGTCTTTTGGCATAATGAGTCTGAAATTAAGAATTTCTTAAGATGACATTCGTTTTTACGTTTCTATTGAATCTTTCTGATGACACCAGGCTTGTTTTGGAATCAATTGACATAAAATTACACTTTGTTCAACAATCTCATGCTCTCCAATAAACTAAAGCATATTAGGAAAGTTATTGCCAATAGTATTTTATTATTTATCCAGATATTGCCCTTCTTTCAAATATTAATTCTTTTTTTTTACCTTCGCTATTGGAATAACTTTTTGCACTGAAGATTTTGATATATTTAGCACAAATTTATCCTTCTTTCAAACGTTCTATAATTTTTTTTTTCTAAATATGATGTAATCATAATTATAGGTATAGAAACTGTTGATTTAAAATTCAAATCAATTTTACCTTCTTTTATACATAGGCTGTTCTTTGGAGCCATATTTTTTCAATATTTTATTGTTCCCAACTTACAAAAGGGCGTCATTCGATTACATTGATCTGCTCAAGTTATCAGCGAAGAGAGACACCGATTTCTGCAGTTACTTCGATGAGTTGTTCTACTTTTCACCTAATGTCGGTTTCCCGAATGTTGTTTTCCCGAACGCTAGTTCCCCGAATGCCAGTTCCCCGAATATCTCTTTTCCCGGATTAGCCCATTTTTCCGAAAAGTTTTTAGAATTCATAACTGTCGTAACATTTCAGGGTGGTGAACGAACTGGCCATCTAATATGCACCCTTCTTTATTTAATTTGCGGTTCTTTTGAGTTTTAACGTCCTCAACATTTTTGCCAGCCTTTGTATAGCCAAGAATGACAGAATAACTCATTCTTTTGATTAGTTATCGTTCTTTCTCGTTCACTATCCAGCCACTGAAGATTATTATAGCACCTATTTAAACTGCACTACTTTTCAGGGAAACCAGTCATTCAAGGACTGGCATTCGGGGAACCGACATTCTGAGAAACGACATTCGGGGAAAAGTATCACAATCACTTCGATGATTCTGAACGCAATTGTTAATGTCTTTTCGTTTTATTATGGCGCAATAATTTTTGGCGTCCAATCTTCTATTGGTTTAATCATAAATTTTGCCTTCTTTTAAAAATAGGCTGTTCTTTATATTTATACTGTTTTAAATTTTATTACTTAGTAGAGCTAAATGTTAACAATTTTTTATATATTGCTGTTTTATCAATTCCTACAAGACGTGCTGTTATAATGATAATTACTTTAGAGCTTGCCAATATTCTACTTTTTTTTGCTGGAAAAATATCATCTCAATCACAAATTTTCCCTTCTTTCGATAATGTGTTTTTGATGTACACTTCCAAAATTAAAATTTATGTTGAATCATTGAAAATTTTTGCCACAAAAATGTGTTGTTCATTTGAGTTATGCTGTGAGAAGATTTTTTGCGTTAGAGCCTTAAACATTTTAAACGAAAAATAATCTGCTCTCGTATATAGGCTATGTTTGCATTATGCTGCAGTAATAGATCTTTGGATTAGAGCTTTTAATATTTTGCAATTAAATTTCCCTTCTTTTATCGAGTAATTTTCATCAAGTGTTAAGTCCAAACTGGGACAGAGCTTGATCAGCAGCGAAATATTCTATGAGCGTTCACTTTATTAATAACTGCGAAGTTTCTTTGCCAATTTACTATTCTCAAATATCGCAACAAGCTCAAAGATACTCTATGTTCTTGGATGTAGAGAAAATTATTATTCCGAAAAGATCTTCCACCAGACCCGCCTCGAGTTTTATTTAGTAATGCTCTCTAATGTCACAATAATTTTTGACATTCATAGCTTGGAAAATCTCTGAACAAACACCACGCTTATTGAGAACCCACCAAAAATGTTTGCCTTGGGCTCGGTTGTGTTGATCTCGGTAAAAGCTTCATAAATGCCGATATTCATTCTAAGCCAATCATTATGCCAAACGGCCATTATGACAAATGACCATTATGCCAAACGGTCATTATGCCAAACGACCATTATGCCAAACGACTTTATGCCAAACGACTTTATGCCAAACGACCTTATGCCAAACGACTTTATGCCAAACGGGGTACAATCGTTTTCAGAAATGTTCCAGCACGTCACAATTTTTAGCTACAGGACGCCAAAGTTGTATAAAACACTGGTTTCATTGATTTTTACGTAATATTTAAACAATGATTTATCAAAAAAAAATATGATCTAATCTACCAAACATGCAAAATGGGACTTCAACTTTCATTTCAGATATAATTTGATTGAAATTGCACGATTAAATTGAGGTTAAATCGGTTTTTTCAACATGCTTGCAGTCTCCATACGAAATTCTTCGTTTCTGTTATATGGCAAAATACAATACTTTTCTAAACCAACAAAAAATAATTTTTGAGCATCGGAAGTATTATGAACTTTATTTATAAGTATTGTTATACACATGAAGTTTAAGTTCAGAGGCGAATTAAGCAAAATAAATTGCCACTCAAGCTGGAAAACTTGCATGCAAGTTGTCTGAAATTGTAAAATTTAGCATTTTCAACAGCCAACATCGTGCTACGATATTTCTGTAAATGGCAATAGATTCAGCAACCCTCAATTAAGTAAATAGCGGAATTTTGGTGCTTGAGACAAAATCGTGTTCCGCCTGGCTGACGGTAATCTACATATATCCAGTGGTGCTGGAAGCGGGTAGAACAGGTAGGACATGTACTACGTACAAGAACACCTAGATAGGACAGTCAAAGGATTGTCCTACCCACGATTCAACAGAAAATAAACTAAGATCTGCAGAAAACCTGAAATACAAAATAAACGATTCATCATCTGTTCAACATACTAACAAACTCGATCAACGTCGTACTTATTCTTATGCAGGATGGAAGACACAATAAGGTTTTTCATGGTATTCTAAAACGTGACATTGTTTGTGCGTTACCCCAAAAATGTTTGGCTCGTGAGAAGAACAAATGAGAATATCTGTAGTGAAAATCTTGAGAAACTAACTGTAATAATTGCTACCGTAATCCAGGGGAAAATTGATCACAGGGGCTAATTGGATCCGGTCGGTACCAAAAAACATTTCCTTCCAAGGATGCCGAAGGTTTCATTGGCACCACAGACATTCCATATTTTCTAGTTAATAGACAACAATATTAAAAATGTTATGTATGCTTAAGTATGAACTACTGAACTTATTTTTGATACCATACAGCATATCAAATATAGTTTTTTGCTCATAAAACCATTTAATCTCGAAAAATGTCCTTATTACAAAGGGAAAGTCTTACATTTAGGCGTATTAGGCAGGTTTTCAAAGTTTAATTTCGATCAGATCGAATACTCGAGTTATAATTATTTTGACATCATTTTCAGATTCAGGAGACCCAAATTTAGTAGATAGGGAAATTTTTAATTCTTAAATCTGCTTTGTGATATGGAGATTTTCGCCCCAATGTGTTATTTTAATTTTTTGATATTAAAACTATTTTTATGATATGTTAAATATTATTTTATTGAAAAGCGATTTCATAAACTGATAAATATCAATGGAGTACTGGTTTTGTCGAAATTTTTTTTGACGATATTTGAATTCCGAAGGAAATTCGTTATGAAATAGTGATCAATTTGCCCCCGGATTACGGTACAAGAATCAAATAGAGTAATCCTTTCTGGCATTTCTGAATGAATCAACTGATGGTTTCATATAAATGTGTATCTATAGCCAAACCTGATTGCCGTGGACATTCCTGGGAGTATTTCTTAAGAACTTTCAGGAACATGCATATAGAGTCATCAGAAGATTATTGAAGAATATTTGGATAAAATAATACATTTATTTGATGCCAGTTGCATCGTGTTATACACAGCACGACGGTAATGGTGCTAATGATTTCTGAACGTGTGATCAATCTTGATATAATCTGCCAAAGCATTGCTGAAGCTCTTTAGAAGTTTTCGGCTGATTTACACTTGCCGTAACAATTTTCGCAAGTAGTTTCTAGTTAATTCCTGAAAAATGATTCAATCAAATTCCCACTGATATTTTTTTGGCATCATTCAGAAAAATATTTGTAGCAGGTTATAATGATTTTCTGAAAGATTTTTTTTATTGATAATTTCAGAGGTAATTCCAGCGATATTTTTTAGGGAATTTATGCGCAATGAAACGAAAGTCTACCCCATTACCCCGAGTGGTATTACCCCGAATGCCATTACACCGAAACCACATCCCGAACGGCCCATGACCCCGAAAGACATGACCCCGAATTCCAACACTCTTTAGAAGTTTTTGGCTGATTTACACTTGCTGTAGAAATTTTCACAAGTAGTTCCCAGTCAATTCCAGAAAAATATTTGAAAAAATTCCTACTGATATTGTTTTGGCATCATTCATAAAAATATTTAGAACAGGTTATAACGATTTTCCGATTGTTTTTTTTTTTGAGAATTTTAGAAGAAATCCCAGCGATATTTTTGATGGAATTTATGCGCGTTCAAACGATTTTATCCCATTACCCCGGATGCCATTACCCCGAGTGTCATTACTCCGAATGCCATTACACCGAGTGTCATTATCCCGAATGCCATTTCCCCGAGTGTTATTACCCCGAATGCCATTACACCGAATCCACATCCCGAACGGCCCATGACCCCGAATGACATTACCCCGAATTACAATATCATGAGGAAATATCATCAATGTTATCATGTCAAGATAATTGTAAATTCGGGCAAATAACATTAGGGGTGATGGAATTTCGGCTAATGGTGCATTCTGAATCATGTCATTTTGGGTGATGTCATTCGGGGAAATGGATTTCGGGGTAATGGGGTAGAATCCTCTAATGTGCCAATTTTGCACTTATTCTGCTTTCATTGAATTCTGATGCAACAGTGTACCGGCTCCAAAGAAGTCTCCAAAACCTATATCGGGTTCAATCCCTAGTTGAAATCTTATATAAATCTTGGATAGGAAATCAAAGGAAATCTCTAGAAATTTCTAGAGAAGTTTGTGATTGAATTTTAGAAGACGTTTTGGACGGGAATCTTGGAGGATGTCCCAGGGAAATCGATGAATATATCAGTGGATTCAATCTTGGAGAAGTTAGGACATTCTTGAAAAACTACTCAAAAATGTTTTGATGAATTTTGAAATAATCTTTGAAGATATTGAATGTCTGTGGTTCTATTTGGGAAAATCCAGGTTGAATTTTTGAGTATCCTAAACTAAATTCGTGGAGAAATTCCTTGGAAAACAGACACAAAATGAACTCTTTTAGAAATTTCCGAAGTAATATCTGTAACTAGTTTGCTACGAAGGTTAACACAGTGTAACATTTTCAAGGTAATCGAATGTAAACAACATTCTGTCTTCAAATCCTAAAAGAACAAACCCATACTAGCAAACCAATATTTGGATTTTGAAAGATTAGTTGGAAAATTGTGGTTACACCCTTCTGATTTTTCTGATTATGATGTATCTAACAAACTGTTAAGTATTGCTCAATAGAGCTTAGTGACATTTGAACACACAAACAGTCGCATACACTCATCATACACAGTTTGTTTTTGTTTTCCTCAACGAAACTTACACACGCTTCCCAGACTCATCAAAATGCGTATGGAAATAGTACCCAACTAGACTGCCCATAACTGCAATTTGTAACATTCGACAAAAGTAGGCATTGAGTAAATAGAATACCAAAATTTCTAAAAATTACCAGGAACTCAAAAGTGCGTATTTGTGGATGATATTTTGTACAACTCATATCGCATACTAGAGGAATAGTCAGAAAATAATTCTGATAAAAATATCATTGCTATTACATTACGAGGCTCATTTATAATCTCAATGTGACTGTTATGCGGTTATAATTACCAATGTGACAAAACAACTTGGTATTTTTTTCGAATTTTCTAGAACAATCTCACAGATTTTATTAAGTTGATCGAAAGTATTTATCATTCGATGACTTTCCATGGTATTAACTCCAATTTGTCAATGTCAATGTCAATGTCGAATGTGACTGTTATGCAGTTATGGGCAGTAGAGGTCCCGGCAAACTTCGTCTCACCATCAAGCAGGCTATTAAAAAACGTCAAATCAATCCCCCATACAAAATGACACATTAGTCTTCTCCCGATTTCCCGATTATTCCGGAGACTATCCCGAACTATATCCTCGCACGAACACGTCGCATCACTTGTCGAGTGCAACAGTGAAAAACTTACGTCAATCTGTTAATCTGTACGTGATAACCACTATGCAACCTTTGGACAAACTATTTTTTCCACAAAAAAAGTAAACATATCGTGGCACTATTCTTATTTTGAGCATTTTTTTTTTTAGTTTTTTTTGTCATAGTTCATACACTGTTCATGTTTTAGCATGAGTGTCTTCCACAAAAATATCAACATTTATTTCGATAGCCTTTCAAATTATGAGGCGGCCAACACGTACAAATATTTTTGACAAACAAATATTCATGTAAACTAAATAATAATACGTAATAAATTAACGCTGCCAAATCTTTTTAAAGCAGATGTGTTGCTTTGAAATGCATTAACCCGTATAGGCCTGCGTGAAAGCAAAAATACTAAAACCCTCACTGCTCAGCGAATTCTAAATGGATTCAAATATTTTTTGTCAATATGCTGGCACACATATCTAGTTTCTAGAAGTGGCCAGAGGAACGCGGAAATATTCCTGTGGCCGGAGTTATTCCGGTGGGTCACTGGGTCAGGTCGGGTGAAAAGGGTACTGTGTGTTTGTACCCCTGGATGTAGGCAAATTTCAAGTTACAGAAAATTTCCGGAATCGGCCATAATCTGGCCTCTCAATGAATTTTAAGAAAATTGCATCAGTGTAAACCTTTTGAGAAACGATTGAATTGGATAACTATGTGTCCTGCATTCATTGATTCTACAAATGACCATTTTCGGGACCCCAGGGCGCCTCAAGTTTACGATAAAGTGGCCAATTTGTATCTGAACATCTGTCCCAACCTTATGGGAACGCATTTTAGTAAACAATGATGTTTGATTTCTACTTTCCGAGAATTGAAAAGGTTTAGTATTCAACAGATCTGTATCCGGTTCTTCCGGGCATTAAGACCGAGTGGTCACATTCGGTATATTTAAAACGGTGCAAAATTCTTTACTTAATATGGAGTATATCTGATCTTAATGATTTATGCAAATTAAGATGACTGTTATTGCAAATAACTAAAGTTAACTTGGCATGTCCTTAAAAATAGCCTTTTTTTTTACTCGACTTGACCCAGTGACCGACCAGAACTACTCCGGCCACAGGAATATTTTCGAGTTTCTCTGGCCACTTCTAGAAACTAGTATACTGACAAATAATCATTTGGATCCGTAGAGAGTTCGCTGAGCGGTGAGGGTTTTAGTAGATTTGCTTTCATTCAGGCCTATACGGGTTAATCCGCATATACCGTATGACAATGAAATTTATGTTTAAAGTAAAAAGGTTGTTCAACAATAAGGGGTCATGCACAAATTACGTCACGCTCCGAGAGGGGGGAGGGGGTCGAGCCAAGTGTAACAAGCCTTACAAAAATTTCGGAGGACTCATACAAAAAACGTGACAAAGGGGGGAAGGGGGTCAAAAAAGATTAAATTTAGCGTGACATACTTTGTGTACCATCTCTAAGTTGCAATTGAAAACATAGAAAAAAAACAAGAACTTGGTTCACTATAACACATTGTACGGTAAAGAACATTTGGAAGGGAAAACTAAAATAATGGTCTGTCAACAATATGATATTAGTGGTTTATCCTATTGCCCAACCATGCCTTTGCGTGTCCAGTGTGTGGTTGAATTTCCGCAATAGCATCTGTTATGTGTTCACATCAACCCTTCGACAAAACGTTCCACTCCAACCTGCCGTGCTATTTTCATAATTGGCTTCTTCTGCCAACTTTCAAAAGACATGTGAAGTATTATGATTTGTTCGTATTGATTTTTTTTTTCTAAGGACAATGCAAAGTGGGGAAATTTCGATTCAACGGGTGAAATAGAAATGTAAGGGGACCTGTGTTAAAGTTAACATTTTAAGAAAAATGTGCCGAAATCAGGTCTGGATTTGCTATTTTCCCAACGAGACCTAACCGACGTAAGTAACTTTCACACGGTTTGAGATAAAATAATTAACAGAGCTACTTCGGCACTTACATGATTCACATGGGGGAGGTGTTTCTGGTTTCTCTGCCGATTCGTATGAAACTTTGCAATAATAAGCATTTCAATACGACGCATATTGTGGCCAAATATGAACTCAGTAGCTTTAATAAATCACACTGCCGAAGTGAATCAAAAGTGCCAAATATAGGATCCGGCTCCCTAGGTACCTCGTGGCAAGTGAGAATTCGGGGTAAGTGGGACCTTCCGTAATAGCTCATTTAAGAAAACTTTTTCAAGGGGATCTGCTTCTAGAAAGTTAAAGATACAATGATACGGAAGGTATTTATTACATCAAATACCTATTGTTTTTTTTTTAAATTCTGTATTAGTATTATTCCAAATATTACATTCATTTCTTATGTGTTCTGTGTTAGACAACACTATCATCCTATTTTGGTAAAACAAATTAAAGCTTTTATAAACCTTTTGTTAACAACATATTACATGTCATTTGCCGTAGCAGTTCAGATTTTTTACAAGTGAGTTGATTCTACCCCATTACCCCGAATGCCATTTCCCCGAATGTCACCACCCCGAATTCCATTACCCCGAATGTACCATTACCCCGAATGTACCATTACCCCGAATTCCATCACCCCGAATGCTATTTCCCCGAATTTACAATTATCTTCACATGATGGTTTTGATGACATTTCAACACGATATAGGAATTCGGGGTAATGTCATTCGGGGTGATAGGTCGTTCGGGGTTTTGGAATTCGAGGTAATGGCGTTCGGGTTAATGTCATTCGGGGTAATGGGGTAGAATCTTCAACATTGGATATTCTATGTAACTCATCAGTACTATACCAGGGAGCAAGTTTCAGAATGATTTCCAAAATTTTATTTTGAATTCTCTGCAGAGCTTTCTTTCTGGTATTACAACAGCTAGTCCATATTGGTACAGCATACAACATGGCTGGCCTGAAAATTTGTTTGAATATCAAAAGCTTGTTCTCACGACAAAGTTTTGATTTTCGATTAATAAGGGGATAAAAACATTTTATATATTTGTTACATTTGGCTTGCATGCCCTTAATGTGATTTTTGGAAGCAAAATTCTTATCTAGCATGAGCCCTAGATACTTAACTTCATCAGAACCAATTTATTGGAACCCCTCTCAACGTGACAACATGTAGAAATGGTTTGCTCAATCTCAAGTTTTATTTGTAAAGAAATGTTAACATCAAGATTAATATCGATATATGCTTCATATACATTCCAGTCGGCTCGAAAAAAGTTGAAAGTGGAGCTGATAGGATTGAGTATCGCTTCATGTGATATTGGAAATGAAAAAGGGAAATGATCAGAATCAAAATGGTAGTTGGCTACAAAGGTGACTATAGTCGGTTAAGACCAAATCACCGGTTTCTAGAAGAGAAAAGACATGAAGGGCTATCAGGGTATTGAATTGAGAAATATCCTGAAGAGCACTCATCAAATAAAATTCTGCCGTTGGAATTACTTTGCGAATTATTCCATGACCGATGCACAGTATTTCGATCGGCCGAAATCGTGAACTTAATTCTGTAGCACTTTTAAACGTGATTTTTTCGGAATGATGACTTCGGACGAAAATTTTCTAAAAATATAGCGCATATATTGGCGGTAAATGTTAGTTCGCAACTTTGCCACGGGCGGCGCTACGAAAATATTTTTTTTGAGATGACGATCTTTAAATATGATGTCTTCGGCAAAGTTGTAGATAATTCAAATACAAACAACTTTGCCAAAGACACCTAGTGTGTATTCAGCCGCATTTCCAAAATACGGGAGTATTTAATGAACGACCCCCTAAAACTAGTTTTTCTCCGATATTTTGAAAATACGAAGTTTCCGGTAGCAACAATGTTCTACAAAATTATGTAAACAGTCAAAATGAATCATTCTCTAGAAGATACTAGTCTTCTAAAGATCAAGGAAAAGCAGTTATAACCGTTTAAGTGCAAAACTCAGTCATTTTTCGGGTCCGTGTATTTATTCGGGTGGCAGCTGGTGGCAGATGAAACCTAGTAGGATTCAAAATACATCATTAGTAGTTGTAAAGGTCGATAGTGTCATTAGTATCCACGAGTATCCCTTTTACTTAGAGGAAGTTTCATCAATGACTCTTATTACCCTGTAGTACTTAGTTATATGATGGGTAGAGGGCTATGTGGCTCTGTACTTCTTCTTTTTCTTCTTCTTGACACATTCTTCATCATTACGCACAACCAATAGGTTCCAAATACATTTTTGAAGAAAGTTCTCAATCTCCTGAAAGGACACTATATGAAATGACTCGCCCTACAACTATTTTTCACTTGAGATTTTTACTTATTTTCGTACATCCCATGTAACCAAATAGCACTTTAATTCGCTCTGCGTGTTAGCATCATACAGCTGACACGCTTAATTGGTCGAATAATAGCACTAAAAGACCAAAAAGATAAACTAGCAGGCTAGTGTTTACTACATGACACGTGCAAGAACGATACAATGAGTAGCAAATTAAGTGATGTATCAAATTCAAATCCAAAATCAGGCAAGTGCCTCAATATCAGATCATTTTGTAAATGAGTGTTGCAACCATAAGAACTGCGTTAACATTTAAACACTGATTTGATTCACAGAATAGTGATTCAAAGATTTATTCTTTTCTCAACAGAATATTTCACCAAATTTGCATAGCTTGCACTTACTATAGTGTCTATGTACCAAAAATAGCTAAAACTGCAAGTGAAAAATATTGTATGGCGAGTCATTTTGTAAAGACTAATTGAGAACTTTCTTCAAAAATGTATTTGGAACCTATTGGTTGTGCGTAATGATGAAGAATGTGTCAAGAAGAAGAAAAAGAAGAAGTACAGAGCCACATAGCCCTCTACCCATCATATAACTAAGTACTACAGGGTAATAAGAGTCATTGATAAAACTTCCTCTAAGTAAAAGGGATACTCGTGGATACTAATGACACTATCGACATTTACAACTACTAATGATGTATTTTGAATCTTACTAGGTTTCATCTGCCACCAGCTGCCACCCGAATAAATACACGGACCCGAAAAATGACTGAGTTTTGCACTTAAACGGTTATAACTGCTTTTCATTGATCTTTAGAAGACTAGTGTCTTCTAGAGAATGATTCATTTTGACTGTTTACATAATTTTGTAGAACATTGTTGCTACCGGAAACATCGTATTTTCAAAATATCGGAGAAAAACTAGTTTTAGGGGGTCGTTCATAAAATACTCCCGTATTTTGGAAATGCGGCTGAATACACACTAGGTGTCTTTGGCAAAGTTGTTTGTATTTGAATTATCTACAACTTTGCCGAAGACATCATATTTAAAGATCGTCATCTCAAAAAAAATATTTTCGTAGCGCCGCCCGTGACAAAGTTGCGAACTAACATTTACCGTCAATATATGCGCTATATTTTTAGAAAATTTTCGTCCGAAGACACCATTCCGAAAAAATCACGTTTGAAGGTGCTACAGAATTAAGTTCACGATTTCGGCCGATCGAAATACTGTGCGATGTTTGGTTTTGAAGACATCAATCACAAAATTTTTTTGACTTATTGCGAGTCAATTTTCGCAAGTCAGTTTGGAGCAAATTAACTTGCTGTCCAGATCATTGAAAAGGCAAATAGCCAGCTATAAAAGTATATTTTCCAAGCTGTGTTGCAACAGAAACACCTAAAGTTTGAAAAACTTTAGTTTCAAATGACGAAAACAGTTGATGTTTTATATGCCTATGAATGATGATTACAACTCCCCCATATGCACCATCAAGTCGATCATTACGATAAACAAAAAAGTTAGGATCTCTTTTGAGTTTGGATCCAGGTTTCAAATACGTTTCAGCTGTAACTGCTATATGCACGTTATTAGCTATTAGTAAATTAATCAGCTCGTTCTCTTTACCGTTCAAAGAACGAGCATTCCAATTTAAAATATTTAAATTATTATTTGGATCCATTAGAAAAACGTAATCCAATAACAATTTGAGTAGTAAATTTTACACCAACTTGGACTGCTTCTGTCATAGTGGTGGTTTTGAACATTGCATCAATCAATCAATTGTTCAGTTAGAAAATTAAAATCAGAGTAAGACATATTACTTGAAGTAGGCACATTATCTGATGATTTTCCGTTAGGTTTTTCGCTACACGAAGAGGCGGAATAGAAGTTTCCTGTGGCGGCAAGGTTTTTTCCATTTGATTTGAAACAGTTATAACAGTTACTCGTAGTATGCACAGGTGAGGAGTTTAGATTATCTGCTACGATTTCGGTTTAGGATTTTCCTTGGGTACATTCATTCGAACGGCTACCCGACGGAATAAAATTAGTTTGTGAATGAGCATGATTATGATCTTCCTAGTTGGTATGATTTTTAATAAAGCGATCGTTAACTGAAAAATGAGCAATGTTCGACTCTAAAAAATCCACCCAAGTAACACCAACATTATATCATTGCATTAATTTGATCGAAAGACAACATTTTTTGCATCAATAATGTTATCATGCATTTATTCAATAACTGTCCAGCAATGATCCATTTGATTAACATTGTAAATGCTTTGTAGCATTATTTTAATTTAGCATTATGCTAAGCGTTCAGAGTTCATACACGATTACAAAACCACATAAAACGCACTCGAATCTGTAATAAATAAGACGATCGAGCACATTCGCACTAGCTCATTACGTTTTGTGGGATATGGAGGAAGAATAATTTTTATAATAAAATGACTTTCTTTCATCTCAAGCCCCCATTTCATGATCTAAGGATGTAGGTATTTATTTAGAATTGTTGTATTTTATCTATGAGACTCTTTTATTCATAAGGAGCGAAGAAATGTCGATCAATATCTCTCCCCTGAAATCATTTCAGTGTGGTAGGGTTTTGATTGGTGGTTAAGTTCTGTTATTTCCCCTATGAGAAATAATATGATCAAATTCTTTCTATTGGTGTTTCATTTGGTGAGGAAAGGAAATCACTGTTGTTCAATCGCCGAAGAGAATTCTTCCTATTCGTAATAACTGGATGAATAGTAATGGTTAACACACACAGTAGCTTCGTTTTGCAGCTTTAGCACAGGACACCAACGCGCCAGGCATCCAGCACTCCATCATCCTAGTTGTGGGTTCGAATACTGATTAAAAAAAATCATTGAGATGGTAAAGAAAACCATTGGAAGGTAGCCAATGGATTCATTGTTTTGTTTACTTTTCACGCAAACCCTAAATATACATTATTTTAAGCTAATATACACCATGAACCCTAAAATACAAACATAAATGCTTCAGTACGGCTTGTGCATTAAAACTGCTTTACCAAATATTGCATTAATTTGGTTATTGTGGTACCCTTTCCCACTTTAATTATGCTCAAAATTATTAAAGATTATTTCACTTCAAAACAAAATCTGATAGCACACTATAGAGCAAACATAAAGTATTTATATATAGCTTCGTGGTTACTTGGGCAAGTAAATCATTTATTCCATTTTTGATCTCTTCAGGTAACTTATAGTCACTTGAGAGACCTTTCAAGATAATGGAGTTGGAGACCTTTCCCCTAATGGAGTTCAAAATCTCCTGCCTAAATCCCCCAAATTCGGAACAACTGACCACGATAGGCGGCGCTCTTTGTTTCCTCACTTAAACCAAAGAGCCTGGGCTAGAAACTGCTTCGATTTGGTGTTCGGTTTGGTTGTCTAGAGCATTGAACTGATTGCTCATTTCGATGCAATTACCAACATTATCCATTTCACCCTTGGAAGAAAGCGCGCATTCTAGAGAAACGTGCTTTCTTTTATTCTTGCCATGTTTAGTAACAGTTTTAAACCTCACTTGTTTGGAAGGAAGTTTCAGAGATTAACCCTTCCTTTTGTTTGTAGTTGTTTTTGTTGAACTTTATATCTCATATCTACTAAATTTATCAGTTGCGAAAAATAATTCCATCACATCAATTGGTTTTCGGTCATGTGTAACAATAATAACAGTACATATTTACTATTTCATCAATTGTTGAAATTTTATGTTCTACTTTTTAAAAATAATTTAGGAATGATATATTTTGAACATGTTTTATTCTAGTGAGGAATTTTCAGTTAATATTAATTGGAGGCGGATCTGGTATAGTAGTTGGAACTTACGACTCTCGCGCCAAGGATCTGGGATCGAATCCCAACCCCAAAATTGTCACTTATGACACAAAGGTCATAGTGACGACTTCCTTCGGAAAAGAAGTAAAGCCGTTGCTCCCGAGATGAACTAGCCCAGGGCTAAAAATCTCTTTAATAAAGATAGAAAAAAAAAAGTTGATATTAAGTGCGAAGTAACATACTATTACATGTAGGTTTTCTTTCTAAAGTGTTACGTATTTTATGGTTGATCCCTTATGTACATCAAATATGTACTCAAAATAAAAAAATATATGATGCATCAATCGTATTATTGCAATGGCTGACTTACTGATGTGGATTAACGCATAAAACTGGATGGGTCCCACTTGCCCCGTTTAGCAAGGTAACTGCGTCTAATGGCTCATTTTACAACTTATTTTTTAAGGTTTTCACAA
The DNA here is from genome assembly GCF_002204515.2 of Aedes aegypti. Lineage (NCBI taxonomy): Eukaryota > Metazoa > Arthropoda > Insecta > Diptera > Culicidae > Aedes > Aedes aegypti. The sequence continues at coordinate 150,630,416 of NC_035107.1, read as the reverse complement.
TTTCGAAATTATTCGATAAAATTCATGCATACACCACAAAATATGTTGCCAAAATTTGACCGTGTTATATTGGATTTTCAATTTGAAAATTATGATGACCAATTCATTTGAACTTTCGTTTTTTAGGTCCCACTTGTCCCGGGGTACCTAAGATCTAAATTTGCTGCAAACCTGGTATATCAAAAGCTTTACTGCCCATAACTGCATAGTTGTCACATTCGACATTTTGTAGTTAATACCCGGAAAAGCCATCAAATAATAAATACTTTCATCAGTTCACTGAAATCTGTGAGTTTGCTCTAGAAAATCCGAAAAAAATACCAAGTTGTTTTGTCACATTGGTAATTGTAACCGCATAAAAGTCACATTGAGATTATACATGAGTCCCGTAATGAAGTAGCAATGAAATTTCTATCAAAACTATTTTCTGACTTTTCGCACAGTATGCGATATGAGTTGTACAAAATTTCAGCCTCAAATAAGCACTTTCGAATTCTTGGTAATTTTTAGAAATTTTAGTTTCGTCCCATACTGCCATGAAATTTACACTTGATATTCCATTTATTCAATGCCTACTTTTGTCGAATGTTACAAATATGCAGTTATGGGCAGTTTTATCCATACTTGTACAGCATACAACGGGGGGTGACCCATTTCGCATAATGAAGTTTCGCATAAGGGCGTTTGGCATGATAGACGTTTCGCATAAAGCAATTTCATATATAGACAAGTAGCATTTTAAAGAAGGCATATAATTATATTTATGCCAAACGTCCATTATGCGAAACGTCAACTCATAGAAATATGCGAAACGTCCCACTCCCATACAACATGACCAACTTGAAAATTTGTTTGAAAATCAAAAGTTTGTTCTTAAGGCTAAGATGAATAGACCAATGCACAAGCTCACTAATTTGACGTTTGAGCGGTGCCACATTCACTCGTTACCATGGCCACATAGATAACACGGCACCGCTCAAACGTCAAATAGTGAACTTGTGCATGGATCAATTGAAGCCATACCTTAAATCATCAAGGGAGAGAACCAAACAGCCGTTCAAGCTGGTTATGACCTGTGGTGACAACCCAAGTATCCAAAAGCATTAAATTATTAACGTATTTTAACTGTAATTCAGCGAGTGCATTGCTTCTATTTTGCAATATGCGTGCATTAATGCTCTGATTCCATTTAAAAAAAAAACAAAATTACAATATTTTCCAATGATTTTTCTATCTATTTAAGGTTAAAATTAAGCAAGCATAAATGCCTGATAGGTGATACTAATACCAACTACGGACTAAACTGGATTTAGATGAAAAAAATAAGTAATCGATTTTAGTTGATGATGCCGTTCGGCAGTAGACCGCTCAGCAATTCAATACAAAAAAGCTAGTTACATTATTGAGCCAACACTGATGGATGTGATTCAATCTACAAATCAAAATAATAAAGAAATATAAAGATTTATTAAATTACAGTTTCTTTCAAGTTCAAGTCCCGAACTTAGCGATAGCCGCTTCATTATATAGCCGGGACAAGCCTGCAAACGTTTTTGAATCGCGGGACAAATTTCAGAATTTTTCGGATGGGTCGAAAATTTGAGTACATAAGCAATTCTGTTTTCTCAACATATTTGTAAAACTACATAATATGGGGTTATATAAAAGTTCAGTGCAATATTTTGTGAGATCTTGTTAGAAATTGTGTCTAATGCTTCTTTGAACTTTATTGCTACCAAAATGTCTGCCCAATATTGTTATAGAATTCTGTCTATTTTTGCGTAAGACCCAAGACACTGCAAAACTTCTCAAGGATTTTAGTATCGCGGTAGATTAATGCTCCGGATTATCTGAATTCTATACTCTTGTTACTAACTGTGAGAATTTGTATAGCCAATATGCCCTTTTCAGAACAATTTCTCTAAAGCTAGAATATAAGCTCATTTTTGAAGCCTGATGAAGATGATCCGATAGTGAATTAATAATCCGTTGGATTTGTTCAATATTGATAGGTACGTATTGCAAGTTTCGTTGCTGTGTCAAACATATGTTATATTATTATGCATAGTGCTGATGAGGAAGCACTATGATTAATGCTCCGGATTATCTGAATTCTATACTCTTGGTACTAACTGTGAGAATTTGTATAGCCAATATGACCTTTTCAGAACAATTTCTCTAAAGCTAGAATATAAGCTCATTTTTGAAGCCTGATGAAGATGATCCGATAGTGAATTATTAATCCGTTGGATTTGTTCAATATTGATAGGTACATAATGCAAGTTTCGTTGCTGTGTCAAACATATGTTATATTATTATGCATAGTGCTCATGAGGAAGCAGATTATCTGAAATAATGGCCAAAAATGAGATAAAAACAATTTTAAACAAATATATATGATAAGTATAAAAAATCAATTTCGAAAAACACATCATAACAATGGAGTGAAAATTCTTGACAGTTCAATCAACAAAGGCAAAAGAAAAACCTATGGGCAAGAAATGTCAAATCCGAATCACCCCTTGTTGTTTTATAGCTAGCGTAAAAAGCTGGATACATCGTATTGTAATTGAATGTCGAAGCAATATTGTTTTTGATCGAATATACAATTCAATAACAATTTTATATATTGTAAATAGAACACTATATTGGTTTCCAATGGTTTTATGCCTTACAATTTGGGTCAAACTCTTATTTTCGTGTAAAACAACTGTTACTTTTTTCTGTGTAGTTTGACTGACAGAAGTAAACAAGTTCAAAAAATAAGAAATATTGGATGAAAATATTTAAAAAGTAATATTTTTTTCGTTTTGTAGAAATAAATGATTTTGACTGTGATTTTTGAAGGACGAATGCAATAATGTTGGAGATCTACACCTATATATAGGAGTTTAAACTCTTTCGTTAAGGTTAGCAAAAATATCCAATGAGTTAAGAATAATTGATAACAACACAAAACCTTTTCTTTTAACCACCAATTTAAATGTGTCTCGTTGAATTGTATGTGTGATGTGAAACAATACACAAATTTCCATTCAAAACAATACATAAACATATCGTATTGTTTTTTTTTTTTTCAAATGCTATGTATGAGAAAATAGCAACACCGTGAGGATTCGCTTATAGTGGTTATCACGCCCAATGCACCCATACCCATACCTTAGTGTAGATGTAGTTGTGAACCTTAGAGGTCATATATAGAACAAACGTACATGTACATGTAGTCTGGAGCATTTTCACCAGTTGTCAGTCGTCCCAACTAATGGGTCGGATTCGCTAGTTGGAAGAATTGTTTTTTTTTTTTAATCATTTAATTTTGAGATAGTTTCAGGCTATTTTTGGTAGAAATGATACCTAAATATATTTCAACCACCCATACCAGCTATATCAGTAAATGAAGCTGTTCAAATAAACCTTATTTTAAAGAATAAGCTAATAAGTACTATCAATATACATGCTTAATAAGCATTGACTTTTGTTTTCAATCATACTCCTGTTTGAAGGGCCAACAACGAATGACGGACCCGTAAACGCGAAACGCGCAAGGGAAAAAGAATCTCCTTCCAGGACTAAGTTCACACAAACAGTCGTACAACGAGCCCTTGCTTGTCAGAAAGATTAAATTCGGGACTACGAAGCTGCTGATGTTTTCTTCGGTTTTCTGTGAGAAAAACAAGGAGAGATATATTTTTTGCTTTTTTTTTCCACGCACACGATGACAGTTCCTTACGAGGTTTTCCGTAAGTGCGAGTGCTTTGTAAATCTCTTTTTGTTTCGTAGTCGCGAATAGATGGGAAGAAGAGACCGACAAATCGTCGCCAGCAAACGAATCAAAAGAGATGATTTGCCGTTGTGTTGGTAAGACTGGTGCAACGTCCAATTCGAAACTGCTGGTTGGCTTGCGATGATTTTGGCGACGGTTTCACCGGTGACGATTACAAAACGTCGCCTTTTATAAGGTGCAAAATTTACAACACTACGAAACTAATTCACGCGACCTAAACTGTCACTGTGGTAATAATATGAATTTCATCAAAAACATTTTTTTTTCGAATCACCACTCTGGGCTTCTCGAAGCGCACTGCCTGAAAACCGAAAAAAACAACTTCCACTTAGGCGATGTGAAAACCGAACCCGCTTGCTAAGCTTCTCGAGACGCACTTTTGGAAGGCATAATATACGCAAAAATTCGATAAATCATGAGTATTTATCCACCTAAGTCATTCAAATCCAGTAAAACACTCACCAATATCAGGTATATTGATAGTATTAAGGTTATTCTTCAAAACAAGACTAATTTAACCGGTTGAAATATATTTGAGTCATGAAACTGAACGGGGTTCCACCAATCGTTTTAGCACATCGTTTCAAAACGTTTCCCAAAAAATAACAGATTTATAATAAAACAAAATTGGATAACAATATTAAAATATTACTATGTGACGCCCAATAGTTACTTAATTTTGATACACTTATTTTGAAAACAAATTGTTACGCCATTGTGAAAATCAAAATATTGTTCAAAAATAAACAATTTTTTTTGCTTTATACCATGAAGATTATGTGGTAAATATAAAGTACAATAATTTTGTCGGAAGAATTTCTCGTTTTGACATACGATTTTATTCAAAAAATAGTGTAAGAATTTTCCAAATCCATCGACCAGTTATTGAGCTACATCGTAACGAACAAACACCAAAATTTTAATTTCAACAGAAAGTATCCTTGATGTAGCTTTATGTGCCTGATATTTCTTGGTGAGTACAAATGTTAAATTGAAACAAACTTTTTCAAAAGGCTCAAAATTCTGGTTCTAACATTTTGTATTCCAGCTGATAATTGTGGCTATTTTAATTCCGTTCACATCATTTCAGGAGAGGTACAACGAATAAGAATAATAAAAAGGCCAGACAACTCATAAATATTTCATCAAATCGTTCTTTATGAGCGCCCTTAACTGTATGCATAAATGATGGATGTGATACATTTTTAACGCTTGCAATAAAGTGAACCGAGTGAAACTGGATAACTGGAAAAGCACTTTCAACCTTCGTTTTTCCACATCCATCTGGTAAGTTTGTTGACAATTTTGATCTTCCTATGATAGCTTACGTCACGGACGTACTACGTATTTTTTGTCTTGAATTTACCACAACACCAACCAAAAACGTGTGCAATAGCTAGTGACTGGAAGTTTCTACGTTGTGCTGAATGATTGATAATGTTTACAAGATACGTTTTCACGTGAATGCTATACAGATTGAAGATGTGGTATAAAGTTCGTCGGAGGCGGAACCGGTAAAAATTGCTATTACATTTAACCTGGCATCAAGGTCTTGTACTACGTATGAAAACACATTTGAAGTGTATGTGTTGAAGGAACTGGTCCTCGGTTCAGTTGGATTTAAATTGACTGGAAAAACGGCATAAAATGGACGGTGTCTAACTTTCAGGTTATTATTTTGCAATTCAAATTATTCAAATATCGACACAAATTGCCAAATGAAAATATTTATGTTTAGGAAGTGCTGGCTTCGAAACCGGCTTGCTAATTGAACTAACTTGGAATGGACCGTCGAGTTAGGAAGGTATAGGTGTACAAAACACGAAATCAGTGTAACTGCAGTTCAACAAACCATTGTAATTATTTATTTTTTGTGTAACATCCCACTAGATCAGAGCATGCTTCTCAGATTAGTGTTTTGTGAGCATTTTCACAATTAATAATTTAGAGCTTTGTATTGCCGATTAAATGATCACAAAAAGACACCAACACGTTAAATACTTCCAGTCGACGATTTGTCCTCTAAAGGAAGCACCATACTAGACAACGGGTCAGCATTAGCAATGAGCGATTTTGAATCGATGGTCGAACATCAATTTTTGGTTTCGATTAATCGATTTTTTGAGTCGATGTTAGGATCACTTAAAATCGAATAAATCGATTTTCTTCATTCGTTTTTTTGTTTCGGATCAAAAAGATGAAATTGATTAGAATTTGTTCATGAGTTGATGAATCATAAACCTAGTTTTGAATCATCCTTAAAGCACCTAATAGACAATTTTAATTTATAACTTTATTTAATTGAAGGAATTTAATAATCAAATGCAATTGCATTTGGTCTAATTTTGAGAGCTTGTTTTGTAAATTTTCATATGAGCTTATAAATTGAATCGATTCAAAAACATTGATCCAAATGCTTCAATTAAATCGGCGAATCGATTCGACAAGTCGAATTTGAATCGATTAAGTAACATCGATGTTTTTGTCAAATTTGTCCATCGTTGGCTAACATGCAACACCCAGTGACATAATCACAACAACGTTACTCACGAAAAGTTTTCCGAAAAATCCTCGACTGGCGTGATTTGACCCTCAGCTTGATCTTGCCGATTAGCTGCTATGGTTATTTGTGCTTCATGTGAAACGCGGTTGTTTTGCAGTAGAACATAAATAGCAGCCTGGAAAACTATGATCAATTCTTCTTCTCAGGAGCTCTCTTTTTGCCTGCCGAACAGTTGGTGAAGCATGCAACATGGAAATCTACCTCATACCGTGGTGCATCAATACCCGGACGCTTAAGGTGCCACTAATTTTCTTACTTCAATATTAGCGTGTTGTTTTAGAAAATCCTCGATGTAATATTACTTGATAGATTGTTTCAAGCCAGATCTTCATGAAAGTGATGAAATTTTTGATAAAAATCATGATTTTAACACAAAAATTAATCAAATATTGAAGCATGTCTTGTCTTTAAATCCGGACACCTTAGACAAATGATGTCTTTAATTCCGGACACTTTTGGATCGAAATCCGGACAAAGGTGTTATAGCATGCAATATCCGTTAAATTTCAATGAAAATAATGTCAACACGCAATTAAATAACAATCTTTAATAAACTTGATGTCCACGATTGTCCCACAATGGCAAAACAAATAACACGTTTGTAATTAAACTGGTTTGATTACCTGAGCTGAAGCACGCGTAGCTTGAACTGCATTCGACGCGGCTCGAACAACTATTATTGAAAATAAATACAATATATCCAATAATCAATTGCACTCCGAATACTCACTACACACGGAGACGGAATTCAACTCAATTTTGGGTTGTTTCAACGCAATTCCGTAGTTGAGCCCAATAACTCAATTTTGGCTAAATTTCCAAGGTCCCCACTAGGTAGTTTGGCTTTAATTCCATTAGAAAAATATACTCAATTTTGGGTTGATTGAACGCAAAATTGAGTTCTTTCCACCCAAACATAAGAAAAGTTGCATTTACCCAAATTTGGCTTATTGGGCCAAAGTACCCCCATTGGGTAGATGCAGCTCTCTCTATTTTTGACAACATTCGTGTGAGAGAAAGAGAAAACCGAGAGATTTTGGGTTGAAACTATAATCGATATACTTAATTTTGGGTAAAGTAAACTCAAAAATTAGGTAAAAATATTTCTCCGTGCACTATCCACAGTTGTTTTTCAAATTTTCACTTATTTCTTCTTTCGGGAATCTCACTTACACTAGTAAAACGGTGGTCCATTACACGATGCCCGGATCTGAAAACACTGGCTCATAATCCCGGACAGTCTTTTTGCACACCGATAAATGTATATTTCCAATTTATTTAATGATAGTGGAGCCACCGAATTTCCAAAATATCTTCTTTTGAAGAGTTTTGGATAAAAATTCTATAAAGATATATTTTACTAACTTTTACTTCAAACAAATGTCGTTCGCGCTTGCATCGATCGTTCAACTCGAGATGAAGTTAAATCGCGACGAAATGACGTCCAACATGAACAAATAATTTGTTTTTATTTTTATTAATTATTTAGCAGTGGTAACTAGATCAGAAAAAAATGTAAAATGATCAGCATTGTTTATTTAAAAGGGGATGAATGAAAACCAGACATATAATCATTTAATTTTAACTGTAATTAATTAATATAATTAAAGTGTCCGGATATTGGTACCGTCCGGATTTTGATTCACCACGGTAATGATGAATAACTATTTACGTTTTTAAGGGGTCTTGTATGGACCGTGGTCATTGGTCAGACCCTCCTCTCCCCCCATAAATGGCCATGTGGTTGATGGGCAGCCCCTAATATGTACCGTTAAGTCACCAGTCACCGTGCGGCCTCCATTAACCGTGCACATATACAAATTCCCACAGAATATCCTTACAATTTTCACAAATTATTGGTTTGTCAGTTAAATAAGATAAAACTGATGAAATGAAGTAGTTCTTGTCACAAGGCATTTTGAAAAACCTAGTTTATGTAGTCAAAATCATGTGAATTCTGTTTAATAATGGGATTTTTCAACACTCTTAGTAGAAACGCCAAAAATTCACATTTTTCATTTAAACGTTAGAGTATATTTTTTGTTATAATTTCAACAAGTTTTCGCTGTAGATACTACTAGTAACACGCATATCATTGTATAAGCCATGAAATTTTATGTAAATTATATTTTTTATTGATTTTCTGTCGAAACACAATGCACGGTGGATGGACCCTTTCAAATTTGTATGTATGGTTCCTATTACCGTGCCTTAGTGTAAAATATATGAAATTATTAGATAATATTGGATTTATTGATATGTCGTGATTTAATTACTTCATATTAAGATTTTGAGCGAATATGAAATGGTTTGGACAATACAGTCAAACCTCCTAAAACTATTTCAATGAAAAAAATAATATTTTAGCCACTTTTTCAGCTTTTTATGGTTTTACATTAAGATGTGAATACCCTTAAAAATGAACACTACTAGCAATATAATGGCTCTACCAACAACGTTTTTTCAACAAACAAAATTTAATCATGTTGGAAACTATACGCACGGTACATGGAGCAATAACGTGCACGGTAAATGGTGACATAGAACGGTACGAGGTGACCTTAACATGACATTTGTAAACATAATGTTTGAGTAATTTTTTGTTATGCATAACTAATTTTAGTTTTTTCCCTGAAATATTGTATAATTTCACGCTTCGTAGTGGTATTCTAGTTTGCTTTATATTATTTGGAAAAAATATATGATTTTCTGAAGTGTAGATTTTTCTTAAATTGCATTAATTACGTTATTAACATCACCATTGAACTGTATGCAATAAGTAGTAGGGGATATTGTTCTTACTGAAATTTTTTCTGTGTTGTTGCTGGTTTCAAAAACACTGAACATCTACCAATGTGTGAGCCCGAGTTTGGTCGGAGAAAGTTGCTTTAACTTGTGGATAGACCAACAAGAAGTACAGTGAGAGGCAAAATAAAGTGCCCACCTTACCAGTTTTCGAATTTCTCTCATTGATTTGGTTCAAATTAAAGTTAACACACCTAAATCTTTTGTGATATTTTATTTTTGATGTTCTTTTAAAGTTGCACTTACGAAATTTTGATAAAAAAAAGAATTTTACTTAAAGAAAAAGAAAATCAATTTGTATTGAAAAAAAAGTAGTGACAAAAATAAGTGCCCACTTCCTTCTTGGCCCCAGAAAAGATGATTTAAGAAAAATAAAAAGCAATTTAATAGTTAATGTGTCCTCCTTTGGCCTTAAGGACTTGCTGGAGGCTCTTCGGCATGCTTTTCACCAGGTTTTGTAGGTGTTGTGGATCTAGTTCTTCCCAGGCGCGCTCCAAGGCTTCAAAATAATTATTTTTGTTGGTAACACCAGTTTTTTCAACCCTGGCATCGAGAATCGCCCACAAATTCTCGATGGGGTTGAGGTCTGGGCTTTGTGGAGGCCATTCCAGCGGTTTAATCCGACAAGACCGGAAGAAAGACTTGGTCTTCTTTCCAGTATGCTTCGGGTCGTTGTTCTAGAGAAATATGAATTTCTCTTCAAGGCCCGTCTGGAAGCGAAACCTCCAGATTTTCCAGCAAGATGTTAATGTAGGAATCTGCCGTCATTATTCCGTCGATTTTCACGACGCTTCCTACTCCACTCCATGAAAAACACCCCCAGACCATCACATTTCATCACATCACACTTCCATGCGTCACCGTTCCTTGGATGTGGCGCTCCTGAAGCTCGAGCTGTCTAACCGAGAGCGGCGGGCTCGTGTGTGATGCAGAGCACCACATCCAAGGAACGGTGAAGCATGGAGGAGGAAATGTGATGGTCTGGGGGTGTTTTTCATGGAGTAGAGTAGGAAGCGTCGTGAAAATCGACGGAATAATGACGGCAGATTCCTACATTAACATCTTGCTGGAAAATCTGGAGGTTTCGCTGATCCAGACGGGCCTTGAAGAGAAATTCATATTTCTCTAGAACAACGACCCGAAGCATACTGGAAAGAAGACCAAGTCTTTCTTCCGGTCTTGTCGGATTAAACCGCTGGAATGGCCTCCACAAAGCCCAGACCTCAACCCCATCGAGAATTTGTGGGCGATTCTCGATGCCAGGGTTGAAAAAACTGGTGTTACCAACAAAAATAATTATTTTGAAGCCTTGGAGCGCGCCTGGGAAGAACTAGATCCACAACACCTACAAAACCTGGTGAAAAGCATGCCGAAGAGCCTCCAGCAAGTCCTTAAGGCCAAAGGAGGACACATTAACTATTAAATTGCTTTTTATTTTTCTTAAATCATCTTTTCTGGGGCCAAGAAGGAAGTGGGCACTTATTTTTGTCACTACTTTTTTTTCAATACAAATTGATTTTCTTTTTCTTTAAGTAAAATTCTTTTTTTTATCAAAATTTCGTAAGTGCAACTTTAAAAGAACATCAAAAATAAAATATCACAAAAGATTTAGGTGTGTTAACTTTAATTTGAACCAAATCAATGAGAGAAATTCGAAAACTGGTAAGGTGGGCACTTTATTTTGCCTCTCACTGTACATTTCAGTGTCAGTCTTGGCGTTGGTACATAGCAGAAGGTACCAATTGCTCAAGGCTTCTAGAAATAGAAAACGCTGTCTTTTCCAACAGCTCAAAAGCTGTCGTGGGTGGCTTCTAGCGCAACACGCATTCATTGGTAATAACAGTGGGATCCACAATCCAGAAGTTTAAAAACACCAGACGTTGGTATACTATGTACTGAAATTTGGTGAGATCGTTTGTAATAGATACTCAATATTTTAATTTTTGATCAAATTGCACACAAATTTCACACATATGAATCATATGGTATTCATATTCTGATATTCCTAAGCTATTTTGTATCAACATTATATACAATTAAATAAAAGCGGTCATGCGACTCAAAGGTAAAGGAAGTAGGGTCGATGCACCAATAGCCGCATAGCTAAGAACAAATATTCGTATAAAATCAAAAAATAATTATTATCTTGGTTTTGTGGAAAAAATAGGAAAACTACGAAAACTCATATGTTTGTATTAATTATCGCTTGTGCCACTATAGGAACACATGTGCCTTGCCTATAGTAGCACTATTTATAATTTCTGTTCCTATAGTAGCACTAGCTTCACGGCGTAAGCAAAATACGAATCAAAATATGTAGTAGTTTTACGAAACTTTTATATTTTTCTTTTAAAGTGTGGATCAAAAGCATTCGATTGATGTAAAAAAGTTCTTAATTCATCAATTATTTTGTTTAATTTCAAATATATTCTGTTAGTAGTGATACTATAGGAACAATAGGTTTACTATAGGTACAAGGGAGCTAAAATTGTAAGCGAAACTTTTTATTTAGATCATTTTTTTTTTGAACAAAATCATGCTGTGTATCAATGGTACTTATATAAATAGGTCCTGACCTTCATGTCAAGAAATATTTTGCTTCGATTTATAGCAAAACGGCCGTAAAAAGCCACTAGGGCGACTATAGGGGACTGTCTACTAAAGGAACACTGACCCTATATAGAAGATTTTTACAAATGATTGAAATTAACAGGTGGATAGGCGTCGCAAGGGAGCGCCAAGATTGAAATTTTATTAGGTGGTGAAAATTGAGCAAACCATTTTAATGTCAGTAAGCATCAAAGCGTACTGTATTCTACCTCTCCCCCCAACAAAACCTCTCTAACATAAATAATTTAACCTTTCGGTCGTCGTGCGAATTTTTGTTACCCGAGTAGTCGCGCGTAGTACTTTGTACAACACCCTTAATTTTGCGAATATCCCAGGAGTCTGACCACTTAGAAAGATGACGTCTTCGGCAAAACTATTCACTAGCTCAAGGGCTATCATTACTTTAGCCAAGAAATTCGGGATTTTGCCACTAGGCGGCGCTAGTGAGCATGAAACATTGGTTTCGCAAATATCTCAGTATCCTGACCTCTTAGAATGATGGCGAAGACGCTATCTTTAAAAGTGGTCAGGCTCCTGAGATATCTGCAAATAAAAGTTTCATACTCCCTAGCGCCGCCTAGTTGCAAAATTTTGAATCAACTAGCGCGAAGAATGATGGACCTAAACTTACTAAACAACTTTGCCGAAGACGCCGTACTTCTAAATGGTCAGGATCCTGAAATATCTGCAAAACAAAAGTAAAACTTCTATGCCCACTAGTGCCACCTAGCGGTCAAATTCCAAATTAAATGAGGTACCACCTCCAGAACAACTTTACTAAAGGCCCCAAGCTTCTATATTATCTGGATTTTGAGATATACCGATTTCAAACTGTGGTTTACTCGAACCGTATATAGTGCGTTCATTATTATACGAATTCCATATACGTTTGTTGATTTTACCGTATTATAAAGGGCCGTACCGTAAATAAAAACTATCGAGTATTGTGCTTAAGAAAATTCTTGAGGAATACATTTTGGTTTGGTGTCGACAGATATCTTTGTTGCAAAACGATAGCACATAAACCACAACTGTTGTACCGTCAAGCTACCATTCACCGTGCATTAAAAAAATCTGCACATCAAAAATTTATATATTTTTTCCGAACTTGAATACCACTACGAAGCGTGCAGTTACACCATAATTCAGGGAAAAAAAAAATCAGTGAATCATAACAAAAAATTACTCAAAAAGTGTGTTTACTAATTTCATGTTAAGGTCGCCTCGTACCGTTCTATGTGCACCATTTACCGTGCGTATAGTTTTCGTCATGATTTAATTTTGTATCTTGAAGAAACGTTGTTGGTGGAGCAAATATGTTGCTGGTAGTCTGTGCACTCATTTTTAAGGGTATTCAAATCTTATTTTACAATAAAAGCCATAGAAAGTTAAAAAATCATTATTTTTTCATCAAAATCGTTATAGGAGGTTTGACTGTATTGTACAAATTATTTCATATTCGCTCAAAAACTAAATATGAAGTAGGTTATTCACGATATAACAATAAATCCAATACTACCCAATAACTTCAAACCTTTTATACTAATGCACGGTAATAGGAACCATATATATTTATAAGGGTCCATTCACCGTGCATTTGTGTTTCGACTGATAGGTACACAAGAAAAAAAATTTGCATAAAATCTTAAGGTTCATACGATGAAACACATCTTACTAGCAGTATCTACAGCGAAAACTTGTTGAAATTATGAAAAATTTAATACTCTAACGTCAAAATGAAAAATGTTAATTTTTGGCGTTTCTACTAAGAGTATTGAAAAATTAAACAGAATTCACATGATTTTGACTACATAATCTAGGTTTTTCAAAATATTTTGTGACAAGAACTACTTCATTTAATCAGTTTTATCTTATTTTGCTGACAAAAGAATAATTTGTGAACATTGTATGAATATTCTGTAAATTATTTTATTTATATGTGCACGGTGAATGGAGGCCGCACGGTGACTGGTGACTTAACGGTACAAAGTCCAACAGCGCGACAGCCCGAAGCTTAAAACAATCACGGTCGACGCCTTTTCCTATATTATATACTATTATTTTTGAAATCATGTTTATCATTTTGCACAAATGTTTTTAAATATGGATAACAGTTTTGTTTCCTGTATAACGGAAAAGGAGTAAAATAAGTTTTCATCTCGTTTAAGATAGCGGATAAAGGCGCCTAAGGTTCTCGAGCCAGGACATGAGGAAGAAATGCCTATCTCTCAACCAAAGAAAAAAAACCAATGTGGTGTGCATTAACTTTCTTAACTTCTTCTTTCTGGCGTTACGTCTCTGTCAATTGACCATTTTTGCATTCGTATGTATATCGTGTGGCAAGCACGAAAATACTCTATGCTTAGGGAAGTCGAGAAAATTTCCTTTTACGAAATGTTCGTTGGTCGATAGTATTTGAACAATTCGAACCCACGAGCTTCAGCTTGGTCTTGCTGAATTCACCTCAGGTGCGTGTTGCTCAGGTTTGCGTGCTGCTTAGCTAACTTTTGCAAAATATTTTTGAATGCCTACGAAGTAAAAATATTTCATTGCCTTTCGAATGCGCCATAGGGAGTTTCAATCGGACGGGTACCGTAATCCGGGGTAACATTGATCAGCGGGGTAACATTGATCGGTATGACCCTTCTCGTAAAAAGTTCGATTCATCCTTTATTGATGGAGTATTCTCAAAGCATGAATGGTGCCTCTCTTTCTTACATTCATAAGCTAATAAAAACTAAGGTTTTTGCGAAAATCGCATTTCGTTCATGCGTAAATTTGTCAACTTTTTTAATCAATGATTTTTATTATTATGGATGACACTACTGAAGATTCATGTCTCACATGAGTTCTGCAAATGGTATGAGCATAGAAAATGTGGTTGTTACAAAAAATGACATCGCCAATAACGATTCCGTTGTCAAATCTCTTATAAGTTTATTCAATTAAGCTACATTAACGAACTACTATTAAGAATGCAGAATTTCCTTAGTAAATTGCCTACCTTTAGGCATATTCCGCGGTTCAAAGTGTTTTTATTTTTGAAATAACTCAAAAAGTAAATGACTTCTAAGAGTTTGGTCTTCATGTTCGGCTTCAGGGGCCATGATTTAAGTAAGCAACGGCATTTCCAATATCACCGAATGTTGTTTACATGGGTAATCAATGTTACCCCAGATCAGCTAAATCAAAAAATCACTTAAAACATTTATTTAAACTTAGTTAAATCTTTCGAAAACCGAAATACAGTGTACAGTCACGTGCGGTGGGTGCCAGTACTTGTTTTAAAAATATAAAACTTGCCACATTTGCATTCTCAAACAAACAGTTTAAGAAATATCCCAAAACCTGATCAATGTTACCCCGGATTACGGTAATCATGAATGAAAATTTGAACTTGGAAATCTTAAGCTTTAATTCCATAAAAAAAAGATTGGAAATCGGTTGAGCTCTTCGTCGAAAGTTATGATTTTTTTTTTAAATAAAAATCTAATGCCCTGAGACCTACAGTAGTGTGTGCCGATGAAAAATGACAGATTTTTTATTTTCAAAAAAATGTATCTCAAAAACTAAAAAACATACATCGCTGAAAATTTGACAGTAAACGAAAAATTTTCTGAACTTTCAAGAAAAAATGAGAACAGCAATAGCCCCTTTGGTCCCGAGGCCTTCAAAACACAAAAAACGGAAATTATTGTTTCTTTTTTCATGTAAAAACATTTTTTGTGAAATTTTATATTTTTCCTGAAAAGTCAAAGTTTTTAGCTTTCATATTGTTTCAAAAGATTGAAAATCGGTCAAACGGTTCAAAAGTTATAATGGTTTTAGAAATAAAAAAATAATTTTGCAAACGCTATTTTTCTGGTCACCTTATTTCGGAAATGGTCACCCTAATCAAAAAATCCAAAAACATGTGTATCCTTATTTCAGATAAGGAACAAAATATCAAATTTTCACGGAGTTCGGTGACCCACTAGATCGGTTTTTCATGGAATGGCTTTATATATATATATATATATATATATATATATATATATATATATATATATATATATATATATATATATATATATATATATATATATATATATATATATATATATATATATATATATATATATATATATATATATATATATATATATATATATATATATATATATATATATATATATATATAATATATATATATATATATATATATATATATATATATATATATATATATATATATATATATATATATATACATAGCAATTGAAAATTTTTTAGGGATAAGAAATTATGCTGATATTAATGTTGTTAAGCAATTCTTATTTACAGTCAACTCTCCCTTACTCGATTTTCTGTATCTCGATAGTACATAGTAAAAGTAGGTTATCATGGCTAATTCGATAGTCCCTTGGATCGCAGTTTTGTTTTCACTCGATACCTCCCTAACTCGATGGTCTCTTCAATATCGAGTTATGGATAGTTGACTGTATTAGTTTAAACTTGCTTGATAGCCTTTAAGAAATATTTTATTTGTTTTGTAAAATATTATGTTTATATAAGTTAATATAAGTCAACATTTTCTTCGTAGATCATTTTTTTATGTTTAAAAATTTAGAGGAGTATATGCTTTTACATTACAGGGTGATATCTTCTCCGGATTAAACGATGGTATTCTAAGTAGAGCCGAAGCTCTGGCTGCAGTAGATATTGGAAAGCACCAGAGCAGTCACCCACACTCGCAAATGACATCGCAACTGAAGCATGACGTTATGTACCACCACAGCATGAGTGCTCCACCACAAAGACCGCTACAGGTGAGTGGTTATTAGTAAGTACATAGAGTAGAACGATCTAAAGGGGTTGGAAAACTTCCCCTAGTCGATACATGTCGTCTCTCTCGCAGACTGACAGCAGGCTGAATACAAAACACTGCTATCCAATTAGTCGCAACATTCGTCTCAAATCATAAAATTACCCGGAAAACACTTATCGCTTCGCAAATAGCAAATGCTCTTCCCTGTAAATCGTACGGTAACAGGCCTTTAGTTTTTCACCCTCTTGCAAAGTGTCGATTTTTTCTATCAAAATGTATAGGGACAGAAGTTGTATTATTTTGAGACGATGACAATTATAAAAAAAAAGAAAAAAATGTAAATAACTCAAGCTTGCTTTTTCATAAACACGAAAATTGTCCGTGAAACCGGTAACATTTCCCCTACATTGTCGTACTAGGTGAACAAATAGAGTTCTCACCAAGAAGAAAATCTCTGGAAGGAGCACACGTTCACTTCAATAATAAAGCAGCGATTCTCAAACTCGACATTTATGAACCCTGCAAATTCGAACAACCATTATAGGTACTGTGAATCATTAATGGTTCAACAAGTGGTAAATACACATGTTTTCAACATGGATCACAAGCAATCGTTTTATACACACATCTTACTATTTTCTTATAAAAATAGCATTGGGCATTCTTATACATTTAAGATCATTTGAATTATCCGACGCTTCCATTAGTGAATGCATTTTTTATTGTTTAAAGATACTTTGGTCCAACTGTATTTATTTGTTTCAGTTGGCACCCGATCCAAGTAGTCTTTGCATAATTCACCGCCGGTTTTGTAAAACAGTAGACTTGTTGTGGTCACAAACTGCTCGCCATGACTTGAACAAATTGCCGAGCCGATTAGAAATCTTTCTTGACAAGTTCTGCAAAAAAACTTTGATTTGTTAAATTCATCTTCAGCAGAGAATGTTTCACACAAACCTACTTCTACTATAAATATCAATATTATCTTGAAAAAAAAAAATCAAACGGTAAATCACCATGTAAAATGTATTGCATTTCTCACATTACCTAATAAAATGTTGTATCTCTCAAAATAAGAAAAGTTAATTATAGGAGTTTTTTCGGCTTTCATAACTATTGTCAATTTCTGGAATAATGTACGATTGTAGCCATTGGGCACCACTGATCAGCATAAAGCGCAGCGAACAATTTTGATGTTTCATTTTACTATCATAACACTTGTTCTTGCAGCATTGACAAGCAACCTGCAAGTATTAGCATACGACGAATCTCCAGAGTGTTGCCACGTGATCAACACGCGACTCCTCACGACTGGTAGATTGAATTGAGGTGATATTCGGTTTCAATTGATATTTATTGTTATATCCTACTACGTTTCCCGGATCCTGAAAGGAACGCGGCGTCAATTAAAGTAATTACTAAAACCGACCTTTGATGAGATAATATCATAAGCTGTTGCGAAAATTTCACGGTAAATTTTCTCTGTCGACCACCAATCAATTTTCGAATGAGCCGATCCACGTGCACAGAGTGTGTCACGTAGAAGTATTTTCCATCCACATACTCTATCTATAAAGTCGGACAATATTTCTATATATTTCTTTTTATCTTATTGAAAATCACAATTTTGAATGACATATGTATGTATTTGAAAAAAATGTGTTTTTTTTAACGGATATCATATGTGTAAAAAAGCGCACTAAGATGTTAATAAGGTCTTTATAATCTTCTTCTTATTCTTAGAGTTACGTCTTTAATGGGCAAGGTCTACTTTCCAGAATAAGTTCTACAAACACATTTATTAACTGAGAGCAGACTTCTTTTTATTGCATTTGTATCCATTCAGACAGGTATTTTTTGGTGTTTTTGATAAATTAAATATACTTCTCTGAAATTTTGAAATAAATGTCTTTTATCTAATATTGTTCTATGTTGCCGAAAAATCTGAGCTTGCGATTGATTTTTTGCGCTTAGAGTTGTTAGAGCTCAAAAATTGAACTATGAAACATAGTTTTCCGTTATATCATAATTCTCGGGCATCGTATTATAAAAATATCTCTACTAGAGTATGTGTTTGTTATATTTTTATCAGCAAAAAAATTTTACCCAACATGATGCTTAAGAAAAATGTCAAACTCGTTAAAAAAACTTTTTTTTCACTAATTGTGTTTTAGTTCTCCAATAACTCGAAAACAGTTTTCTGTGGAATTTTGACGTTCTCGAAAGAGGTGTATATTTTATCAAAATGAACAACTTTGCAAAACATGCCAAGTCTCTAGAACGTCACAGTAACAAGTTAGATTGTTGCTCCACCTATGCAGACAATTTGGAGTGGATGGTCCTCGTTGTTACAACAAATTTTGCCAAAGACGCCATATACCGGAAATACTTCCTTTCCGAGTTATCAATTTTGTCCCACCAGATTGCGTCCCTGGCCCATAGTGCCATGGTTTTGAATGTAGCCGAGCCTCTGGGAAACACTCATTATGCGATACAACAAATAACACTGTGAAACGAAACTTTTATAGGTCAAGTTGGGACATTCTGGACGTATAAGATCCATTTTGGGTTTCGTTCAGTAACCCCGATATTTGGTTCTGAAATCTAAATCCATACTTAAAAAAAAGTAAAATCGGTTAGGTTTTCTTTTTTATGTGATGTTTGACTTTCTCTTTGGGTTATTTTACATACAATCATTGGGTTGTGTCTTATGAAATCATATTTATTCGATAAAAAACATAGAAAGCCTTTCTGATCATTTGAATATAGGTGACCATTTAAAATCTAGTTTTAGAACCCCGTTTTTGATGCCAAAAAAATGATTTTTATCATTAGAAAACACCCATTACATGCATGCAACAACTAATACTGTTTTAGCAAAATGAAACTTGTCCCACCAGATTGCGTCCCTGGCCCATAGTGCCATGGTTTTGAATGTAGCCGAGCCTCTGGGAAACACTCATTATGCGATACAACAAATAACACTGTGAAACGAAACTTTTATAGGTAAAATTGGGACATTCTGGACATATAAGAGCCATTTTGTGTTTCGTGTAGTAATATCGGGGTACGGAATTTGAATTCATATTTTCCATAAAATATGTATGAAGTCTTGAAGAAAATTCTCATCACGAGAAGTATAAAATCCAATTGATTCGTGAAGGTAAATCTATCGGAAGCAATTTTTTTTATTATTTTAATGTAATCGATCATTGTGCTAAAACTCAGATTTAGTAACAATGTTCTTTTTATTTTTGAGATTCTCCACAGTATGCATCTAGGATTCTCCACCAGAATGCTTCAAGGATTCTCCACAGATTCCTGACAGAATTCTCAACAGAGTCCTTCCAGGATACTCAATAGAGTCCATTCAAAAATCAAAACAGAATCCTTACAAGATTCTTATCAGAATTCACCCAGGATTTCGATGAGATCCTTCACATATTGGCAACAGAGAATCCTTCCAGAATTCTTATCATAAGATACTTTGCGGTTTTCACTTTCATGATCGAAAGCAACTACCTGTGAAAGAAAATCTGAGGTTCATGAAAGTTGCATGAAAACCCCTTTTAAGGCGGAAATAATGAAGCGATATAAAATCGAACAGTGACAAAAACGAGAGCTATAATTTATTACTACGTCAACATTAAGTATATATGAGTAAACCCGCATTACTATGAGTACCAATTTAGGATGTGTTGGACTATTTCAATTGGACACAATGCTCATGCTATATTTCCCTTGGCAATGTTTCCGTGCAGCATTTTAATACGTTCTGCCTTAAAACTAAAATCTTTAATTTGAACGGGGTTGGTGGTCTAACGTTTCTCAACAGGGGATCCGTGGACCCCCGACCATGTAAAAAGCACGCTGAAACGAACACCTCACAGCGAGCCATACGCTATGTCTGAACCAGAAGATTATAAAAATCGAATGTACATCGGATTTTTTCTCGCTAGAAATTAGTATTTGGTCTAGGTTTTCATAATCAGAAGGTTTCAAAATATTCTATCGGTGAAATTTTGATTTTTTTCCACTTTTAAGCTATTTTTCATACTAAAATCTATACAAAACCCGTTTTGTAACCTAAATCTGCCCATACAAAATGTATGGAAAAAAATTTCACCGATAGAATATCTTTCGATTATGAAAATATGGACGGAATACTGATCTTTAGCGAGAAAAAATCCGATGTACATTCGATTTTTATAATCCGCTGGCTCAGTCAAAGCGTGTGCCGTTTTTTCGCCGTTGCCAAGGTTGAGCAACGGTGGTCGTATCGCTATCATTTCTGCTTCCCAAGATTCAATCCCAGGCCCGTCCTTTTCTCATATTTGTAACATTCTTCCTAATAGCTATTTTTCTTTATCCCGCTGCGTAATTATGAAGTAAGCATAGTCAATTCTATCTATCGCTAGAATTGAATAAATCGACTTACCACAGTGACATTCATACGGTCGAATACCTCATCTATCTTCCAAGGTGGGAAATCAACAGGATATTGAACGCGGGGAATGCATTCCTTCCTCTCCCCGATGGGCATAAGGACGTGGCCGGCGTCGTTATTAATCTGGAAATATCAATGGTAGTGTATTGTACATTGAAGATGGTAAAAAAGCGAGAAGTGAGTGATTCTCTGTGAAATATAACTATCCTGATTTCTCACGGAGTAGCAACTAGGAGTGTATGTTCCATCAGTTGATCGTTTTTTTAAACGTGATCGAAAACTAAAATCTTCAAATTAAAACATTAACTAATGGCTTAGTTTGTTTCAAACAAGAAATTCTTGTTTGGAATAACCAATCTTTGGATTGTCTTAAACAAATTTATTGTTTGAATTAAATAAATTAAATCGAAAATTAAATAAGGCATATGAATAGTACAATTCATTATTGTTGTTGTATTGTTGAGTATTGTTCATTAAGATTGTTAGTACTTGTCGTTTAACATGGCCACCAGACTCATAAGGAAGGATTTCGCTTTGAGCGCTTTAACTGAAGTGCACCTGAAACTAAATTTTAGAATAGACAGCAGGGATAAGATTATGGAAAATGTTTATTTTAATACCTGTTCTTGTTCTGAACGAAATACAAGAATAATTGTTAATTTAGTGATGTCCTACAGGTTTGTGCAAAGAATCTTATGATTTGAAGAGACCTAGAACATTACATTAAAATTAGTCTAAAGTTATTCTGGAGCAAAACCATAAATAAGGTTTTGCTCCAGAATAACTTTAGACTAATTTTAATGTAATGTTCTAGGTCTCTTCAAATCATAAGATTCTTTGCATAAACCAACAAATTAACAACTTATTTCTTTTCAATTTTACGATAAACACTTTCAAACAATAACGATAACTAATGGATCACGTGTCATTCGTGGTCACTTTGTGTTAATTCGGAGAAAACTAACTAATAGATATATTTTGTTGATGAAGAAAAATATCAACTCATTTTTTTAAAGTAATCAAGTAGCGTCTTATTTCAAAACAAACAAAACTTCGTTTAAAACAACATCAATTTTTAGATTGATGCTTACTATTAATCAAGTTTGTTTTAATAAAAATGTTGACTTTCATCAGCAAAAACATAGCTTGGAACGACCAAACTTTGGCTTTGAATTTCATTTAGTTTGTAATGGTTGGCATTTTTCTCGTATACGATTTAGTAGGATGTCCATCAACAATTTAGAAAATAAAAACAACTGAATTAGACTGTTGAGGGCAGTTGAAAATTTTCGTTTGGTTTTTTGTGAAATTTGAAACACTTGGGACGACCCGTAATAAGATTTTTATTACAAAAAAAAAATTTACAACATATTTAAAGTGCACAATCTCGAAAGAAAAATAAACACGAAAAGAACTTTTATTCTTCCAACACACTTCTAAACTAGGGTGAACAGACGGTACATTGTATGCATATTCGACTTTGATACACTCCACTTCAAGGGTGTAAATAGAATTAATGCAATAAATTCATCCCTGTAGAATAAGAAGCACGTTATCTCCGTATATTCAATGAGTTTCTGGCTAATAGAGTGTGTTCAACTTTTCGGAACTTGGGTATCAGTGTTATTTTTTTTCCCAACGTGTAGGTTTATGTTTACACAAAATAACTCGTAGGGACTTTCATTACCTGCGTTTTTGTGTGTCTTTTACTCTGCTTGGTTTGCCTTGCTATCGAATCTCGTAGCAAAGATGTATATTTCTATTATTTAGGCATTTATTTCTATTTGGCGTTTGTCCTGCTTACGGTCGGTGTAATTGTGATTTATAGAACAAATTATCACCCTACTCTAAGGACATATTTGTTTCAATAAAGAGTCGTAGCAGAAGAATTAATAACCATCCTGATGCAAGAAAAGATACTTCTAAACACCCCTCTCAAGGATGTGAAATTGTGAATCAAGAAAATCAAATGACCGTTGACAAATTTATCCAATTTGTGTGTCACCATTTTTCATCGATATATGGAAGAATAGGAATTCAATACCATCAACAAATCCAAAGAACATAGTGACAACGTCCTATATCTAGTGGCCATTAATGTATTGTGATCCGATAATATCTTTCTTTGATAAGGGATACGCCTTCAAAGACGATCATGTACCAGAGAACAACTCTCATTCAGCTGATGTTTCTAGCTTAGGGAGTGAAAATTCGGTAAATCCCATTACTTCTTTCCATTCAATTTGTATTACCACATCGAAAAGCAGATTTATGTAAATCATACACAAAATATCGACCATCAAATCCTTTTTGCATGATGGACGTATGGTCCAGCTTACCGTAGAGCTACTTACTTACCTGATGATAATGCTAATGGAAACGACAAACCAACTAGGGGACCGGACGTATTCTATTGTAATTTGATAAGACTAATATTATTGAATGCTCACTTCGAAACCTACATCAAGTATCGTTCAAGAAATTAGGAAGGAAAGTGATGCAGCAAGAAAATATTTTCACTCTTTGACCTTACGTTTTCCGATCTGAATTGAATCGTTCTTCTTCTTTCTGGCGTTACGTCCCAACTGGGACAAAGCCAGCTTCTCAGATTAGTGTTCTTATGAGCACTTCCACAGTTATTAACTGAGAGCTTTCTTTGCCGATTGACCATTTTTGCATGTATATATCGTGTGGCAGGTACGAAGATACTCTATGCCCTGGGAATCGAGAAAATTTCCTTTACGAAAAGTCCCTCGACCAGCGGGATTCGAACCCACGACCCTCAGCATGGAATTGAATCGTATGATCACTTTGATAACGATTGTAGGCCGAAAGTACGAAAATTAACGAGAAAGTGTGTGTGTGTTTTGTGCTTTAGTAACTTCTGCTACGTTTTCTTTAAAACGTGTATTGAGAGTCCGTTTTGTTTGTCCTATGTTAATTTTGTTACAGTGGACGCATGTAATTTGGTAAACGCCTAATATATATAAACTGTCAATTGGGTCTTTTGTTGAACCTAGGAGAGTTTGGAGTTGGTTGTTTCTACTGGTAAAAACTAACTCAGAACCAACCCTTCGTAGGATTGGGCGTAGCTTTAAAGAAAGTTTTACAGTCGCCTCTCCACATCTCGATATCGAAGGGACCATCGAGATAGGGAGAGATCGAGACAAAGAACAAATTTTTGATGAATACTAGATTGAAAAACACTCCGTTGCCAAGAAAGTAATACACAAACAAACGTCATTTCGCGCTCCTAATTTGTTTTGAATCCCAAAACATTGGTCTAGTAACCTTAGATATTGGTCATATCGACATACGGAGAGAAAATTGAGAACGAAAATGAACAGAAACACATCGAGATATGGAGATATCGAGATAGGGAGGATATCGAGATATGGAGAGTGAAAATGTATGCAGACTGAAGGGACTTGTGAAATCATCGACATAGGGAGAGATATCGAGATGTAGAACATCGAGATGTGGAGAGTCGACTGTAATAATTTACATTCATATACACTACCCATAAAGGCATAACTAGCCCATATGAAAAAAGTAGGCATTGAGAAAATAGCGCTCAAAGGTCGAAGTTTGTTTTCTCATACAAATGCCATATTCATTCAACACAACCGCACAGATATTGCATCTATTGATTAGCGAAAAATATTAACTTGAACATAATTCACGCTTTGCAGTTGCTATGTATTTGGGTTTTAAGTTCATTTGCTTAAGTTAGGGAAAATATAGTTTCTCTTGGTAGCACTACTTAGGAACTCTAGGTCTACTATCTTTGCAAGGAAGCAAAATGGTCGCCCCATAACGCGAGTAGATCACCTTTGCGTGGTGCGTTATGGGGTAAAGAGCTACCAGTGAACCCTAGTCCTGACTGCTTCAAACGAAGAGAACAGGATATTATAGTAATCAAAGGAACAAATTTAGTCCTTGTTACATTTTTAAACCTTGTTGAAAGTGACAAGCCTCGGTTTTTCCAAGTTCCGAGAATGATCTTGAGACAAGGAAAAAAATGAGTCGAATACAACAATTTGTTTTCCACTAGTGCGACTAAGGATACACCGATTCTACACAAGTTGTAAGAATTTTGACATAATTTACAGCTTCAGGGAGTCCAAATTTAGTGGATAGGGATTTTCTTTTATTCCTAAACTTGTTTTGTTACACTGCGGAACACGTTTTTGTCTCCAGCACCAAAACACCGCTATTCACTTAATTAAGGGTTGCTGAATCCATTGCCGTTTTCAGAAATATCATAGCACGTCTAGTTTTTGAGATATTGACTGTTGAAAATGCAAAAAATGATTTTTTCAGCCAACTTGCATGCAAGTTTGCCAGCTTGTAAGGTAATATATTGGCTTAATTTGCCACAGAATTCAAACTTTATGTGTATAACAATACTTATCATCAAAGTTTGTATTACTTTCGATACGGAAAAGTTATTTTTTGATGGTTTAGAGAATTGTTGTATTTTGCCATATAGAAGAAACGAAGAATTTTGTATGGAGACTGCAAGCATGTTGAAAAATCGGTTTAATCAAAATTTAATCGTGCAATTTCAATTAAATTATATCTGAAATGTAAGTACAAGTTATATTTTGCATGCTTGATGGATTATATTACAAAAAAGTTGGATAAATTGTACTTGAAATTTCATGTAAACATCAATAAAACCAGAGTTTTATACAACTTTGGCGACCTGTAGCTAAAAATTGTGACGTGCTGGAACATTTCTGAGAATGGCACCAGATTCAGCAACCCCAAATCTACTAGAGACACATAATTTGATCCTTGAGACACGCAAAAATGTCATTTTTGTTACGCTGTGTTATCAGCATTTCACCATAATGTGTCATTCTGGATTTTCTGGAATGTTATTGCTGAATAATTTCCTGAAATGTTAAATGTTATTTAATAACAAAAAATCAATAACATAAGCTGATCAGTGAAGTACTCATTTTGTTGAAATTTAGTTAACTATATATGAATTCCTAAGGATAATGTAACAAAAAGTTGTAAAATAGGGATTAATTTGTCACAGGTTTATGGTACAACTTAGTTTTTCATATATTTTATACACAACATTAATTTTTACACAGGCAAATATATAGAGAAAATAATTCTTTAATTTAAATTTCAGATGTTCAAACTCGAGGTTTTCTCGTTTTCCCTGTTTTTTCTACAAAACATAATCCCAGGATTTTATGAGAAATTCGTCAAAGTTTCACCACTAATTACTCAAAAACATTGCCAAAAAAGTATGAATATTACGTTTTGGATTCGTCTAAAATCTTGAAAGGAAATTGTCTGTTCGTATCTCCTGTTCACATCTACATTCGCATAGTCGCCCATGGTATAACAATACTTACCAGCAAAATTCGTTTTACTTTCGATGCTCAAAAGTTATTTTATTGTGATTTAGAAAAGTATTGTATTTTGCCATAACGGGTGTCCACTAAAAAATGAGAATGATTTCAATACTTTTCTATCAGAACAAAAACGGCTGCATAGAAATGTCACTTTAGATGAATGAATCGTTGCACTCTCCAGAAAATTTTCATACACTCTATTCCACTTTAACATGTTCAGTCGTGTTCAGCATGCCGTCAAAACAGGAAGAACTGCGCGCGCGTTGTACAATTCTTTCAAGCGAACGAAGATCGTGGAAAAAAATACACGGTGGACCATTTTTGTCGTGAAATTGTTCCGGTATCCACCGTATCCTGGCATGCATGAGAGTAACCCGGAAGAAAGGTTGCGGCCGTCCAGCGAAAATAATGAATGAGAAGACGCTCCGCTCGCTGCGCAACATGTTCAACAACAAGGATTCGGTGAGTCAACGGAAAGCAGCCCGAAAGTTCCATTGTTCGAAGACACTCATCTGCAAGACGCTAAAGAAAGAAGGAATAGTGTGTAGAAAGAAAACCAGATCCCCAGAGTACACAGATGAGCAGATTCAAACCGTGAAATCCCAATGCCGCTGGATGACTCGGTATTACGGCGGAAAATCTTTCGTTCTGGACGACGAAAGCTACTTTCCTATTTCGAAGTCCCAGATACCGGAAAATGACCGATTCTACACTAAGGACAAATCTACTACTCCTCCAAAAGTAATGTATAAGTTCAAGCACAAATTTGAATCGAAGGTCATGTTATACATCGTAATATCCGATAAGGGAATTTCGAAGCCGTGGTTCAAATCAAGCGGTTTGGCCATCAACCAGGAGGTGTACCAAACAGAGTGTTTGCAGAAAATACTCATCCCATTTCTTAAACAACATCACTTGGATGGCAAATACGTGTTTTGGCCAGACAAGGCATCATCGCACTACGCAAAAAAACGCTAACGTTTTTGGAGAGCCAAAGTATACCATATGTCCCAAAAGACCGGAATCCGACAAATTTGCCACAGTGCCGTCATATCGAGGATTTCTTCGGTCTTTTGAGCCAAGAACACCAAGCAACTTACCAACAGGATCAAAAGCTGCATCCGAAAAATCGATGTGGCTGCCGTCCAACGGTCATATTCCAGCATAACGACTAAGCTGCGCCGCACGGCGGACCACGGACCATATGCCAATATTCACTAAACTTAGTTTGAAGATTTAAGTTGACCCTTTTAATAAAATAAATCAGTTTTAACAAAACTTCACTGGTATTTTTTTCCTGACCCATTCTTTCCGTTCTCATTATTTAGTGGACATCCGTTATAAGAGAAACGAAGAGTTTTGTATGAAGACTGCAAAAAAGTTAAAAAAAAATCGATTGAATCTAAATTGTATCGTGCAATTTCAACCAAATTATATCTGAATTGAAAGTGAATGTCCTATTTTGCATGCTTGCTTAATTAGGCTACAAAAAAGTTTGATAAATCATACTTCAAATTGCATGTAAACATCAATTAAACTAGTGTTTTATACAACTCTGGCGACCTGTAGCTAAACATTTTGACGTGCAGGAACATTTCTGAGAACGGCATCAGATTCAGCGATCCCAAATCTACTAGAGGCACATAATTTAATCCTTGAGGCACGCAAAAATGTCTTTTTTGTGTAATTGATTGACCTAATGTTGAATTGATTACTTGAAGTTCGTTTATTTTTGTCTGTTTCCACTTGGACATTTCATTTACCCTCACCCCGTATCCGTGGACTAGCGTATACACATGGTATATGGCCGGCCTCATAATGTAAAAAAAACGATTAGTCTGTTTCCAGTTACTTGATCATAAACATTTACTAGTTGACCCGGCAAACGTTGAACTGTCCTGTTGGCTTTGCACACAAAACATTAAATTTGTATTACTCTTTTATTCAACCTGAACCTGAACCTCTTCACAAACACGTCGCAGCCCTTGTACAATGCAAAAGTGGAAAAATTGTGGAAATCCGTTGACCTGTTCTTAAGCCATTTTGTGACATACAAACACTATTCCCTTTTATTCATATATAGAAGATAGATAGATTACTTACTTGTCTTAATCAAGAAACATCACACATTATTGCAATGATTCCGCGTTTTTTTATGAGAGCGAGTAAAGACGCTTAATGGGTAGTATCCACTTCGTAAGTACTGTGCAAAAGGATAGGACAAGTATTGGCCAAGAAATACTTCAGCTGTCCAAATTACTTGAGCTGTATCCAGTTGACAAGTAGAGCTGATTCCGTAACATTGGTAACGCCTGCCGTACAAATCAAATGGAGCTGTCACTATTCCGTACGGAAAAATGTGCCGCTCAATTATTCCGCAAGTAAAAGTGACACTTCGCTCATTCTGGATCAGCTATCAAAATTACTTTGGTAATTAGCAACAAATTGTACTTGACCGCTCTACTTAGGATGTGGATACCAGGCTTAAGCCTAGGCTTTAGATCCGTGTGAAATAAATAAATTTTGCAAAAGCGTTAATTTTGCCCCGACAACTTTTGACCAGCCTTATTTTCGACCTAATTTCCTATATCGTCTTTTTTATATATGATATGATTTATATTATTTTGAATAAATACAGCACATAATCACGGTGTGTGTTTCCGTCCTTTAAAAATTTCGTAGCTATGTAGGTCTCCACGAGATATGAGAGAGTGCCCCACGGTGTGCTGAAACACACATATTATCGAACTTGCATAAACCTCCAATCTTTTTTCACTAAAAGTTAGTCAAAAAAAGCTTTCGGCATATTAAAAAATCTTTCATCGGCAAAAATTTGAAAAAGGTTGATTTTTGTATTTTTGCCTTCTCCCTATATAAAGGTTTTTATAAGAATATTAGAGTTACACTAATTTTGATGAACTTTTAACGGTTAAAGACCATTCTGACATATCCTGAACACGAATGAAATATCAGATGTTTCAAATTGAGCATCAATTCTACCTGTACTCACACAATATGTAAAAAAAATAGTCCGACCAGAGAAATTATTACCTCTAATGAAATTACTAAAAAATCACTAGTAAGACGAGCAACTACCTTTAAGCTCTAATATGTTGCTTATCTTGACAGATATGCCTATTTCGTCTGCGACTTACAGACTTCTTCAGTGTTGAGTGCTCGGCTTTGGGCAGGCCTGATCTAATCCATGTTCCCAATTCTACTGGAAAATTGGAATCATTGGCAAATATGTTTAAACATGAAGTTTTCTTAAGATCAACTACCTTATATTATATTATCAACGTCAATAAATAGAACAATTACATACAGCCATAAAAATAAACAGATATACACATATATAGGGCACTGCTCTGTTTCGATTTTGTACGGCATTTTTCCTTCTAGTCTTGTTTTTCACAATAATTTTGAAAGAGTGAAAGATAGAGGAGCTAAGCTCTATACGGTATGTCTACATGAAAAACTAGAGCTTATTCAAATATTGTAAATATTGTAAGGGTTTCATGCATAAAAAATAGAATTTCAAAACAAAAACAAACTCTAGAAACCTTACTTTTTATGTAAATGTAACAATATAATGCAATATTTGTAAAGTTTTTATGCAGAATTGTATTGAAATATTGCAGCCGCCCGTTGTATACACACTCAATATGTTCGGTAAAAATAACTGGGTTTTTGAACTACAGCGGGGATTCGCTGGTTGGAACACCACTGCCTTCCATCTAACGAATGCGACCCGTTAGTTGGAACGACTGACAGCTGGTGAAAATGCTCCAGACTAAGGCATCCGGAACGCAAATCGTCACGAAACGCACATATACATACGCATTTGTTCTGTATATGGAGATTTCAATGCGATGGTAGTCAGACGTCAAAGTTAGTTTGACATCTTCTCCTGACATTCGAGTGCTTTTTAGTTGGATTTTTTTTGACGTAGGACTACGTCTTTGTTTTCTATATTGGGGTGCACTTTAAAAGTACGGAAAATGAGACATGTAACGAAATTAGGGGAGATTTTGAACGTTAATAACTCAGTTGTTTATGAACCAATTATTACGATTTTAGTATCATTCGATCAGAAATGTATCTACGCATCGTTAGTAATATATCCGATAAGTGAATTTTGTTGTTTAACTATTGAAAATTTGATAAATGTTGACCCCTTTCTTATCCAACCAATCACGTTCGAGCACTTTTCGACGGTGTCGCTTCCCACTATAAAAGCAAACGGGTCCCTGCTTCTTCCCTCAGTCTTCTTTTTGCGGTCGGACTGTGAACACGGTCGGGCGAGTCATTCTCGCTTTGCTTTTGCACCCGCGTCGCAGTCCAATTTGTGTCGTCGGAAGAGGAAGACACAAGATTGATTTGCGGCGGCGATGACGATGGCTTGGGCGCTTCTCCGAGCGGCAAACTACTGCTGCTCGGAGAAGCGTCCAAGCCATCGTCGTCGCCGCCGCAAATTTATCCGCGCTCCCAGATTTCGACCCGTGATAAATTCAGCATCGGCGGTCAAGAAGCAAGCCCGATAGGAACCAGATACCAGAAGCCCCCAGAATTGCTGATCCGAGGAGCTGCTGCTAATCGAGCGTCGGAAGCGCTCGAGTTTCCAGATTTCGACACGTGCCCGTGGATCCACTACCCGTTGCTGTTTGCGTTGAGGATTTCCCGTTTGACCATGGCGATCAAGTGATAACTTCCCGCAGTGCTATTCATCTGCCATCGGACCTTGTCAGGACCATCAAATTTGTGGTAAAGAGTTGAAGGAATAATATTTCCGACCTTATTAGATCTTATATTTCTCAATCAATCTCGCAGCTTCATACAAAATTTAATTTGTTATGAATAATTGACTAGTCGTGGACGCTGCTGCTGTGCCATCGGGGTGAGTGCTCAACATTTCACTTTAAAAGAACGGAGAATGAGACATGTAACGAAATTAGGGGAGATTTTGAACGTTGTTTATGAACCAATTATTACGATTTTAGTATCATTCGATCAGAAATGTATCTACGCATCGTTAGTAATATATCCGATAAGTGAATTTTGTTGTTTAACTATTGAAAATTTGATAAATGTTGACCCCTTTCTTATCCAACCAATCACGTTCGAGCACTTTTCGACGGTGTCGCTTCCCACTATAAAAGCAAACGGGTCCCTGCTTCTTCCCTCAGTCTTCTTTTTGCGGTCGGACTGTGAATACGGTCGGGCGAGTCATTCTCGCTTTGCTTTTGCACCCGCGTCACAGTCCAATTTGTGTCGTCGGAAGAGGAAGACGCAAGATTGATTTGCGGCGGCGATGACGATGGCTTGGGCGCTTCTCCGAGCGGCAAACTACTGCTGCTCGGAGAAGCGTCCAAGCCATCGTCGCAAATTTATACGCGCTCCCAGATTTCGACTCGTGATCGGTGCCTAGAAGCAAGCCCGTTAGGAACCAGAAACCAGAAGCCCCCAGAGTTGCTGATTCGAGGAGATGCTGCTAATCGAGCGTCGGACTGGTGAAATCACTCAAGCTTTCAAGAGTGAGCATCGTTTCCTGATTTCGACTTGTGCCCGGGGATCCAATACCCGTTGCTATTGTGCGCTATCCACGTCACGAACCATTCAGCTGGTTCGTCGTATAAGCAAATTCCCCGTTTGACCATGGCAATCAACTGATAACATCCCGTAGTGCTATTTATCTGTAACCGAATCGAGGCTAAGAAAGCCATCGGCCCTTGTCAGGGCCATAATATTTGTGGAAAAGAGTTGAAGGAATAATATTTCCAACCTTATTACATCTTATATTCCTCAATCAATCTCGCAGCTTCGTACAAAATTTAATTTGTTATGAATAATTGATGGCACGTCAATTTGAGACTATTCGTGGACGCTGCTGCAGTGCCGTCGAAATTGCGACATGTTTAGAATGCTTTTGAAAAGAAATTCCCATTGAACAAATTTCATAATTTTGGCACCATGGATCAGAAATTTACCTTCATATTAAAGAAAACTATTGATTATCAATAGCGAACTATTGAATATTTAGTAATTGTCAACCCTTTCATTCATGTTCGACCAATTTCTCACGCGTTATCATTTTTCGCAATTATCAAGTAATTCTAAGTCCAACTCATTATTGGCACATATGCATTTCCCAGATTGGTCGATTAGAAAGAGAAGAGCACGAAGGGGAGGAGCATAATCTGCTAATCTAAGGGTATATAGCATGCTCCCTTCGTTGGATTCGGTTTCATTCCGTTTCGACTTCCGAGCTGGCAAGAGCTGCTACGATCCTGCGCAGCGACGTCCGCACCTGCTGATTAGAAGCTAGCGATCCAGCGTCTGGTGATCGGTGGAAATCGCTCAAGATTTCAAGAGTGAGCATCGTTTCCAGATTTCGCCTTGTGCCCGGTGATCCACTACCCGTTGAGGTTGTGCGCCATCCACGGACCATGGAAATCAACTGATCAATCCCGCAGTGCTATTTATCTGTGACCGCATCGAGGCTAAGAAAGCCATCGGCCCTTGTCAGGGCCATCAAATTTGTGGAAAAGAGTTGAAAGAATAATATTTCCGACCTTGTTACATCTTATATTCCTCAATCAATCTCACAATTTCGTACAAAATTTAATTTGTCATGAATAATTGATGGCACGACAATTTGAGACTATTCGTGGACGCTGCTGCAGTGCCGTCGGGGTGAGTGCTCAACATTTCACAACGAATTTAAACTGGAGTGGCACATCCAACAGTGTCTTTGATTTGCCACATTTTATGGGAGCGCTTCGATTATGAAAATTATCACATGTAACAAAAATGCGACATGTTTAGAATGGTTTTGAACAGAAATTCTGATTGAACAATTTTCATAATTTTGGTACCCATGGATCAAAAATTTACCTTCATATTAAAGAAAACTATTGATTATCAATAGCTAACCATAGAATATTTAGTAAATGGCAAGCATTCCAACTATTCATGTTCGATCAATTTCTCATGATAATGCATGAATAACGTTTCCAGATTTCGACTTAAGCCCGGTGATCCACAGCCCGTTGCTGTTGTGCGCCATCCAAGCCACGAAACATCCAGCTGGTTCGTCGCATAAGCAAATAGCTTGCTCAAATTTATATATTTGCGTTGGGGATTCCCCGTTTGACAATCAACTGATAACATATTGCATTAATATTCATCTGTGACAGCATCGAAGCTAAGAAAGCCATCGGCCCTTTTCAGGCCACCAAAATGTGCGTAAAAGAGTTATAGTAAGATTTCCACTTTATTTATTTCTAACATCTTATATGCCAAGCAAAGAATATTACTTCTCTTGAACTTACGAAGGGGGCCTTCCAAGAAGACATCATATATTAACAGTGGTATATTTTCTACTATAGGCGGCATCCATTTATTACGTAACGCTCAAATTGAAATTTTTTGACCACCTAACCCCCCTCCCCCCCGTAACGCTTTTTGTATGGAAAATTTTAAATTTTTGTATGAGCCGTAACGCTTGAGCCTACTCCCCCCTCTCCCTAGGGCGTTACTTAATTTGTGGACGGCGCCATATCGCGTTAAAAATTTTTCTAAATGGAGAATCGTTCATCTTCATTGATAAACATGACGAACAATAGATCAAATTGCAATGTTAAACAGCACGCTCCAGAATACGAAATCATCTAGCAAGAGAGGGAGCTTACACTGCTTCTGATTGGTGCCTAATGCACAACCAATCGTCACCGGCGGGGAACCGCCTTTTCCCCTTACTGGTTTGTGATTGGTCGTTAAGTGATTGGTTCCAGTTATAAAAGCAGCTCACATAGCCTGCCATGCCTCATTCTATCGTGATCAGCGCTCCGAACAACATTTGAAGAAAATGGCTCGAGCGAAATCGAAGAGCGGAGTTGCTCCTTGCAACTGCAAGCAGCAAATTGCCGCTCTTTTGGTTTCGTTCATAAACGATAAGGAAACGCCACCGAAGCTTCAGTTGAAGAAGCATCCGCCGAAGAAACATCCGCCGAAGAAACATCCGCCGAAGAAGCATCGACAACCACCACTGCAACAACTTTTCAAGGACCGGAAAATCCAGATCAATCGTGGTGAACTATTGGTCACTTTCCGTGTTCCGCTCACTCCTGCTCGTGTATATTATATGAACCAGGTGATTGAACGATAAAACGGCTCTTTTCAGAGCCACCAAACAAAACGGCTCTTTTCAGAGCCACCAAACAAAACGGCTCTTTTCAGAGCCACAAAATAAACGGCTCTTTTCAGAGCCACCAATTAATATCAAGAGAGTTATTAGGATAATTTTTCATGTAAAAGCCCTTGGACCCACCAAACAAAACGGCTCTTTACAGAGCCACCAAATAAAACGGTTCTTTTCAGAGCCACCAATTAATATCAAGAGAGTTATTAGGATAATTGTTCATGTAAAAGCCCTTTGACCCACCAATCAAAACGGTTCTTTTTAGAGCCACAAATTAATATCAGAGTTATTTGTGTAATATTCCCTAATGTGTTTACCACATACTTGCTATAATCTCTTAATTCATCTCATAGCATCATACAATAATTGATTTATTACGAATAATTGACAATACGGCAATTTGAGGATGTTTCCGAGGACGCTGCTGCAGTGCCGTCGGGATGCAATAACAGCATAATGTTCATCTTGTACATCCCTTACCCAGACATCAGTTTCATATAGCCTATTTCCCAGATAAGAAAACGAAGAATTTGAAAGGAGGAGCATCACCTGCTATTCTAAGGGTATAAAGCATCCCTCCTTCGCTGAATTCGGTTTCATTCTGTTTTCGCTTTCGAGCTGGTAAGAGCTCCTCCAAACCTGCTCAGCTCCTCGCTACCAGAGGCAAGCTGTTTGTACGAGATGGCTGAAGAAAATCGACCAAAGCCGCTTGTTGAAGCGCACATCGTCATCTGCACCGCAAATCTCATCGGGCGAGGAGGATTGCAACCAGTGCGCCGTGAAAATGTGTCCGTGTTACGCAAATTCAACAATTCAATCGGCCCTTTTCAGAGCCAACAAATGTGTTTCAAAGAGTTGATTGTGTAATATTCCCTATCAAAGTGTCCGACATCCACTGTTTCCATTCTTAAATGGCTCCCCGCAGCAGCTTTATATTTTTGCATGCCAATAACACAAAACATCGTAGTCCTACGTCACCAGTTCGTACAACCCCATAGGGCTGTACCCTTATAGTTTTTCAACCAGCGAACATCCAACGATCGAGTCATTCCATGTAGCGGACCCCCAACTAGCGAATCCCCACTGTACCGAAAAAGTCAGTAAACTGAAAAAAAGTCAAAAATCGAAAAACAGAGATTTTTTATTGAAATTTTGCAGAGAGCTGTTTTTTTATATCATATATCGATAAAAAATAAAACATGGGGAAATTTGCTTTTCAATTACGCGTGGCGACAGTTTTCATTTTACTGACTTTTTCGGTAGTTCCACAACCCAGTAAAATTTTACCGACCCCAGTAATTTAATCTAAGTGTGTACACTCTTAAAAATAATGAAAATTACTGTGGACGTGATTCTGGTTATGACTGCATGACACATGATGTAAGTGATGTAACGACACAAAAACGTGTACTTGAAGATGTATTGAACAAAAAATGTAATTTTGCATGTTAAAGGATACGTTAACGGTGGAACTGTGATCGACATTTCCCGAATCAGACACTAACGTATTCAAAATTCGACATAAATTTACGTCATTCGGCTCGCTTCTTTTATGTGCATCCCAAAAGACGTAAATCACATTATTTTTTGGTAGTGTGTAGGTTTATAGAGGTTAGTAGTGTTTGATCCTTTGGTCGCGTTGCTTGCTCCTGAGGGGACGGGTGATGCGGGCAGGATCAATCGTGTTGCGCGTCGCTCGCGCGGCACGATAGTATATAAGAGTCGCGGATCGCGTGATTAGTGTTAGTATTGTCAATTCAAGTGACAATTAGAAATTCGGCAGTCAAAACTTCGGCGAAGTTCGGCGTCGGCATTCTAATTTGGTGCTTCGCCGACGCATAAGGATTGCCTTTGTCGGTGTAGCGCTTCGCTAGAATGCCGACGCTGAACTTCGGTGAACTTTCGGTGATGTTTCATGTTTCATGAACTTCGGTCTAAAGTTAATCTGAATGCACAATAGTATTTGATCCTTTGATCGGGTGATGCGGGCAGGATCAATCGTGTTGCGCGTCGCTCGCGCGGCACGATAGTATATAAGAGTCGCGGATCGCGTGATTAGTGTTAGTAGTATTTGATCCTTTGGTCGCGTTGCTTGCTCCTGTGGGGGCGGGTGATGCGGGCAGGATCAATCGTGTTGCGCGTCGCTCGCGCGGCACGATAGTATATAAGATTCGCGGATCGCGTGATTAGTGTTAGTAGTGTTTGATCCTTTGGTCGCGTTGCTTGCTCTTGCGAGGGCGAACGATTAACACTTGTTCGGCATACAATTCATTTATCGAAAAATATCGCGAATCCGGTCAGGCATGAATATATCAAGGATCGCATCATCAACTAGAGTTGACTCCCAGATCCTTACCTTATCCCACTAACCCAATATCCTTTCCATGACAACTATGGAGATGCAGAAGATTCTTCGGTCTCTAAAACCAATGGTTGTCTAACTAACATTCCGGCGCCGTTATTGACTTCTAAAGTTTGAGCTCTCGATTTGTGCACATTGAAGAATGGTAAGCTAATCCCAAGCCACATTCACTAAATCCCTGTGCAACTTCGATTGCTCTGGTCAATCATGGAGTATCAACTACGAATTGTACGGTCATTTATGCTCATGCTCATGCTCAGTGTGTAGGTTAATAGAACCACACATCATTAACGTATCCTTAGTTCAATTCACTTATCTAAAACTAAATACTTAAATTTGGGTCTTTCTAAGTTCCGTTACTAAGTGAGGCCAATTCGCCAGTCGGCTCGCAGACCTCATGGACATATACAAGTTAAGGGCTGGTCCCGTAAAGAGATGAAAGGCGGAGTCGAACAATTCAGGTTCTGATACTTTTTAGATAGAGCCAATTGAGAGACTAAATGCAAAAACTCATTGAGCTTAAGCCCTTATGCAGCTTCCACTTAGAGACCGGTAAAGATTTACGGCCATACGGTTTCTGGAATGGATCAATAACAGGCTGAGATGAACCGTCTACCTACTCCTCTGGAGGGGATAGGGAAAGGAGCCTGACCAAGGGTACTAATCGAAACCGGTTAGTTTGAAGTTTCTCTGACTTCTGGAGTCGCGTATTGCGAAACACCTGGTCTTCGTTCTGCCACAGGATCCCATGCGGAGTAGGGAAGTTGTGCTAAGGGTATGGATTGAAAGTATGCTCCCTTGAAACGTACGGAGTTACATTCCAACTGTCGTCGGGAAGGTCAGATAAGAATGGTATCTGTCCGACGGAGGTTTGGCTTCTGAAAATGTACAAGATGATATTGGATAACTCGCCCCAGGGACCGATGGGAAATCGTATCTTGTGGTCGGGCGGATTGACGATGTCATTCTCGGCACCGCGTTCGATAAAGTTGGATTCGTTAACGTATTCATGGCAGGATAGCCTCCAGATCTTAGGCCGGGAAGCTCTGATAAGCCCGCGTTTGATATTCTACTTGAACCAGGCCACGGAGAACTTCCTCAAGAGCTAGTGCACGCCGGGGTTGTCCAACTACCTGATTGCGTCATGGCTGTCATTGGATCAGTCTCGGTAAACCGCACCTGCTTGGCTAATCCTGGAATTTCTGACCCCGATTGTTTCGGAATGGTTCCTGTATAGGTGGTTTGAAAAGAAACACTAAGATTAGTTGCATCCATGATGTTTTCCGATTGACGGTTTGAATGAACATCTTTGAACTTTTTTAAGCTGTACAGTTCTTGTTCTAACTTCAACAAACCTGCTGAAACTTCATCATCGGATGAAATATTCCCTGTTCCCAACAACCGAACCGAAAACATCTTCATCAACTCCTGGCTAGTCACCTGACTAGCTGCTGGCATTTCCGACTCTTTGAACAAATTGTCCAATCAAAAATCTTTATATTAACGCTTGCTGTAGAAAAATTTAGCCAGATATGCCAAAACCTTTTCGAGAATTTGGTCGAGTTGTAACTGCTCTGTGGGTTCTACGACTTTCTTTAACAAACTCAGCCTATTTCCCAGATGTAGTAGTATGGACTGACATTTGGGTGGTAAATCTCTTCCTGAACTTCCAATAGTACTTTCAATTTTTTGTAATTTGTTCTCACACTCTATGATTTCATTTTTCGGATCCCTTTTCAACGAATAGTCTACCAATGACTTCTCCGTCTATTCTGCTTTAATCTTTCTCTCAAAGCCCGTCGTTTTCTGCACATGGATTCTTCCTTTCCGAAAACGATATCTCGTACTTCCAATTTAAAATCGAGCTCCTCTTCATTTAAATGATCTACGCGAATATAGTAAAAGAGAATCCTTAGATCCTCCTCTCTGCCTTCTAAATTCTTTCCACCTTCGGCCATTTCTAGATCACATTCAAATCAAATCAATAGTAAATATAAAAATTCAACAATCAATCCTAAACCTAGCTTATATATAGACTTCAAGTTCAATTCAGTTCATGGCAATTCAACATTCAAATATAGTGCATATGATAGCGAAAAATAGTAAGAAATCTGCAATGGTGTTTGCAATACTAATACTAATCAACAAATCACGGAGCAATTCAAAATGTTTCATTTATCGCAGGGTGTGACTCGGACTAGTAAGAGAAGCAAGAGATTCAAACAAACCTTAGCCAAAATCCACCCAGTCCTCCCTGATGCGTTACTAAGAAATTCTTCCGATAAGCCATTACGTGTGTCTCTCCAAGCAGGTGAAGAAAAATATTCGTAATTATATTACGAATATTTTTTATTTGACTTTACGTGGATCGCCAATTGCGACAAGTGGCTAGCTCAGAGTCAGCCTTCTCAGGGTCGGCACTATACCTGCTGTTGGCGCGATAGCCGTGGCCAACCCCGGTCGGGTCGGGGTGGACTGTATTTTCGGATGAAGGGAATCAACACCACTGATTCTACTATTCACTGCACTTTATTTACACTATACTACACTATTGTTCACTATACTTTCACTTTAGGTCACTTTCGGTCGATAGTATACTCGCGGTGGTTAAAACAAGACTGACTCGACTACGCGAAGGGATCGCGTATTTATAGCACCGCGCCACGTGTTCTAGGAGCACGCGGAAGCTTCTAGAAGCACGTGGAATAGTCGCGATGCGCGTAGCTCGGTCACTCACTCGTGGAAAAAGGGAACTCACGAGATCATTCGGTAACTCACGGAGTTCATTCGCTCACTGTGGGAACTCTCGACCACAGAGGCGTCGGCAGGGAGGGTCGAATAAGGGGCTGCACTCGGATGTATTTTAAATCGCACATATTTACGGCACGTTCCGTACGGAACACCTGCTTGAAGCTACTCACAACCCAGTTCAAGGCAGAACCGGACAAAGGGTACAAGGAACCAACGGACGTGCATGCAGACCTTTCCCTTTTATCATTCAAAAGAGCTAGAGATACATTTTCTTAATTTTTATTTAAGATTTTAATTCATTTTGTTGTGTGGGTTAGTGTTAGGGTTAGTTCGTTGCGGCCGATTGTGGTGTTGGAGCTCATGCTGACGTGTGTAGGAGGGAGAAAGCTTATCATGGACATACCTTGCACGGGGTCTAGAAGTGTTTCCCGATGCTGCTGTGGCTTGGCGGGGTTCAGAGGCCCCCGAAGAGATGGGTGGTCAATCCTCAATGGTGGGTGTATAGTTCTGCTGCCTAGTTGGAGCCAGGGTTCCGGCCACGTGGTTGCCAAACTTCGGCTTGGTGGACGAATTAGTGGTGGTCAGCTGAAGCTGTCGACTTGGCCGGCCTTCTTAAGAGACCACATGGGGGTCCACGTCCAACCTGGGCGTCGGGTTCGTAGGGAATACAGGTGCAGTTGACCAGAATTGCTTGGTCACCGAAATCGAGAATGATACCGTTAGGGCCCTCCGAAGCAGTATAAAAATGGAGCTAGATGGCCGGTTCGGGAAGGGACCTCCGCAATGCAGTCTGGGGAAGCCTTCCTTATAAGGCCACGTGCGGGTACCGTAAATTCGGGTCAAATTGATCCGTAGGGTGAAATTGATCACCGTGTCACACGATTTTATTTCTTCCTAATGGAGCACAAATATCAATGCAACCTGCAGTGAATGAACGTTGTTTGTCGGTGAGCAATTCTCGCTGAAACCAGGCCGCCATCGGCACCCATCGTTAGAATTCCAATTTTATGTCACTGATCGCTAGTTTTCGATAACACTTAAGGGTGGTCCTTTCTGTTTTCTCAAACTGGTGGACCCCTCGTACGCCAGCTAGCTAAACAGTTTGCGAAAAAGCCCATTTTTGATAAATCTTGGGTATTTCTTCACGTGATATGTCTCATATTTCGCTTGGAACACATAGCAATCTTAGTGGCATCGCATAGAGAAAGAATATAGCTTTCAATTAAACCTAAAAAAATTTTGGCGGCCATTTTGAATTTGGACGCCATTTTGAATTTTGTTAGAAAAATCGTTTTATCACCATTAGCGCACCGCTAGGTTTGAATTCTGAGATCACCATCAGAAAGCTGAGGAAAAATTGCGTAATATAGGCTACAAAAACTAGGTGAGCAATGGTATTTACCCTATCAAATGAACTATTTTCTAAATCATGTTATACGATTTTGACGTATATGGCGAGTGCAATCGATCCAAACATCATTTTTTGTACAACAAAGAAACAAGTTTTCAATCGTTGGTGTATTATTTGAGACAGATGAAGAAAAAGTGTTTTTTTTATTTAAAAAATTATGGCGGCCATCTTGGATTTTGGCGCCATCTTGGTTTTAAGTAGTAGAATGAGTTTTCACCTTGTTAGCACTCAACATGTTGACTTTAGTTCTACCATTGCACTCATTCTTCTTCTTTTTCTTCTTTTTCCTGACGTTACGTCCCTACTGAAACAGAGCCAGCCCCTCAGCCTAGCTTTGAAAACAAATTATCAAATAGGATTTTTAACGCTTATTTGCTACCTGAATTATTCTTTTGAATATCTTCGAGTTGAAAAATAGCATTATTTCTTTCATTTATCTGGTCTAAAACCATTATTAGAAATGAACAATCAGTTAAATAGCTCAGATAAGACAAGAAAGATAGAATCTGATTGTTTTTTTTTTTAACGGAGGCGTCATAATTCAACATGATGAGCACTAAGATGGTAAAGAATCATTCAACTGCTAAAAACCAGGATGGAGTCGAAATCCAAGATGACCGCCTGATTTTCCAACCTCGAAATGATACACCTGTGTTTCGGTATTACGTCCACATTAGAACAAAACCTGCTTCTCATCTTTCAATTTCGCTATGTTTCACATGCATGTTGGGCGGTATTAAAAACAATACTTTATGGCTCAGAAAATCAAGAATGTTTTTTGTTTCAAAATTTAAGATTTCCATTTTAAATTAATGTACTTCTGTCAATGTTCTACGTTAAAACTACAGATATTACCACAAGACTTACTAATGTCCCGACGCGGACCGAATTTTATATCTTCCTGCCTTCCGTTTGTTAAAACGGGCCAGGATCCCAGTATCTTCGTAGACTGATGTAACTTGATGATTGCTTTTCACTCTGCATATTTTATTCCAGCGACGGTTTTGCATTTCTGTCGCTTAATTCTTTAAATAAATCGAACTTTCTCGATCTCTGAACTTACTTCTACAGAATCGGACCAGGATACTCAATCCTCTTCGTTTCTTATTAAGATGTAAACCGGAATTATTCGACGTATTCTCTTTACTATAAATCAGTCTTACCAAACATCCGCAGATATAGTAACCATTATTGAATATTAGCTAAATGCTTCAATTAATATTTGTAAGAATCATACACTGTTAAAGATAATCTTCATCACGTCATGTAAACTTAATTAATGTGATGTAAACATGAAGTCGTGAAAATTTAAATCTGAAATTATGTAAAAATGTATTATATGTTACGTAATCTCACAGAATCCTGCTGGATAACATGAGATATAATTGAAGTTTGCATGACATATCATGTAAATATACATTATATGCCACCTTCAAATTATATGCATTAAATGTCACAGAAATTTACATGTTTTTTTTTCGACACGGTTCGATGACATGACATTAAAATCTTATATCGATTTCAAATTTTATAATTGAAGTAATCAAATTTGTACAAATCTGACAGATCAAGTATTGGCTAACTAACAAAAGGAAAATTGAGCTAAACATGTAATATACCTTGAAACGATTGATTGATCTTTTCCTTTTATTTGTTTAATTTGAGTTCCTTACTTGATTTTGTATTCAGCATTTGAAATAAATTCTCACAGTCGTACCTATTTTATAGTTTAAATTCAATATTTCAACAAGCTCCAGTTTTGTTATGACAAATTATTGCATTGAATTGCATCGAATGCCACGCTAGTGGTAAAATGTCAGAAACAAACTAATAATAAGAATAATAATGTATAGACTTTATGAACTTTAATATTCTACTCTAATGGAATAACATGCAAGCGGTTAAAATCCACGAGAAATAATAAATAATAAAATTGAATAAACATTATTTAGCTGTAAGTTCAATCATTTGTAATAAGTATAATTGAACAGGTCAAAGTTGTTCGTATAGCCAACTCTTCCTTGCTCGATATTTCCCTAACTCGATTGAATGCGTGGTATCTTCAATCTAGCATGCTTAGAACTCCCTATGAATCGATATCTCTCAAACCCAACGTGATCTGTTTTAGTTAAC
Source organism: Aedes aegypti (assembly GCF_002204515.2). Classification (NCBI taxonomy): domain Eukaryota; kingdom Metazoa; phylum Arthropoda; class Insecta; order Diptera; family Culicidae; genus Aedes; species Aedes aegypti. The sequence continues at coordinate 150,587,165 of NC_035107.1, read as the reverse complement.
CTCTCTCACTCGATGATCCCTTCAATATCGGGTAGAAGAGAGTTGACCGTTTTTCTCATTTGTTTCGATTTGAGAATACAAAGAACTGAATTCTAGAATATATTTTTTTTAAATTACTTATTTATGTGGTTTTCAGATGCATTACTTAGATTTATTTTACTCATCATTCAACTCAAAACTCAATAGCCAAATCCACATTTTTTCAATACGCAGCTTTGAATACAAGAAATATGTCTCTATGTTTCAAGACATAAATGCCAAAGGAATTGAAAAACCATTTTTTTTCGTTTACCATTAACATTTTCAGCAATCTCTTGAGTAATCTACATTTCTATAGAACAAATGTTTTCTTCTTAGCATTACGTCCTCACTGGGACAGAGCCTGCTTCTCAGCTTAGTGTTCTTATGAGCACTTCCACAGTTATTAACTGAGAGCTTTCTTTGCCAAACTTACCATTTACGCATTTGTATATCGTATGATAGACAGACGATACTCTATGCCCAGGGAAGTCAAGGAAATTTCCATTATGAAATGATCCTGGACCACCCGGAAATCGTTCCCAAACACCTTCAGCATGGCTTTGCTTTGTAGCCGTGGACTCTAACCACTCGGGTAAGCAAGGCTCCCTATAAAACAAAATTTAATGTGCCATCGTTATATTGAGCGCTGTCGCATTTTCAGTTCCAATAATGCACACTATTTTCGTTGAGGTTCTTTGCAAGCCATCTCTGATGCTTTTTTTTCATATGGGCAGATTATTCATTTTTACAGCACAATCAGTTGTATATAATCATAGAAAATGCATCATTTAGAATACCACCTGACTTCCATAAATGAAATTTCTTCAATAGATTTGCAAATTTTACTTCTTTCCATTTCCTTTTCTTGACATTTTTCTAGCACTAAATTGTCCACTGGCAACCGTCCATTTAGGGTTCATTCAAATATTACGTAACGCAAAATTTGCCAATTTTAGACCCCCTCCCTCCCCCACGTAACAGCTTTTGTATGGAAAATTTTAAGTTTTTGTATGAGCCGTAACACTATGTAAGACCCCCTCCCTCCCCCTGTTGCGTTACGTAATATTTGAACGGTCCCTTAGCCGATTTCTCACTTGATCCAAACACAACACAAGTCTCTACTCCTCCTTTACACTTAAACAGCAGCGGGTTCATTTCAAAACTCGTCGCCAATGTAGCGTAGCGAATAAAACAGTTCTGATACGGATTTATACTTTCACAAGAGTGACGTTTATTCTACTCAATCTTAGCTTGGCCTACTTGGTGAATTATCTTTATGACAGCCTACTACACAGCCTACTTGATGGCAAGACGAAGTTTGCCGTGACCACTAGTGTTTAATACAAATGGCACTGAAACAATGGGAGGATCAAATGATACAGTCAAACTGGATTGCAACAGAAACCTTAAGACAATTAAAACTGTTCATAACTCCAAATAAAAACGTTACGGAAAAACTTTTAGGTTTGATACGAGGTTTTTAGGTCCATTCTATACAGTATGGCCCATAAAAAAGTGCGAAAATCGTCATATCATGTTTTATGGTAGTTTTTACATAGAAAATGTGAATGAAACTTAAATATTATTCATTACTTGTATTGTTTAATCTATTTAGACTCAGTTTTTCGCTTTGGATATGATTTTTATCTGTTAATTTCACCTTACCAGAGAGGAATTGGAAGCATACCTTCAAATTATATCATGCGGACGTCGAGTTCAATATCTGCGTGATGAAAGCTTCTAAAACATCAACGATGGCGTGAGATTCTTCACAGGCCTTGTCTTCAGCATACGCCCATATCAAATGATAGAATTGGTTTATATCTGGGTAATTGGAGACTTAAACATATTTTCGAAAAAACGGCTCATTTTGGAGAGCTTTGATTGAACCTTCATATAAGTGTGATAAGCGGCTCCGTTTGGCTCAAAATTTATGAGCTAGTATTGATATAAGTTGTCTCCAACCGAAGGAACAAATTTCATCCTCAAAAATCTGTTATAGGCCTCCGTATATATTTTTTATTCAACCTTAACAAAAAATAAAGGCATATCAAACCTATAAGACGCAAATGCCCTCAATACTATGACCCTGGGAAAATATTTTATTGTGATCATGAAAAACACGTTCTCTAAGAACTCCTCCATTCTCTGATACCAAACAAACTAAAATTTTCAACAATAAAGTGTGATTTTTGAAGGTGGAAAGTTTATCACCAGAGTATACGACAATCAGACGCTGTTTCTAGCTTTTGGCGGACAAAACCTTTGAACTTATTTGCTTCATTACATTATTTAGGACAGTAAGAAAAATATGACAAAAATTGTCCTGGATAGCGAAGTTGTGTCAGAATATACTACAATAATCAGAAATTACATTCACATGCAAAAACAATGAAAATAACGCTTGTGGATGATATATTCATGTTCAAACAATTTTCGCATTTTTTTATGGGCCATACTGTATATGCGAGGTCCCAGAAGGGGACTTGCCAAAGCCCCAAGCTGCTGGTCTAGAGCCGACGGCAACTTCCGGGGTGGGCGCTCAAGGCCTCTTTTGTTTAACCTGGATCTCAGGGTTGTGGGAGAATTTCCGAATTGAGTGGTGAAGAGGCGGACAATACAACAATGGGAGGACATGGAAAACATGGTTTTATTTTCCTAAATAACCTTAAATTAGCTGAGGTTCAGACGGGCCATACAGAATAATGAAACTGGTATTCCTGAAAGAAACTTTAAACGTATTTTTGATAATGCCCCTTGAAATATTCCAGAAAGGGTAGAATCCTCAAGCAACTCAAGTGAGAGTGCAAAAAAAATGCGAGGATTTTTTGAGTGTCGCGCCCGAACAAGACAGACTTTGGGGAGTTGTGATGGCACTCTTTTTTGACGGAGTTTTACTCTGCTGTGTTTTGTGCTCTATCTTCCTCGCTCATTTTTCGTTGCCTTTCTTCTTATCATTTTTCCGCCCACTCGCAAAGAGGCAAAGGCAGCATGCTGCTCAAGAGTAGGTCACCGAACTCTGATGGTGTTGAGTATTATCAATCCTGCATCAAAGAATCAAAGTATTGTTTTGAAAAGCAAATAGCCGAACATGATATAATATCTGTAGCCTGAGATATTTACGTGAGTTATGCATACGCGGCCTTCCTTGGCCGAGTCGATAGAGTCCGCGTCCAGAAAGCAAAGCCTGCTGGGTTCGATTCCCGGACGGTCCAGGATCTTTTCGTAATGTAAGTTTCCTTGACTTCCCTGGGCATAGAGGATCATCGTTACTGCCACACGATATACGAATGTGAAAAAGGCAACTTTGGCAAAGAAAGCTTACAGTTAATAACTGTGTAAGTGCTTATTGAACACTAAGCTGAGTAGCAGGCTCTGTCCCATTGAGGACGTAATGCCAAGAAGAAGAAGAATGCATATGCGTCAAAGTTCAATCCAATGGACGCAGTGGCTTAACCTTAATTCAAAATTTCATGCTTTACTTTGTTTACGCCATTTAAAAAGGGTATCGCCAGTAACATAATTAACATAATAGGGACTATTATGTACAATCAGATGATAGTTTTATTTTGAAGGCCGAAGCTGAAAAAGGCAAGCACCTCTGAGAGGTAAGAAACCATGTTATGTAAAGGATGTAATTTTTATAACTGGTTGAACGGGTCAAAAATCTAGAAGCAAAACAAAATATGTGCACTTTATGTACATATTACAATCTAAGACCCATTTTGTTTATCTATTTCGCAAATTTATCAAACTTGCATTATACCATTATAAATAACTCAAACACCATCTGTCATTATTTATAAACCTCCTGTCCTGTATTGTATGTTGTCAAAATTTGCTAGAACTTTTAAATAGGTGAGAGTCGCGATATAAGTGAAGGCATGACCTCCTTAATGAACATCGTTCTTTGCACAGACAATAAATCGCACCCTTTTTAGAGAGCATTAATGACGATCCAGATCATCAACTGGTACTGTGACTATATTTTTGCATTATCCGTAACCAACTTGTAGCAGCTCATGAATAAATTTTTCGACCCTACTCTTTTCTTTTGCACCATCAACGAAGATAATTCATAGGGTGTGCTTGTGCTACAATTCTGTCTATCCCTCCAGAAGATTCAGTGATGCTCAAACAATCCCACCACTTTTCCATCGATACTGATGAGATTAAAAATAAACTGAAGGGTGGTTCCACTTGTTCTCACCCTCGTTTTATTGTTATTACGTAGATTTGAAGCGAATTTGATACATATTATATACAAATTACTGCTATAATACACAACGTATGGCTCTTTTTATGCCATTTCTGGTAGATTTTTGAGATAACAGCAGGGGTTAAGCACATTTTAATAATGCAGAAACAAATGCTACTGTGAATTTGGTCATAAATCACACATCGAAACTTTGATAATTTCATAGACTCGCCATGGGGATTTGCCGGAAATTACTAAAAAGGATAAGGAGTATAAGCTGCACTTCAAGGAACACACAGTCCATTATCCTACACTTGTCATTAAAATAGATAGACAGAAAAAGGGAATCGCTTAAATAGGATTAGGGGCCGCCACGACCTTTGATGCGTTTTTGGTGAACTTCAGATCAGATACTTATCAGAAGACCCTTTTCGTTATGCTACTCAGATAGACCGTAAAACGGGACAGCTTTGATGATTTTTAGATACATTTCTGAATATTTTTATTTTGGGATGGCCCATAAAAATCGAACTTCAAAAATTTTAAGTTACAAATTTGTTCATTTGACCCCCAGAAGCTACTTTGCACATTTGAGCGCAATTACAGTCTCTTGCTTATAGGTTGGAGAACCTTCAAATCAATAATGAAAGAGATTTATTGACATTTTAGAATTGACGGATTCCCTTCAAATTTGCACAGCAGCTTCTGAGGGTATAAATTGGGGTTTTTACGGTTTTATTTTTCACATATAAAAATGGGCCACCTTAAGCAATATCTTCACTCTGCCGTTTTATATGTTTTAACAATACAACTTAATATGCCATTTACTATTGGCAGTTGAAAAATTAATAAAATAATCATAATTTAAGGTTTAAGTACCGTAAAACGGGGTAACTTTGATAGTTTTTTCGAAGAAAACTTGAATATTTGTGCATGCTGCTTCAAAGAATTATAGTTTATATTTTTAAAACAAGTACTGGCATCCTAGCTATCGATTGCAGTTGATAGATAGCCAAAAGATTTATTTTGAATGGATATATAATTTTTCATATAATCGAAAGTCGGTTTTCTGTTTTGGGGTAACTTTGATAATGGAGCATCAATCAAACAAGATTGAATGAATTACGAACATTTATAGGGCATTGAATACCTCTATACGTTTATCGTTATATGGAAATTTATGACTTAGATTACAAAAATGGTCCTAGTTTGTGAAAATGCTATTCGCTGAGGGATTTGAGACCATATTCAAGTTCTATGATAACTAGGTTGTCAAAGATAAGTGACCAACTATTAAAAACTACATCAAATAGTGATCGTAGAACAGATTGTTTGTGCGCGCTTTGAAAATGCTAAAATCGTATCAATTTTTCATATTCGTATATAAAGCCTCAAATGTTCTCAGTTAAAATAAAAACAGCTCTAGTATGGAGTGTCATACTAATATTCTTTAGTTTTGCATTCGTTTTGCTTAACCGATTAACAGAACTTATGATATTTGGTTCAGTATGTGGTGGGTAACGGACTATCAAAGTTACCCGCATTATCAAAGATGCCCCGTTTTACGGTAATTAATAATCAAAATAAATATGGAAAATTCACGAAAATCCAGAATCAAAATACCAGTTGACATCTGTTAAGAAAATGTGTGTACAGCTACGTGTAGTCTACGCTTTGGAATACAAAATATGAAAGGAAGCAGATCTTACACAATTTTTAAATCATTTCGCTATATATATATATATATATATATATATATATATATATATATATATATATATATATATTTTCTGAAAAGTTGAAATCTTAAGCTTTCAATCCATTAAAAAAGATTGGAAATCGGTTGAGCTGTTCAAAAGTTATGATTTTTTTTAAACATTAAAAATTTAATGCGCTGTGATGTACAGTGTGTGCCGATGAAAAATGACTGATTTTTTATTTTCAAAAAAATATATCTTAAAAACTAAAAAACATACATCGCTGAAAATTTGACAGCAGACGTAAAATTTTCTGAACTTTGAAGAAAAAATGAGAACAGCAATAGCCCCTTTGGTCCCGAGGCCTTCAAAACACTAAAAAACGGAAACTATTGAGTTTTTTTATGTAGAAAACACACTTATTGTAAAATTTTATATTTTTCCTGAAAAGTCAAAATCTTTAGCCTTCATTTCGTCCAAAAAGATTGAAAATCGGTCAAACGGTTCAAAAGTTATAATTTTTTTTAAAATAAAAATTTTGCAAAATCGCGATTTTTCTGGTCATCCTATTTCGGAAATGGTCACCCTAATCAAAAAATCCAAAAATACGTGTATCCTCATTTCGGATAAGGAACAAAATAGCAAATTTTCATGGAATTCGGTGACCTACTAGATCAGCTCAACCGATTTCCAATCTTTTTTTATGGAATGAAAGCTTAAGGTCTCAACTTTTCAGAAAAAATAGAAAAAAATAGAAAACTTTGAAAAAATATTTTTTTTACATTAAATAATATGAAAATTTCTAAAAAAAAACTAGAAATTTTTATATTTTTCCACGTTTAAACATATTTTTATCAGATTTTTCATTTTTGTCTGAATAGTTGAAATTTTAAGCTTTCATTCCATACAAAAAGATTGGAAATCGGTTAAGCTGTTCAAAAGTTATAATTTTTTTAAACATTACAAATCTAATGCGCTGAGACCTACAGTGTGTGCCGATAAAAAATGACTGATTTTTTATTTTCAAAAAAATATATCTCAAAAACTAAAAAACATACATCGCTGAAAATTTGACAGTAGACGTAAAATTTTCTGAACTTTCAAGAAAAAATTAGAACAGCGATAGCCCCTTTGGTCCCGAGGCCTTCAAAACACGAAAAAACGGAAACTATTGAGTTTTTTCATGTAAAAAACACAATTTTTGTGAAATTTTATATTTTATCTGAAAAGTCTTCATTTCGTCCAAAAAGATTGAAAATCGGTCGAACGGTTCAAAAGTTATAATTTTTTTTTAAATAAAAATTTTGCAAAATCGCGATTTTTCTGGTCACTCTATTTCGGAAATGGTCACCCTAATCAAAAAATCCAAAAATACGTGTATCCTTATTTCGGATAAGGAACAAAATAGCAAATTTTCACGGAATTCGGAGACCCACTAGATCGGTTTTTCATGGAATGGCTGTATATATATATATATATATATATATATATATATATATATATATATATATATATATATATATATATATATATATATATATATATATATATATATATATATATATATATATATATATATATATATATATATATATATATATATATATATATATATATAGTCATTACCCGAAGATTTGTGCACTTGAAATCTAGGATAAATTATTACTTCCTGTGAAAAATTGCAAAATAAATGTATTAGTCAACCACCATAATTACTTTCAGTACTGCTTCTTCTTTTTCTTCCATCGAATAAACACAAAAATATTTTGCTGAATTTCGGTAATAACTGCCGAAATTTTTGGCAACGGATTACCGATCTCTACGTAAAATTTTGACAGCTGAGCTGGTCTTCTCATTTTGCAGTTAAGTCGACACTTCGAACTTTTACCGAAATTTTTGCCGAGATCTCAGCTGTTGGGTTATAATATATAGGTAAAATATATATATATATATATATATATATATATATATATATATATATATATATATATATATATATATATATATATATATATATATATATATATATATATATATATATATATATATATATATATATATATATATATATATATATATATATATATATATATATATATATATATATATATATATAGTTACACTTAATTTATTTCGCCAAGGCCGGCGAAATAATTTGCCGAAAACCCAACAAACAGCTGAGATCTCGGCGAAAATTTCGGTAAAAGTTCGAAGTGTCGACTAAACTGCAAAATGAGAAGACCAGCTCAGCTGTCAAAATTTTACGTGGAGATCGGTAATCCGTTGCCGAAAATCTCGGCAGTTATTACCGAAATTCAGCAAAATATTTTTGTGTTTATTCGATGGAAGAAAAAGAAGAAGCAGTACTGAAAGTAATTATGGTGGTTGATTAATACATTTATTTTGCAATTTTTCACAGGAAGTAATAATTTATCCTAGATTTCAAGTGCACAAATCTTCGGGTAATGATGCACGTGTCACGAGAAACCAAATTTCAGACGTCTGCAAAAAAAATCATGTTTGCCGTTCTTCTCCTAGACGAAGAGATGCTCCAGAACATTACCTAAAAATAAAATAAAACATGAATGTCTAAGGAACTGGATAGATCATTTAAAAAAAGTAAATTACTTACTTGTTCACATCAGAAGCTCTCATTTACGCATTGAACTTTGAGTAGCACATGTTAATGTGTTTTCAACAGTGACATCGTTGTTTTCGATAGATATGCTTTACCGAAATTCGGAGAAATCAATCTTTTGCTGATAATTATGGCAAATTAAATTGCCGAATTTCGGTTCTATATGTAGATTGCCGAAGTTCGTCAATTTGAATTTTGAAATTGTCTTTATCTGTCAAAATTCAACGAGATTTCAGTAAAAATAAGCTTTACCGAGTGTATTCGTCATTTCACATTACCGAAATGAAATTCTGAGATTAAGTGTGTATATATATGTATGTAGCCATTCCATGAAAACCGATCTAGTGGGTCACCGAATTCCGTAAAAATTTGCTATTTTGTTCCTTATCCGAAATAAAGTTTTTTTTTATTTTTTGACTAGGGTGATCATTTCCGAAATAGGGTGTCCAGAAAAATCGCGACATTGCAAAAAAAATTTTTATTTTTAAATCATAACTTTTGAAACGCTTGATCGATTTTTAATTTTCTTGGACGAAATGAAAGCTAAAGATTTTGACTTTTTTAGAAAAATATAAAATTTCACAAAAATTGTTTTTTTTTTACTTGAACATAAATAAAAAATATCCGTTTTTTCGTGTTTTGAAGGTCTTGGAAGGCGCTGTTCTCATTTTTTCTTGAAAGTTCAGAAAATTTTACGTTTACAGTCAAATTTTCAGCGATGTATGTTTTTTTTTAGTTTTTGAGATATATATTTTGAAAATAAAAAATCAGTCATTTTTTATCGGCACACACTGTACTGCCGTGAATCGCAAGTCAGTCCCATCTGCATTTTCGTCAAAATTTAGCTGAGTTCAGTTTTCAACATATCTTTCAATGCTCTTTCAGCTGCACTAATAAGATAATATGACTTGTCGCGTTGCGTTGCGTGGTAACGGAGTATTTCGTAGATTGCATACTGAAATTCACGAGACGCGACGGAGGCAAGACATAACACTTATCGTTCTTACAAATCGTCAAAAAGTTTTAAAAATTACCTTTTCGTCGACCGGTTTCGGGCGCGATATAGCCCATCTTCGGGACAATGTCCGACTGATTACGCTGTATTTTCGTAAGGTGTTCGTACTCGTCCAGGTCGAAGAGATGTTACGTAATTGTCGTGTCTGCTAGATTTAACAGACACGATGTGATGGGAGGGTCATTTTCGTTCATCAATGGCTCCTGAGTATTCGTGATGAACATTGACTTCCAAGCGTTCAACTGTATAGGTTTCCTCACTGTTTTAATGAGCTTCGCATTTTGCCAATTGATTGAGTGGTTGGAAGCTGCAGTATGTGCTGCCACCCCTGATTCATTCGGTTTACTGGATTCTACCGCACTTCTGTGTTCTTTCAAACGTACTTTCATATTGCGACGTGTTTGACCAATGTAAACCGCCGGACAGTCTTTGCAAGGTATTTGGTATATACCTGATTGTTCTTCTGGCGGAACCTTATCCTTGAGATTACACAGAAGGTCACGCAGAGTGTTTTCACTCTTGTGCACAACTTGAAATCCTTGTCGTTGAAACGCATTTTTAATCGGATTTGTGATTTTTGGATAAAATGGGAGGCTTATTCGTCTGATGTCTTCTGTATCTGGTTTCAGCGTCGTGATAGTGTGGCGGTGTTTTTTACGTTTGTGTTTTTGGAGAATTTTTTCCACAAACACCTTGTCATATCCATTGATTTCAGCTGCTTTTTGAATTCGGATTTTTTCCTCCTCGAACTCGTTCTTATCCATAGGCACATTATATAGCCGGTGAGCCATTGAATGAAAGGCAGCTTTTTTCTGGGCACCAAAGTGGTTAGAGTCGGCTTCCACACATTTTGCTGGAAACTCAGTTTACCCGCGCAACTCGGCAACACTGAGTGCCGAACGCCAACGTTAAAAATGTATTCGCTGAAGTCAGTTATCCTGAAGGCTGACATATCGGTTTTCCACCAAGGTTCTCAACATTTTGTTTAATCATCCGCCAACTTGATTCCATTTCGGTGCGTCGGTCGTACATGAGTAAAAGTTACGAAAATATAGTGAAAAGCAAGAGGACGTAAGATTGCACGACATCTTCAGTAAGTACGCCATGTAATTGGTTATTTCTGTTTTTCTAGTGTTCAATGTCGGGTATTACGTGCTTTTTCCGTCACGAGGTAATTGTGAGGTTTATTTGTTTGTTTGTTTGTGAGGTACTTGTCATAATTTCAAAGTTACGTGCCTTATCCGGAGCAGGCCATATCCGTAACATATCTGGAGCAAGCACTTTGAACCGGATGCTGTATTTAACGATTGTACGGTATCAAAATGATTGTTTTTCATTCTTGCTGATATTTCAGTTTCTAAAATGCCGAGATTCTCAGTTGAAGTTAAAGTTAAGTTTAAAGGCGTTCGGTTCGTTGCCGAATGAGGGCGACCTCGATAGGGCCCCTCTTGAAGAGAGCTGGAGAACAGTCAAAGCTGCAATTAACGACGCTGTCGAATACGTGTCGGATACGTGGAACGGAATTCAAGAAACGATTGGTTTGTTTCTGCTGCAGAAACGTGGCAGAACGTGGAACGAAACAGACTGGAGCGTAAACAGCAAACCCGTCTATCCGGGACAAAAAGCGCCACCTGAAGAAATGGAATGTCAAAAGATGGAGTTGCTGTACCGTTCTCAAGAAACGCGGAAGTTCTACCAGAAGATCAACGCATCCCGCATAGGCTTCATGCCGCGAGCTGAAATGTGCAGGAATAAGGCTATCCTGAGATGCTTCTATAAGCATCTTGATGGACGGACAGATGCGAGGTGATCGATGACGCAGAGGACACAGTCATATAAGGTCAGGACAGCTAAACTCATCAATATGTGCCCGGTCAGAATCTGGGAGACGGAACAGCTTCCGTCGCCTATCATCTAAAGCAAACGAGTTCGTGGAAGTTAGAAATCATGTTTCATCGATGGCTGCTCGACAACGGACCAGATCTTTTCCGTGCGGCAAATCATTCAGAAATACCGTAAGTACCAGTTCCAGCACCTGTTCAACGATTTCAAAGCGGCATACGACAGTATTAACCTGTAGAGCTATGGAAGATCATGGACGAGAACAGCTTTCCCGGGAAGCTCACAAGATTGATTAAAACAACGAAAGGCGGTGTGTAAAACTGCGTGAAGATCTCGGGCGAACACTCCAGTTCGTTCGAATCCCGCCGGGCACTACGACAAGGTGGTAGCTTTCGTGCCTGCTGTTCTATAATGCGCTTAAAGGTGTCATGCGGAGAGCCGGTCTTAACAGTCGGGAAAAAAATGGAACGATGGCAGATTTGTTCACTCGACTGGAATGCGAAGCAACAAGAGTCGGACTGATGGTAAAAGCGTCGAATGCAAAGTACATTCTGGTAGGCGGAACTGAGCGTGACAAGGCCCGCCTTTTAAGCAGTGTCACGTTAGACGGGGATTGTTTCGAGGTGGTTGATGAGTTCGTCTACCTTGGACCCTTGCTGACGGCCGACAACAACGTTGGTCGTGAAATAACTGGTGTTCAGTATGTTTCTTTCTCTCCAAGATAATTACTAACTCCCTAAAAATGGGTGGCATGTTTCTTTTCCCTCGGGCGCTGTCAGTTCAATCGAAGATGGCGTCGAAACAGCAAGCACTACGCGAGCGTGTTGTTCGGTTTTTCGGTTCTAACGTACGTGCCGAAAAAAAGGAACCCGACCAACTTGCCTCAGTACCGTCCCATTGAGGATTTTTTCGGCTCCCTCAGTGCCCTAGTGTGCAATAATAATTGGCGGCCAAGGATACGATGGAATCCCTTCTCCAATATTCATTGACATTTTTAGAAGAATTAAAATTATGTTTTTAAGGTGAAGATGAATCGAAGCCAAACCTCAAATTTTCAAAAGCACGGATCTGGAGAACCAAACATCCGTTTAAGCTGAAAACTTAAACGATTGGTCACCACCAGCGAGTGACCAATCGATTAAGTTTTCAGCCTAAACGGATGTTTGGTTCTCCAGATCCGTGCTTTTGAAAAATTGAGGTTTGGCTTCGATTTATCTTCACCTTAATAAAAATACTGAACTCATTGAATAAAACAATATTTGTTTTACTATATGACTAAAAAAAACTCAATTTTCATTGAACACACGCTATGAAGGCGCATCCTTTGTGGAAATCGTGCCTACTATGGGCTCCAGAAGAAACTGTGGTCAAAAAAGATTCACTCCGCACCAAATGCACGATATAGGGAGCCGGACCCCATTCTTGGCACTTTTGATTCACTTCGGTAGTGTTTTTTGAAAGCTAGAGCGCTCATATTTGGCCACAATATGCGTTGTACTAATGCGCTTCTTATTGCAAAGTTTCAGACAATTCGGCCTAGAAAAACCCCCCATGCCAAAGTGAATCATGGAAGTGCCCAAGTGGTTCTGCACCCTACAAAATGCTCTACGGACATGAAACGTGAGCTATGCTCGAGGAAGAGCTGCAAACTCTTGGGGTTAAGAACGCCGGGTGTTTAGGACAATCTTCGGCGGCGTGCAGGACAGGTGTGTGGCGGCGCAGGATGAACCACGAGCTCGCCCAACTCTACGGCGAACCCAGTATCCACAAGGTGGCCAAAGCTTGGAGGAAACGCAGGACAGGGCATGTTGCAAATGCCGGGCAACAGGCGCAGTGAGTTAGGTGGATTGACCAGGTGCACCAGGACCTGGAAAGCGTGGGTCGAAGTTGAGGATGGAGAGAGGCGGCCATAAACCGAGTGAATTGGCGATATATTTTTGGCGAGGTTTTATCAAGTTGATTTATGTAGAACGAAATAAATAAATAATAATATTAAAAATAATACAAAAGACAATTTACACTGTTTTCAGCCAAAGGCTGGACAGACTGAACGATAGTGGCAACCAGTGCCGGATTTGGGCTTCGGGGGGCCCGGGTCAGATCTCATAAAGGGTGCCCTTTTATACAAAATTCAGCACGTTTTGGGATTTCATAAACCAAAGTGTTGAATTGAGTTTTGCGAGTCGAGGATGGATTACCAACTGGTGAGTTCGTTTCATGCTTATGATAACACATTTTTTCTTGAAAGCGTAACTTTTATGTAATATTAAAACAAACTTTGTATGGTTCGTCACTATAAGTGTCGGCATTATTCCTGTTTCACATAATTTAAAATATATACATGTAATTTTCAGTTTTCGTCATTAATAAAAAAGTCTTTTGAATTGTTCGACATTACAGATGTTGACGTATTTTTTAAAGCTTCTACCAAAAACTTCTCGAGACAAAAATACAAAACTAGCTTTAAATATAAGTCATATATTTCCCCCTTGTCCATGGATCGCATCACCGACCAGAGGTGACTCCCAGATCTTTTCCTCCCTCACTAATAAACACCCTTCCCGTGGTGATTGTGGAGATGCAGAGGTATTCTCGGTCTCTAGAAGCAACAATAATTACACCCTAACATTCCTTCCCCATCCCAACTGACTGTAAGGACTTGGCCGGCGCCGTTATTGATCAATAATATTAGATCTGCTAAAATTGCACTTCGAGAGTAAGCGGAAACTCCCATCCCTTATTCATTTGGATCCCAGTGCAATTCTTACCAGTTCCGATCAATCACGGAGTAGCAACCATTGACATGTACAGTCAGTCTATGCTATGCTATTCTATGCTATGCAAAGTGTTGAATTGAGTTTTGCATGAGATGGTCGGTCCAAAGATATGAGGGGCAAAGTGTTGTAAATAACATTCTCAATTGTGAGCTATACACATTGAAAAATATAACTGTTTTCAAACTTTCCAATAGTATTTTTAGGTGATTTTTCCGTCCAATGGGAAAAATAAAACATTTCGTAAAATATTGGCTTCTATATGGTCTTTGGGCTCCAGAAGAAACTGCGGTCAAGAAAGATTCGCCCCCGCACCAAATGCACGATGTACAAAACGCTCATAAGACCGGTAGTCCTCTATGGGCATGAGGCGTGAACTATGCTCGAGGAAGACTTGCAAGCTCTTGGGGTTTTCGAACGCCGAGTGATAAGAACGATCTTCGGCGGCGTGCAGGAGAACGGCGTGTGGCGGCGAAGGATGAACCACGAGCTCGCTCAACTCTACGGCGAACCCAGTACTGTGAAGGTAGCTAAAGCTGGAAGGATACGCTGGGCAGGGCATGTTGTAAGAATGCCGGTGTTGGGATAGATATATGTGATGGGAGTTCTTCCAGCAGTGATCAATAAGTCCAAATTTGGTGATCAGCTTAAAGCTATAAAGAATTTTATTTTTAGTATAAGTTCAATTACAAATTCATGTGTTTACCTACAATTCGGTCTCCGTACTAATTTTTGATCTATCCACAACACAATTCAAGTTTTATTCTTTAGCCTGTAAGTAGCTTGTAAGTTTTAATGTAGATTTAAGTATAAAGTATATTTTACCTTTTGTAGGATATTAGGGATATTAGAAATTCAAGAAAATGTGGTGTTCTTGGGTAGTGGACGCCTGTACGATGACTCCTATAACATTACGTTATTTTTCCGAAGTCATCGTTTTTAACAGCACTTTAAGTGTCTGATTCAGTGATATTGTGTCACGATTCGTGCGGGAAAAGTGAAGTGTAGTGCCTCATACCGTTTATATATTTAGAAATATAGTCCAAATATATTTCTAATTTTGTGCAGACATGACACATTTCGTATGATGTCAGATCTTTGTACCCATACATGAGTGTATTGTGTGTGTTGTTTCCAGCTCTCTGGGAATATTTGGTAATCACCAGAGCGGTAAGTATAAACTCAGCTACTGTCTGAGAATTGGGCGTTTTACTACCACCCTGCAAGAGGTAAATAAACGATTTCTATGGTACTGATGTGTACAGTTTTTCTGGATTCATCCACATGCCATGACTATACACCTAATGTATTTTAAATATTATTTTCACGACTAGCGGTTTTCATTAATGATATGAGAATTCAGCAAAGTTCTGTGAAAGCAAATAATATCTCCCTTGTTGGAACTCAAAATGAAGTACTAGATTAAACGTAGATTATTCTGTGCTCTCATTAAGCTTAGAGTCTCTTCTCTTGTATGCTATGCTTCAAATGAGAGATGTTTGTTATGTGTTCTATAGGAGTATGTGACACATATTCTCAGCGTTTGAACTTTGTGTAAGTAGTTATAATCTTGGGCTACAATTGCATGTATTTTTTTATGTATGCAGTAATTGCCTTAGTGTATAACTGCCAGTGTTTCTCAAACATGAATTTGCACCAAGCGAATGGTCAAACGAACCGGTGGGAAGCTTTTGGTGCAATCAAGGTTTGTGAGACACCGCACTGTATGATCGATGTATAAATCTTAACTTATATCGATATACAGTCTATTTCTGTATTGGCATGAAAACGAAACGTAAAACATTGTATGGACACAATAATGATAGTGTATGGTCGCATCCTCAAGATAATTGGGATGCCCTGTGCCGTCATATATTGTTGTGCATGATTTGTGTTTGACGCTATTGAGTCACAATAGACTAATCTTTCTCTCCAAACAATGCATTGTATTGGTGAGTAAGCAATTCGCTCTGGGACTATGAAGGCATTCTGATTTCAGATGACCGTTCTTTTCCTTTTCGATACCAACGATAGCTGATCGTATTCCATACCTTCAACCGCCTCGTCATCATGGCTGATCAACGCGATGGTAATTTTGGTATTTCTGGACAGCAGACTGGAGTTTCACCAAAGGCATCTACTGGACATGCAATTGGAGAAATTCAGGAAGCCGGAAATGATTTACCAAGCGCACAATCGTGTGTATCAACTAAAAATCCAGGCTGTGGTAAAGGTAAAAATTACCTAAAAAACCAGCGAAAGAAGCATAACCGCAAGGTAGCTTCTTCTGGTAATAAACTTGTCTCTGTTGCAGAGCCAAATAATATTCGACCTTCTATGCGTTTACAAGTAAGACTTAAAAAAGGCTTGTTTGATAACGCATTGAAGGACGAACTGTTAAGGGACTTGAACGTCCTTCTTTACCAGACGCCGCCAAACTCATTTATACCTTCATTCTATGGCTTTGGTCTCAGGTTTGGCAGAATCTGGTTTTCACCTGAAAACCAGAAAAGCCATGACTGGTTGGAGCAAAAGTTGATGGTTATCAATGAGAAAGCGGCCGATGAGTTTAAATTCATTGTAGAACCCTTTGATCTTCACCAAAACAGCGTTTGTTTGGGTATTCCTTGGAATGCTAACGAAGATTTGAGTCAAAATGATATTTTGAACAGATTGAGTTTTCAAAACCCTTCCATGCAGGTGGATTCTTGGAGGGTTAACAAAATCAATCCAACAGAGAAGGGCAACCGTCTGCTTTTCTGCAGCATAAGTGACAATTCTCTCAATCTTCTGAAGCAACAAAATTTTATGTTAAACTATGGTTTCCAGAAAATATTTGTTCGCTCTTCATCGAAGAAATAAGCTCATAAGCTTGCAAGAGCATTTAGAAATGTTCTCTTACTCAACGTCTATTCATACAATCCACTAGTATTAGATGGGTTTTTATGACGGATGTTGAGATTTTATTATGTGCATCTGCTTTCAGTATCCCTTTTAGGGGTGCTGAAAAAGTGATTCGCATGAGCATCCCATGCGGGGTGCTTGTGTGAAATATATCCTCTCTTACCTTCTATTCTCCTAACTTAAAATCTATCTCTTATTCTTCATTCTTATTTTCCTGTCGGGTAAGTGATGATTGGCAATGAAGTGCGAGGCACAAATCTCCCAGTTGTAGGGGAACGTGCCGCCTGAGCCGTAGATCTGATACCTGATACCTGATAGCTTGTAAGTTTTAATGTAGATTTAAGTATAAAGTATATTTTACCTTTTGTAGGATATTAGGGATATTAGAAATTCAAGAACGTTTATCAATATTTCGTCTATTCACTATCGTTTTCTGTTTACTATTGTTTTTTGCCCGTCACCGTATCTGACCGTTCGTAGTTGTCAGATGAGCGGAGCAGAACAGGTAGTTGCTCACTGTTGCTCATCACAGAGGTGCTCGGTACGAGGGGCTGTTGCGGCGAACATCCTCCCCCCCGTGTCGCCTTAACTTCCGGTTCAGCGTCACCAGGTCCAGTTATGTCCAGCACAGCCAACTTCGTAACAGGCCTCTTAATAATACCACTCGATGTCATCACTTCGGCTCGTCGTGGCACTCCATCTTTCCCCGGTACCGTTCGTATCACTCGTCCACGAAGCCAACGATTCCTAATATTCTCGTCCACGACGAGTACCAAGTCTCCTGTCTTGATATGTTGCACGTCTCTAAACCACTTTGTCCGTCTTGTGATGGTCGGCAGGTACTCAATCACCCACCGACGCCAAAAGTTGTCCAACGTATGCTTTACCATGTTCCAACTGCTTCTTAGTGCCATTCCTATATCGGTAGGTAACTTTTCGGTTCTCGTATACCATTCGAATTCAGCAACAAAAAGTGGTTTGGAGTCAATGCCTCATGGTCGGCCGTTTCAAGCGGAATAAAGGTGAGTGGCCGAGAGTTGACCATGCTCTCCGCTTCAGTCAGGACCGTGGCGAATGACTCGTCATCCAGTTTTCGGTCGACCGGAACGCTTCCCATTGCTGACTTGACGGCCCGTACCATCCTCTCCCAACAGCCTCCCATATGAGGAGCGGCTGGAGGGTTGAACCGCCACTGTGTTTGGGCATTCGTGAAAGTACTGCCAAGTTCAGAGTGAATCTTTCTTATTTCGTCCTGTAGATCCCGATTCGCCCCGACAAAATTAGTTCCGTTGTCGGAATAAACTTCTAGGGGGGCTCCCCGTCGTGCTACAAACCTTCGGAACGCCTTCTTGCACGCATCAGTGGATAAATTGGTAACCACCTCGAGATGAACAGCCCGAACCGTTAGGCAAGTAAAAAGACAAACCCACCGTTTCACCGCAGTTCGTCCGACTTTCACCAAATACGGTCCAAACAGGTCTACGCCTACGTAGGTAAAGGGGCGTACATATGGTTGTACTCGCACCGCTGGAAGCGGTCCCATTTTCGGAGCAACGGGCGTTGACTTATACACGCGACACCACATGCAGCGCTTCCTTGACTGGCGAACTTCTACGCGTAGACGCGACACATGAAATCTTTGACGCACCTCATTGACAATGGTTTCGTCGTTGGCATGACCGTATTTGCGATGGTAGAAGTCCAGCAGCAACTCTGTAATCCGATGATTCCTAGGCATGATGATAGGAAATTTCGCATCATAGGCTAGCGTTTCTGCGTTGACAGCTCTGCTACCAACTCGCAGTATACCGTACTCGTCGATAAATGGTGGCTGCTTTAGAAGACTGCTTGATGTTGGTATTTGCCGCTGACATTCGTTCCGTACTAGATTTTTCCTCAAAACCGCTACTTCATCCGGAAACGCTTCTGACTGCGCTGCCAACCACAAAGTTCGTTCAGCTTTTTGAATTTCGTCGCTTGTCAATCCAACTGTATCTGTCGACTTGTTACACTTCACAGCACGTAGACTGTCCACGAAGTGGTGGACGTATGCCACCGCACGCAGCATTCTATCGAAACGAGAAAATCTATCGACGTCCACTATCGGCAACATGATTTGATGACTACACACGTAGGCTTCGCGCAACTCACTATCGCTTTCATCCGTGTTATCTTCCGGGACAGCCATCCATTTTGTTTCATAGTTGTAGAGGAATTCAGGTCCTTGAAACCAACGGCTGTCTACGCTGCACGATGGACCTTTTCCCCATTTTGTGGCTTCATCTGCCACGTTGACCTTCGTTGAAATCCACCGCCACTCATCAACACTCGAGAGATCCAAAATCTCGTTTACTCTAAAGGCAACGAATTGGCGGTACCGTCGGGTATCTGACTTAATCCAAGAACAGACCGTTGATGAGTCACTCCAAAAACAAGTTTTCCGGATCGCCAGTGAGTGGTTTTCTTCGATTGTCCGCCGCAAGCGAGCTCCAAGCACTGCTGCCATTAATTCCATCCGAGGTATAGAAAGTCCTCGAAGTGGTGCCACCTTTGTTTTTGACGAAACAAGAGCAACTCTGACGTTTTCTTGGTCTATGATGCGAAAATATGCCACCGCCGCGAAGGCCTGGGCACTTGCATCCACAAAAACATGTAGCTCCAAGGTTTTGTAGCTTTTCGGATCGTAACCTGGAAAATAGCATCGTGGAATACGTATTCTATCCATTTTTTAAGTGCCTCTATCCATTCCACCCATCGGGTGGCGATATCCGCCGGAACTTGGCTGTCCCAATCCGTGTCAGTTCGCCATACATCCTGGATAATGACTTTACCGTGGATAACAAAGGACGCAACCAATCCCAGTGGGTCGTAGATGCTCATAACCAAGCGTAGCATTTCTCTCTTTGTGGGAACAGTGGAATTATACAGTAAGGAACGTACATTCTCACATAACTGCAACGAAAATATAAACACGTCTTCGTGTTGAATCCACGCCATCCCCAAAACCCGTTCGAATTCCTTCTCTTTCTCCGGCAGCATCGCTTTTGATGGATTCTGGTTCGCTTCGTCTAATTTTTCGAGGATCTTTCTATCGCTGGACATCCAATTACGTATATGGAATCCCGCACGCTTGTGTACTTCGATAACTTCCTTCGCCACATCCAACGCTTCTTCTGCTGTATCAAAGCTATCCATGTAGTCGTCCACATAGTGTCTTTTCATTACTGCCGCTGCTCCTCGAGGTAATTCCGTTTCCTGTTCCGTCGCGTTTCTGTTTTTTACATACTGCTAATGTGCTGGGGAGCATGCCGCTCCGAATATCGCCACATCAGAGACCATGGTTTTCATAGGAAGCTCTGGCGAATCTCTGTAGGGGAATAACAGAGCGCTACGATCCGGCTCGCGAATCCTGATTTGAAGAAACATTTCTTTGATATCGGCAGAAATAGCAACTTCTCGCTCGCGGTACGGGAACATCACAGACAATAATGGGGTAAGAAGATCCGGACCTTTGAGTAGCATAGAATTCAACGATACACCATCGACTTTCGCCGCTGCATCCCAAATCACCCGAACCTTTCCTTTTTTCTCGTTGACGACTACCCCAATTGGAAGAAACCACATACGCCGCTGATCAAACCCATCAACTTCTTGTTTCGTTGCTTCGTGTATGTAGCCTTTCTCAATGAATTCCGATATCTGCTGCCGAAAACTATCATACAATATTGCGTTCTTAGCCAAACGTTTTTCCAGGCACTTGAAGCGTCGCTCTGCCATCGGCCGGCTGTCTGGAAACTCCACGTAATCATGTTTCCAGAGCAGGCCCGTCTCAAATTTTCCTCCTTCCAATCTCCTTGTAGTCGCTTCCAGGATCTTGCACGCACGTTGTTCTTCTTCGCATTTGACATCTGGTACCATAGCAACACCTAAATTCTCAATGTCGAAGAAGTGTCGGACGTATTCGTGTAGATCCACATCAAGTGACTCAGACATATGGAATTGCTTATTAATTTGAGGCCTCCGTAGACTTCCACACACGGCCCATCCAAGCCTGGTCTTCGTAGCAATTGGTTCGGTGAAGTTTCCTTCCCGAAGCTTTAGTGTGGCCAGTAGGTGTGAATTGCTCTGTCCAATCAAGACTCCTGGTACTGCACAACGGAAACTCTTTACCGGAAGCTTCTTGAGATGAGCAAAGCGTGTAGAGAGCTCTGCGTAATCTGTGGTCTGTTGCGGCAATCCAAGATTTTCCACCGTGTATACCTCGGACAACTTGTACCGCTTGTCCGTGCCAGTTTCGGCTACCTCCATCGTGACAACTTCAGTGCCAGTAATGGTCTTTTTGATGCCACCCGTCCATTCAATACGCAGAGTTTCTTCCTTGCCGCTGACTCCAAGTGCTTATGCGATCGATCGTTCAATGAGTGTAACTGATGAACCATCGTCGAGGAATGCGTGAGTGTTAATCTGACCTTTGCTCCCAAACAAAGTAACTGGGAGGATACGGAACAGTGTTGAGGATGACAACTGGCGATGAACTGTTACAACTCCGCTTGTGTGAGGTACTGTTGGTGGCTCGAAGTGGAGTAAACGATGGTGCCGTTTTGGGCAGTCATTGATTCCACAAACCTCTCCTTTACATGGCCAACGTGCGTGTGATGTGAGGCAACGAGCACACAGTTTATTCACTTTTACTGCTTTCCATCTACCATCCAAATCTAAACCCTTGAAGGATGTGCAAGTGTCGATTTGATGGCTGGCTACCTTACAAATGGAACATATTTTACAGCCTTTGTCGACGTCCTTTTCCTTCTGCTTCCCACCATTTGTGCCAGGTTTCTCTGCTTCATGGCGATTCGATTTCGGATGATCCGTGGATACGTGCGTGTTGATGAACGTCCTCTCTTTCTGCCGGCTTCGTTCTTCTTTCAGTGGTTTATGCGGTACGCTAGTTAGTTGAGTAACCCCGCTTGCAGCTGATGATATCTTGGCCATGTAGTCGCTGAATACATTTAAATCCACAATTGGAACTTGTTCCTGATAGAGCGCCCAGCTGAACTTTGCAGTTGCTGGAAGCTTATCAACCAGCTCTTGAAGGAGAATCGGGTT
The DNA here is from genome assembly GCF_002204515.2 of Aedes aegypti. Taxonomy (NCBI): domain Eukaryota; kingdom Metazoa; phylum Arthropoda; class Insecta; order Diptera; family Culicidae; genus Aedes; species Aedes aegypti. The sequence continues at coordinate 150,564,970 of NC_035107.1, read as the reverse complement.
TGACAGATGCCTTTCTAATCCCACTGCTTTTAAATGCCCGCATAGATTTTGAACAACGAGTCCAAAACTGATGAGTGTCTCAAGTCGGTCGGGTTTCGGTGCAGGGGTCGACCGAACTTTGGCGATCATGTTATTTACGATCTGCTCCGGTCGGCCATATAACTGCTGCAAAGTCGCCATGACCTGTGGGACTGTCGACGGATGCAGGAGAAAGCTGCTTACGGATTCCTTCGCGCTCCCTTTCAAACTTCGTTGCAGCCGCAGAAGGTTTTCCGAGTTAGTATACCCACACGCCTCCGTTGAATGCTGATAGCTACTTATGAACAGTGGCCATTCAACTGGATCGCCGGAAAAGAACGGTAGCTCTTTAGTGACAACCTGCCTGGCTGCTAGCTGTTGCGGCGAAGGTCCAAAATGACCACCCGCGTAAGCCAGTGCTGGCCCTTGATCAGACCCTTCTGGATTGTACACTTGGGGATTGATTCTCGGCAAGGAAGCAGCCATATTCGAAAAAGACGGAATTGGAGCAGACGTATTGATCATCCCACCACTGTTTGTTACGAATGGTGGAAGAAATCTCTCACGTTCATTAGACAGAGAATCGTTCAGTAACATAGGAGAAGGGGGTGGTAGAAAGGGGGTTTTCGACGAATCCTCAGTCATCAGCACGTTGGCGGAATCAATCCACGACATTGGAGGAGGCGGCAACGGTGGAGAACAGCTATCATTTTCAACTGATTCTGCGTTGTGGTTGATTACTTGTTGCACTTCGTCGTACAAATTCCAGTACTCTTTCTCTGCGTCTCTTCGTAGACGAATAGCTTCGTTTTCACGATGGCGTCCTTCGTCTAATTGGCACTGCAATTGTTGTTGCGTTTCCCGAAGACACTGGATTTCATTTTCCAGTTCTGCCACTTGCAGCCGTAGTGCTTCGCATTCCCTGTTGCGTTGTTCCAGTTGGTTGCGCAAATCTGCTTCCGAAGTGCGCATCTTCTCCTTCTCTTCAATGAGTGTTTTCTCCGAATCGTCAATCTGGGCTTTCAACTTGGATTGTTCACGGGTTCGATTGTCTAGCTGAGTGCGCAAGCTAATTTCAACTTCCCGAGCTAGCTTCAATTCATCAGCGTGTTGCAACTGCAGATTCTTAATATGGTCCACTAGTTGTGCTTCACGCTCACGGCGGGAGTCAATATCATTCTGATGTTTCTCCATTAGATTCTGAATGATCTGACGGTCTGACTCGGATTGTTGCCGAAGCTGGAGGGCATTCTGCTTCCGAAGCTCTCCGGTTTCCACACTCCAACGCTTATAGCAGTGAGCTCCGAATCGATTTATTTTTGGAACCGCTCCAGTGTTCCGAGCTGAAACAGTATCCGAAACTACTTCCGCAACTTTCAGAAGATCTGCGTATGGCTGGAGATCGACGTATGGTAAATCGATTTGATTATCTTGTTTTCGTTCCCCTGCGTCGGTTCCAGCGGCTATTTCCAGAGAACTTTTGGATTCCTCTCCAATCGTAATACTGCCTAAGGTTCGTGGCATCGATATAACCTCTGATACCGTCCCTGCTCTGTCTTCCACGAGAGGCTGCTCCAATACAAACGCAGAAGCTTTAATCGGCGTCGAAGAAACGTGTACTCCCTGCGGTTCACTCAGATGTGCGTCTTCGGGTTGATCGGCATCCGCAGATATAGACGCAGGCGTCCGTCTATCGACTACCTTACCAGAGGTATCGGTTGTCCTATTCTGCCTTACCCAATCCTCTGTTCGTTTCGCATTCCTTTGACTGCTCCGCATACTACGAACACTTCGTCCTTCTTCGTCGTCCTGCTGGCTGAGCAACTCATGTTTACGAGCAATGAACTGCTTTCCGCGCTCCAGCCTTTCCTGAAGTTCCCGCTCGTTCAAAGCTCGCTCCTTTTCAATCCGCTCTCGGTTCAGCTCTTCAAGCAACTTTTGCTCCTCTTCCAGGCGTTGTAGCTCGCGATCTACTCTGGCTCTACGAACACTGGATGTACTAGAAATACCGCTAACCTGACTTGGTGTCGGTTCTGCAGCTGCAATAACTCCACTTGGCCCGCACAGTACGCAAACAAAGCTGGCCGAGCGTACCGTGGCCGTGTTAACGTTCGCGCAGGTGAAGTGGTACCAATGATTACAGTTTTCACACTGAACCATGTACCGCTCGGAATTGTTAGGCCGATCGCAACCGGCGCAATCGCGTAACTCACCTCCGTCTTTGTCCATCATAGATGTAATAAAGAAATCCTCCGAAACTGAAGAATGACTCGACGAGTTATCACCCCCCGGGTTGAGGTTAGCATTCACCTGCTTTGCCCTCGTCTGTGACCGGGTTTGTCGTACATTCGGCTGCGAACTCATCTCGTGATCCGGTCGAATTCTTTAAGAATGTTGGGATAGATATATGTGATGGGAGTTCTTCCAGCAGTGATCAATAAGTCCAAATTTGGTGATCAGCTTAAAGCTATAAAGAATTTTATTTTTAGTATAAGTTCAATTACAAATTCATGTGTTTACCTACAATTCGGTCTCCGTACTAATTTTTGATCTATCCACAACACAATTCAAGTTTTATTCTTTAGCCTGTAAGTAGCTTGTAAGTTTTAATGTAGATTTTAGTATAAGTATATTTTACCTTTTGTAGGATATTAGGGATATTAGAAATTCAACAACGTTTATCAATATTTCGTCTATTCACTATCGTTTTCTGTTTACTATTGTTTTTTGCCCGTCACCGTATCTGACCGTTCGTAGTTGTCAGATGAGCGGAGCAGAACAGGTAGTTGCTCACTGTTGCTCATCACAGAGGTGCTCGGTACGAGGGGCTGTTGCGGCGAACAGCCGGACAACAACTCTGTAAAGATGGTGTTCGCCACGAATCCGGTCGGAACAAGAAGGCGTGGGGCGCAGCGAGCTAGGTGGATTGACCAGGTACACCAGGGCCTGGAGAGCGTGGGTCACAGTCGAGGATGGAGACAAGCGGCCATGAACCGAGGGAATTGATGAAATATTGTTGGCGAGGCTTTATCAAGATAATTGATGTAAAGCCAAATAAGTAAGTAATATCACAGACAAACAGACGTCACACTCTCATCGATGTCCATCGACCACCTTTTTAACGGTCGATTCAAATATATGTTAGGTGGCCAATCCACCACCCGCAGCGCTCGCATCGTTTTTGTTCGTGTTTGACGTTTACGCACTACCGCCACCTGTTGGCCCATCGGCCAAACACAGTGATTTTAGCATTGGGCGTACATGTTCTCGCGACTATGATTTTGATCGCGATTTGTTCTAAGTGTTACGTCTGTTTGTCTGTGGTAATATGGTCGGTGTTCAGACGGATTGGACTAAGTGTTTTGTTTTTAATGGCTCCAAGAAAATGTACCTCTGCCATTCGGAATATCAAAATATTTGCATTATTTGCTATGATTATTCAACTTATCTATTTGATGACAAATTTGGATTATAACAGCATCGGAAAAATCACAATTGATGTTGTCCTCAAAGTATATTTAGCACGCTAAAATATCGTCTAGTCCTGTCTGTCTGAACAACGTGCATATAATTTGTATGGAGTGAAAAATTGTTGAAAGGGTTTAAAGCCGTTTTTTTCCAAACTCCTTTTGGTTCTACTTACTACATGTTTCCAGTTTATCTCTGGTAAAAAAAAGGATTTACAGTACTGACAAGACAAAGTTCACAAAGGATGATTTTCATATAAAATGGTCAAGTTTGGAGATCTGCATCTATGCTTCTAACAAACCGGTTGACCTGAAATTTGAACCGCATGTTGAAAAAAACTTCAAATTAGATCTGTGAATTCATAAAATTCTATACAAAGGTGTCTAAGTTCTTAAAATTCCCCATTTTGACAAAATTATTCAAATTTGGATACTAAGATATTTTGAAAGCAAACAATTTACGATAAGAATAATCTTTTACAAAGTTTGGTATTTCATCGAAGTGAACAAATTTTCAGAAACATGCCTACTTCTAAATATACACATTGAAAAATAATCCAATTTAAAATTTTTGGCATATTTTTTTTTGAACAGTGTTGTTTAATTGCCTTCCAATTTATGATTATATTATTATAATTATAATAATTTGATTAATCTCCCGTAATTCAAATTTTAGGTTATTTATTGGATGTAATTCAAATTTCAGGTCAATCGGTACGTCAGAAGCTGTTATAAAGTTCCCTTAACTTGAACATTTTGTTTTTGTATGGAAATCGGCCTTTATGTACTGTTTTCCTACCAGAATTGTATATTCAATGGATTATATTCAAAGCTGAACGTTTTCTAAAGCAAAACTAAGCCTATACTGATTTCAAAGAAAACTTCATCAACTCTGGCATACAAAATAGCAAGGTATTTAAAAATACTAATCAACGCGTCACAAAAAAATTTCCCATACACTTCAGGTCTCCGATAGAATTGCAAATATGTTTAAATTTTGAAGTTCTGATAGGAACCCAATTAACTCTTTGAAATTAGCTGTGCTTTACAGGTTTAGCCGTATTTTTTTAGATCCTGCAAAAACGTTAAGTGCATTTTTAATTCTAATATTTTCTTTAAATTAATTGGAGTAGAATGTTGAAGGATTTGGCTTGACGTTCATGTTTTCTTGTAATATACTGTGCGATTCAGATATTAGGTAAATAAAAACAATTAACTCAAATATTGAAAAGTTGTCTTAAACGTTTGAATTATATGTTCAAATGTCTGAAAAGAAATTATGGAAAGGTATGTTATAGAGTTGTTTGTTCTTAATTTTGGTTCCTCGGGGGGCCCCTTCAACCGGGGGGCCCGGGGCATTTGCCCCCTTGGCACCCCCCCAAATCCGGGCCTGGTGGCAACGGACAACATGAAATACCCAATAGCCGAGTCATTTGTTTCGGCAGCCATGTTGGCTTTGCAGCTCGCAATTTGAAAGTAATACAACTCACTCCTTATGATAAAACATCAGTATATGGGCTTATATGCGGAAATTTTTCAGCTTTGTCAGTACAAAACAAACTGGTCACACTGCGGAACATGTTTTTATCTCAAGCACCCAAATAACCCTATTTGCTTAGATAAGGGTTCATTCAAATATTACGTAACGCAAAATTTGCCAATTTTGGACCCCCTCCCTCCCCCACGTAACAGCTTTTGTATGGGATTTTTTAAATTTTTGTATGGATCGTAACACTAGGTAAGACCCCCTCCCTCCCCCTGTTGCGTTACGTAATATTTGAACAATCCCTAAGGGTTGCTGAATCCATTGCCGTTTTCAAAAATATCATAGCACGTCTAGTTTTTTTATATCTTTATTAACGAGATTTTTAGCCCTGGGCTAGTTCATCTCGGGACCAACGGCTTTACTTCCCTTCCGAAGGAAGTCGTCACTGAAATTTTTAGTGACTATCTCGGGGATGGAATTCGATCCCAGGTCCTCGGCGTGAGAGGCATGTGTTCTAACCACTACACCAGGTCCGTCCTCCACGTCTAGTTTTTGAGATGCAATATTTGACTATTTCATCCAACTTGTATGCAAGTTTGCCATGAAAAGTTCATTGTACTTTCGATGTTCAAAAGTTATTTATTTGAGAGCTCTAAACTCTTCTAAAGAGTATTGTTTATTGCCATATAAGAGAGATACGAAGAATTTTATCTAAATTTATTGGTTTAATTTCAATCGAATTATGGCTGAAATAAAATTTTAAGTCATATTTTGCATGATTAACAAAACAGACCACACAAAGTTTGAGAAATCATACTTAAAATTTCATTTAAACATCATAGAAAACAGTGTTTTATACAACTTTGGCGAATTGTGACATGCTGGAACATTTCTGAGAACTCCAAATCTACTAGAGACACATAATTCAATCCTTGAGACACGCAAAAATGTCATTTTTGTTACGCTGTGTTACCATTACTTTGAAATTGCGAATTAAATTAGCACCAATCATCGATTACGCGGATTCGAACTCACGATCATCAGCTTGGTCTTACATAATAGTTGCGCATTTACCACTACGGTTAAATGGGTCCCTTTATTGTAAACCTATTTACTTCAAATTGAAACAGATGTTCCATATTGTATTTGAATTGAAAGAGGTTTTAACATATATCATTCCCATGTTCTTCAGTAAGTGATTAAAAACTGTCCATTTAACCATAAAAAAGCTGTGGAGATTGTTACACTATGTAACATTAAATATGTATGTGTTGAATTCAAATACATTTGTATTGTACTTGATATGTTGTGAATCTAACACATCTCCTTTGCGAAATATCCAACAGACACTTTGTTAAACCACCCACTAATGTATCTATTTATTCCCACTATCTGTACGCTCATAATTACCTCATTTGCCAAATAAACTGTTTATTTCTGTTCAAAACATCCTTATAGAAGTTTAGCGTTCGCCTGTTGTGGTTATGGTACATATTGCAGTGCGCGGACCATGACTAAGATTAATGCGAAGCTGGTTTGCTCTTTCCATTGTGATGGATTTGATGCGTAAATCATTTCGTCCACCCCGTACTTTCCGGCGATTGTTCAAGCAGCAGTTGATTGCAAATAAATATGAACCCCTCCCAAAATACTGGGGCCTGTACGCAGATTGGAAACAAGAGAAGAAATGTTTTCACAAAAGTCGCTAAAGGCCATGATTTTAGTGTTTGCCTAATGAAATTACATTTGAATTTGCTGGTTTTAAAGCAGCCTTTGTTAAGATACAATGTTTGGCAAGAGTTTTTACGTCTAGTGAGTGATTGTAAGCACACCACGTTGAGTTATGCTCCCGGGTAGGATAACGTTGAGTTGGGTAGCGTTGTGTTTGTACAAGACGGTGGTTACCACCAATTACGTTATTTATCATACTCATAGGATGACTGAATGCAAAGGTCGATCTGTTTTCTTCCTCGAGGCAGTAGAGAAGAATAATTATTATTTTTTGTTGATGTGACATGATAAATTGATTGCTTAATAAATTTGTAATTAATGTTGCTCCAAGAGCGTATCCTTTTAATTACGGTAGAAATTAGATTATGGTCGTCTGTCCTGACAAAATACATTCAGTAACGTTAACATTATTGGCTTTTGCTTTTGTAGATAATCACAAATGGTAATAAACAGCGTCGTAACCAGAAGAGAACAATGTATGATGAACTAAACTTTTTGGTTCATTTGGTTTCACATCAAATGGTTTTTCCATCACATTATTATAATAAAGGTTCTTCCGGAGATTTGTTTATATAAGCATAACTTGAGCTCAATACTGACACGTTAGATCACAAAATCTTCAGCAAAGTACACAATTAGCCCTAAAACTTGTAAGCTTCAAGTAAGTAAGCTTGATCCGTTAAGAAACTTGATCCCACCCTTGAAATCCCTAACAGTTTCATTATAAGTATAAGTAATACCACAGACAAACAGACGTCACACTCTCATCGATGTCCATCGACCACCTTTTTAACGGTCGATTCAAATATATGTTAGGTGGCCAATCCACCACCCGCAGCGCTCGCATCGTTTTTGTTCGTGTTTGACGTTTACGCACTACCGCCACCTGTTGGCCCATCGGCCAAACACAGTGATTTTAGCATTGGGCGTACATGTTCTCGCGACTATGATTTTGATCGCGATTTGTTCTAAGTGTTACGTCTGTTTGTCTGTGGTAATACTTTTTAGTAGCAAATGCCTTTTGCAAAATTTAAGATGGAAAGCAAGCAGACAATTTTTATCGACTAGTTTTTTATTTCGTTCTTGTGATTATTAGATCATTCAGAGTCAACAAACATTTTAAGGCGAAGTAGGCCGTTGAAATTTGTCGTTGATGATTGTTGCCAAATCATGTCACAATTTCGAATTGAAGAAAATCAGTTGGTATTGCACTGATGTTACTGATAAAGTACATATCAGCGGACTGAGTTTAATACTTTGAAATTGCGAGCTGCAATGTCTACATGGCTGCCAAAACGAATGACAGACTACTTAGCCTTCAAATGGTCTAGTAAATCTTTGTTTTAGTTACCTGAATCATATAAAATATGAACTTGCAAAACACACTTGTTTCATAGTGCAAATTAAAAAAAATGAAATGCAGCCATTTTGGACATTTTTGCAGGATTTCTTTCGTTATAGTTCCAACGGAATTGTCAGGATATCTTATTATTTGGGGACCATTGAAAGTTTTGGAAATGTCCACCGGTCCAGAGATTCAAAATGACCACATCTTCATTTGTCGTCAAAATTTACCCAACTAACTGGTATCATGGTACTTGCAGATGTCAGGTCCAGTGAATTTGTTATGAACATGGTTTTTCACAAAATGGATGATATGTACTATAAATGACAAAATCACTGGTCAGTTTACTGGATAGAAATACAACCCAGCTAGGTTTATGGCTTCGCACATCGCATTGTGATCTGCAAGAAAAATCTACGGATTACGGTTATTTGAAAATCTCGATATACCGTCGCAGTGATAATAAAAATCACCAAATGTTTCAGATTTAGCAAATTTGGTAATCAGGATAAAACCGACACTGTGGGTAGGATCGACCGACACCCTTTAATTTTTCATGTTTTAAACAGATTTCCATGCAGTTTCCACCAAATTCTATCTTTATTTGTGAAATGTTGTGTTTCGAATGAATGACTGACGTCATTTTGACGTATTGTCAAAATCACAAAACAAAAAAACATAGAAGAAACGGTAGTTGCAATATTTCGCTGTCTTCATTACTATTTCGCATGTTAAAATTTAAAAATGTCATATTTTGTTCTGCTAGTACACCATTATTTACTATTGTTCCGTTGATACAACTTGAAGGAGGATGTATTTTTTGTTTTTTTTTGGCAGCTGAAACGCTTTGAGAAAAAAATGTCCACTCGGGGTAAGATCGACACTTTCATTTGAGGTAAAACCGACACCTTTCTTTGCTTCATAATCCAACTTCAGGGAATCTTTCTTGTCAGAAGACTTTCTCTGTAATTTATTTTAGTCTTTCTTCGAATTCCAGTGAAGTTCACGGATGGTGAACTTGTTAACATGTGAAATATGACACTATATGACTTTCCACAAGCTATCAATATGTATTCAATTTTTTTTGTATTTTGTTATGTTTAAACTTATTCGATCGAGCTTGAATAACTTTTTCTCATTAATAATTGAGAAACTAATAGAATTTGAAATGTTTGTGTCACATAAATTAATCTTATTGTTCATTTATAAATCATGAGGTTCCCCGACCAGAACAACAAAACAAGATTATAACACATTTCTATAAGCAGCAGTTAAAAATAATAGTAGTTGATAAATTTTTGTTATCAAAATGGCTTTGTTCTCAACTTGTTATGTTTTTAGTAACACATTTATAACAACTTTTCTCGAAAACTTATTCAAACAGACTGAAGTCAAAAAAGTATAAAAATTACTTTGTTTATTCTACGTGTTTCGCAGACGAAATTCTACACGTTTCGCTCTGAAACAACTCGATTTTTCACTTTTAGAACGTTTAATTTCCGGATTTACAAAACGACGAAAGTAAGATTTTCAACTTTGGCAACCTAACTTCTACTTTCGCTGCTCCGCTGCATGGAGAGACAAAGTGACTTAACCACGAATCAAAACAAAACACTACTTGAGTCGATTTTACACTGGTACAAAAACGTCGCAAGTAACTAAATAAAATGGCTTATCATTTTGTCAGAAAATTGTTGTGGAAAATAATAGAAACTCCCTAGTTTTTTTAACGCGAGCTCATTGTATGCAAAATTTAAGCAATGTACACGACGAAAAAATGTTAAAAACGTGATTCATTTTAAAACAGTTTTAGAAGACAGGTTGTAATACTTCTGAATTAATTTATTCACAACCTATGGAAGTTACTTATGTCGATTTGAAAAAGTAATCGAGATTTGTTATATTTTTGACATCGCATTTATAAGTTTGTTGCAAATAACACCCGATGTCATAAACAGTAACATAGTTTGCAATAATTTTGTTATTTTGTAACATCCATGCAACACATTCTGTAATAATTATGATATAATTTTAACAGGGTTTGTTATATATTAGTTTAATTTGGTGCAAATTTTGGGCCCTATTTTATGAGTCGAGTCGATCAAAAAATACTCGACTGGAGTCACTGTCAACCAAAAACTTCGCTCGACTAAGTTCTGTCACTCGAGTTTATCGACAGTTATCACTCTATGTGACTGAATTACTATGGGAGTCGACGGGTGACATCTGAAATATGCATGCTTACTTTGATCGACAATGACTTCAGACGAGTCACATGAATCTTCTCGATTTACAAAATAGACCCCTTTGTTAGAATTTTTGTTATTTTAACTACTAACGGTACATGTTTTATAACAACTGGTGATACAGTCAAACCTCCATGAGTCGATATCTCAAGGGACCATCGACTCATGGAAATATCGAGTCGTGGAAACAAATGACTTGGAAAGCCGTTTGAGGGAACCATCATAGTAACCATGAAATTTTGTTTTCAATATGGTTCCATGAGTCGATATCGAGTCATGGAACATCGACTAATGGAGGTATCACTGTATAAAAAAAATATATCAGGGGAACACATTCTGTTATAATCTTGTTTCTTCCGTCTGGTCGGGTCGACAGTTTTATCTGAAAATAATCACTCTCTTCTGTTTTGTTGCAATAAAACTGTATCTATTTTCCAAATCATTCATCACAACGTTATCTTCGTAAACATTCCATGAATACAAATTAATCATATCCATGTGTATTCACCACAACTTTATAATCTTAGCATGGTACATTTGAAATTTAAACATATATTAATGGATCTTTCTCCTCTCCTAATTTACGTAATATATGTATAATCCTTTCGAGGAAGGATCATAGAAATCGAAAGTCTTGCAGGGTGTCTACTACCTGGAAAACCTGGAATTATCAGGGAATTTGATTCAACCTGGAAAAAACCTTGAATTCTCAGGCAATTTCGGCTACACTCAGGGAAATTATTTTGTAGCAGTATGGTACCACAACTATACAATCTTAGCATGGTACATTTGAAATTTAAATACATATTTAGTGGATTTTTTCCCTCTCCTAATTTACGTAATATATGTATAATCCTTTCGAGGAAGGGGTCATATAAATCGAAAGTCATGTTTAGAGCATTCTTTCAATATGCCATGTGCTAGTGATGAACAACGTATAAATTCTACTCAAAGTGCATGTGTCGGTTTTACCCCAATAGGGTGTCGATCTTATCCGTACTCTCAATTGTTTCACCTAAAATGACGAAATTTGATTTAAATCACTATATAACCTTAATATATTATCCAGCAATCTCAATGATTGATAGATTTATAATCAATATGTGATTCTACAACAATTTTAGATTAGTTTAACAAGCGAAAGAACACAAATTATATCAATAAGCTTAGGGTGTCGGTTTTATCCCGATTTCCCCTACATTCGCGTCCTTGATGACCGCATGAATCCAAGCCTACATGCGCATTACCGCCGCCACTGGATGTGGGTTTAAAATGAGCGCCGCAATATCATTACTACTATTGCTCGCATTTATGATTATTTACAAATGCACGGAACAGCCGAAGGCTATGTTCACTTACTCTTGACCTAAAGTGACCAGACATGTTGGACTTCAATGCGGGACGTAATTCGCGAACTTTTGAAAATGAGTGTAAGTAATATTAAATATGACACGTTTTTTTAATAGGATTTGTTGTCGTTTAAAATTATTAAGATTTTTTTTAGGAATCGATTAATTTTAAACTATTTATTTCTATGAAGTTTTAATTTATTTAAGTTACTGTTTTGCACTTTTGCTGAAAATTTCACAGGTGTTTTCAAATATTATAGTAGGATTTCCATAAACCGTTTAAAAGTTTTCAATATTGAACAAATAAAAAGTTTAATAAGTATAAATTGAGATCTGAAACATGTTTTATTTTCAATTATTTGAAGGGGTTCCGATCAGAATTTTGTACGCTTTTCAAACCAGTTTCAGAGGCAAAAAATATGATATTTAAAGTGCATCCTCGTAAGATTTTGGAATATAATTCAAAAAACGAATCTAAATCTAGAAGGGTTTAGAGTTTGATCCGGTGAGTTAGTATGCTTGACAGAATCCTTGGAATTCAGACTTGCAGGATTAAAAAAAATATCTTGGGAACAGAACCAATATTGGAAGGTTTTTAACAGAGCCCAGAGAAATTTCTTGTCGGTACCATGAGAAGATTCTGAACTAAATCATGAACTGAAATAGTGTGGACAATTTGTACCAGTTGATACCTACAGCGAAAATTTTGATTTCTATAAGAATTTTGTAAGGACTTCGTCCATAAGTGTATTCCATAAATTTCGATCATAAATAAAATAGTTACAGAAATTTTGAGTGCGCATAAAATAAAGTTAGGTCTCAACAATATTTGCGAAGACTTGAACAGAAATTTTGTAATAATAAAAATAAAGTCCTGTTTAGAAATTGACTAAAATCCTGTGGAATCTGGTAAGATTTCGATAAGAATTCTGTTGGTCCATGAAGAAAGCCGACCAGTAAATTTTTATTTAACAATATATTACATTTCATTATTCAAATTTGAAGTACAAATTCTATTTTTTGATTATTTCTACAATTCGGAACGTTTTCCGGGACGTTTGATAATGTGGGACACGTTGCACACTTAACACTTAACCTTAAGCAGATGTTACAATGAAGAGATTCCGAACTCAGGAAGTATTGTTGATTATTATTCGATTTCTGAGTGGCCACCTCTACTGCTACTTCTTGAAGAAATTTGAGACATAGTGTATGTCTTCTTGAAGAAATCTTACATATACCAAGTATTACTTGAGCTTCATCATGGCAATCAAGGTTCCGAATTCTCGCTCATTCTTACGATAATAGATTTCTCCCGCACAACAAATTTCAGCGAAAAACTGCTTCGTTCGAATGTGAGAAGTTTATTTTCTCTTTCTCCTATTCATGGAGAAGTTTTTTTTGTATCCATCGCTACGAGCAGTAGTTGCTTTTATGTACATAGGTACCGAATTTACCACTGCTTTCGTTGATGTGGTAACATCACGTAAACCATTGCACGCATCGCGATTGTTTTTAACAATGTTCTAGGTTCGAATCCCCTCGCCGGCACCAGTTTTTGTTTATCCACATGGTGATAATTATCAGGAGAAGTTTGTGAGCGAAAATATGATGGAATCAAAAAGAAATTATTCCCAGAGTGGAATGATTTTCGGTTACGCTCCTCAGTAACTCTAAGGAAAATAAGTGTGAGCATAAAAAGATATTCCCGTGAGGATGCGTAAAATCTTAGATTTGTGTCATTGATACGAAAACTCAGAACCCTTATGACAACTTTTAAAAAGTTTGATTGACAACTCTGTCAAAAAACGACCTAGATTTTCACAAAGAATCATTGATATCTTGTCTGAAATGTTGCATGTAAACCAGTATGATTTAAAAATATTAAGGGCTACTCAAATGCAGGTTTTCCAAGGGCGCCGAGAGGCCACGCTATGGCTCTGAACAGCAGAGTTTTTATTTTCTACGATTTGACGGTTTGAAAGGAGGGCACAGGGCAGCGTGTGCTAGAAAGAAGTGAATTCACCGCAGAACGAAAAGGCAGCACGAAACACGCGTGGTACTTTAAGCTTAAGATAGCATACAACGGAATGATATGCGTAAATTTTATGCAATGGTCAACGGCGCGTGGCACTTTCAGCAGTTGTAGAAATGTAGTGTGAAACAGGGTGAATATTGATGAAGACGGTCAAGCCCACCGACCATAGGAGAGGTTAAAAGGGCAGTCAGCGATCTGAAGAACTGTAAATCTGTTGCGAAGGACGAGTTCCCAGTTAGGCTTCTCAAGCACGAAAGTGAGTAGCTTTACCAAACGATCCACCGAGTACTTCTGAAGGTATGGGAGGTCGAATAAATACCAACCGATGGATGGGAAGACCTCATACATCCAATCTACAGTTGCAGAGGAATTATTCTGCGGCGTACAAAATACTGTCACGCATCTAATTTAAGAGACTGAGACCACTCGAGGAGTCCTTCGTCGTCGATTTTCAGGCTGGTTTTTGTGAGAGCCGCTCGACAGCAGACCAGATGTTTACCTTAAGAATGACCTTAGTTACATTCCAGGATAATAATTTGCAGACCCTGACGACGATAGGAGCAGGTGGAAAACACAGCAGATCAGCGAAGCCGCAGATTCTGATTTGTACGGGAAATAAAACACGCGAGCTAACTTTGAACGGTTTAATTAATCGAGAAAATTATTATTATTATTATTTATTAAGGAGGTTTTAACTACAAAGTCATTCGCCTCGAAATATCGAGAAAATGAAAAACAACTGTACGCGGGAAATGTGCTTTTTGGAATGAGCAAGAATGTCAAACGTACTTGGGGTACACCAATGCTCTAGTATTCATACTCACGGTAACGCGCCCCAACTAGAGATCGGGGAGTCGTGAGTTCGATTCTCACTGAGAAGACGTGTAACTTTTTCGCAAATCTTCACATCAATTTGTCCATCTAATCCAATTGCAAATTATATGTAATGTTTAGCTTTCCGGTAGTTGTTAAACTTCCACTCGGCTGATTGGCCGTAAACCATGATTCATAATTAAAAACAAGTATTTATTGAGCAACGGACTCATGTTCGGTAACCGGTCGTTTGAGAACGTCGCGACCCATTGGAAGCCCACACAATAGAAACCTCAGCCAGCGCAGTTGCTGGCTAGTGTAGTGTGCTATTCCTATACCTAAAAAAACAATGCGCTCTCGGGCTGGGCATTGGATATATATAGAAAGCGTTGTGTTTGGATGGGCATCTAATTCTTCCGAAAGAGGTGCACTTTGCGAAATAGGACCACGTGATTATTGAGCTGAAATCAAATTCAGGTTAACTTCTGCGTTCATGAGTCCTCTCATGGCGTAGTGGTAACGCGCCCCAACTAGAGATCGGGGAGTCGTGAGTTCGATTCTCATTGAGAAGACGTGTAACTTTTTCGCAAATCTTCATATCAATTTGTCCATCTAATCCAATTGCAAATTATATGTAATGTTTAGCTTTTCGGTAGTTGTTAAACTTCCACTCGGTTGGTTGGCCGTAAACCACGATTCATAATTAAAAACAAGTACTATTACATGGTCAAGGACACATGACATACAATTTATATTCTGTTAAGATGCGAAATGCACACATTTGGCATTTCATCTTTTTTGGCAACTTCTTTATACGATTTAATATGACCGACGGCAGACGGTTGATAACTACGTAGTTTTTTCATCACGAAACGATTCAATATAAGTTCGTTTGCAAACAGTATACTATTTATTTCGTTTGTTTTTTCATTGCAAGAGAAACGTATTAAAATTGGCCCATTCTCACCTCATCGAGGGGTTGACATTGGGCCTAACAAATTGAAATTGATTCGCAATAAGAACAAATTAACAAAATCGTTTTCCGTAATATAATGGACATAATTGTGATATTTTAAAATAGTAATCAACCACCTAGAAGTATGATTTTTTATAATACACTGTCAATTAAAAAAGACCTTAACTCCAATCTTTTTTTAATGTTTTATTAAAAAAAATCACTGACTCCCGAGATCCTATTGTGTTTGGTAGTATAGCTGTGGATAATGGATTATCTGGGATATTTTAGATAATTTAGATAGATGTCAACCCCGATGACGGTCAACTTAACACAACGACAACGGCGATGAACAAAAAATTCCTTCTTTGCTTGCACCGCAACTCTCTATCACCATAATATAGAATTCCTGTAATAAATGAGGACAGTATCAACACCATATTGTTTCAATTCGTTTATATTTTTATGTTACGACTAAAAGCCCTAAACTGTAAAGTAAGACCTAAAATTAAACGTGCAACCACTGCCGGCTTAAACAGTCTGCCCAACGTTTCACCAGAACAAACCGTTTTCCTTCCAGATGCACCATACAATGGACAGTATCGACATGCTGGATCCATCAGGTTCGATGACAACATTGACTCCTATGTCTGATGCACCAATAACTTCCACTCATCACCAACTACATGGATCGTACCACAGTATGAACCATATGATGGGGCATCATCACAGTGGTCCACTCGGAGGTCACACTCCTGGTTTGTGCGAATACATTTTTATGTTGGCGTTTGGATAACAACTAATTTCTTATTGTTATGAACATCTCATTTCAGATGGTTTCCTCGGAGCTCATCATCCCGCTATGGCAGTGGCTGTTGCAACCGCTGGCTTACATCCAGATACAGATACTGATCCACGAGAACTAGAAGCATTCGCAGAGCGATTTAAACAGAGAAGGATAAAATTAGGTAAGAGGAGAATTTAGTAAAAAATGCTCTCGAAGATAAATGTCCTGATCTCGGACGGAAATGAGAGCCAAATATTTATTCATTATCGCAGTTTTTCCTAGAAGAAACCGACGCTGTTGTCAGGAAAAAAAAAGCTGTGTTCAAGTTGTACTATCAGCAAAGTACGCTATGGACCAATGCACGCGTTCATTCTCTGACGTTTTAGCGGTGCCATGTTATTTATGTTACCGTGGAAAGTAGTGAATTCAGCACCGCTCAAACGTCAAATTAGTGAACTCGTGCATCGGTCCATGGACCAATGCACGAGTTCACTATGGACCAATGCATGAGTTCACTTATTGGACGTTTGAGCGGTGCTGAATTCACTGGTTTCCATGGTCACATAAATAACACGGCACCACTAAAACGTCAAATAGTGAACTCGTGCATTGATCCATTTGACGTTTTAGCGGTGCCGTGTTATTTATGTGACCATGGAAACCAGTGAATTCGGCACCGCTCAAACGTCAAATTAGGCTGCGAACCGCTTCACCAGTTCGTTTAACTATTAGTTAAAATTTGACGTTTTGATAGTTATTTTCCCCTCAAATGGTTAAATTGAACATCGCAGTCGATCCATTTGAGCTTTGACAGTCGAGTAGTTATTTCAGAACAAAGTTGACAGATGGTTAGTTATTCTCAAATTTACGGGAGCAGAAAATAACTTTCGAACTGTCAAGATTAACCATGCTCCAGAGCAGGGTTATTTCTAACCGGAGGGGGAATAACTATCGAGCTTTCAAATTTTAACTAAAAGTTAAACGAACTGGTGAAACGGTTCTCAGCCTTAGTGAACTCGTGCATTGGTCCTTAGGTCCATGCACGAGTTCACTAATTTGACGTTTGAGCGGTGCCGAATTCACTCGTTGCCATGGTCACGTAAATAACACGCCACCGCTCAAACGCCAAATAAAGAACTCGTGCATCGGTCCATTCTTAGCTGTCATTGTTATCACTTGACTCATGATAGGCCTTTTCATGTGACAGGTCCGTCTATGCATTTGTTTACATCGGTGGAGGACCGGTGCTAATACGGGCCTGTCATTTTCATAGAAGAACTGTCAAAGAGCTTCCGGATCAGCTGACACTTGTGAAAACCAGATTTATGTTAGACACTCTTTGCGCACTTTGTCTATGACTATTGCGCGTCCCAAAATGTATGAATTATTGCTTTATGATATAAGAATTAATTACCTATTCAAAATATTGGTTTTTCTTCAGTAATGTTTCAATTTAGTATTCTCTTTATCAACAGGTAGTTTTTTAGTTAAATAATAAATAATCAGCTGTCTAGGCTGGTAGTGTAGACAGAAATATCTTTTTTGTATTTGTTTTCCTTCTTTTGAAGGTGTAACACAAGCTGATGTGGGGAAAGCACTTGCGAACCTGAAGCTGCCTGGCGTTGGAGCATTGTCACAAAGCACGATATGTCGATTTGAAAGCTTAACCTTGTCCCACAATAATATGATTGCTCTCAAACCTATTCTACAAGCGTGGCTTGAGGAAGCAGAGGCTCAAGCAAAAAACAAACGAAGAGATCCAGATGCGCCAAGTGTCTTGCCAGCAGGAGAGAAGAAAAGGTAGCTGAGGTTTCAATTCAATATTTTTAATTCACAATTATTTGATTATTGCAATGCTATTTTTAATTTTGTTATCTATTTCTTGTAGCTCAAGTTTCAACAACAATGCACATTTTTATCATTTGCGCCGGTTTATTTGTATATAATGTGAGTTTTATTTTTTTCCGAATTCATTTGTACTTAGTATCGTGAAGTGTCGTAATAGTGGGAATTATGCAACTGAAAAGAGCCAGGTACATGTTTTGCGACTGAGACCAAGCAATTTCCTTATAAAGTTAATGAATTTTTTGCACAATGTCGAATTTGGTCGATTGATAATAGATGAGCTTTATGTATAACAGTAAGAATGTATTTTGTTACAGGTAAAAGGTCGTTCATAAATTACGTCACGCTTTTGGGATGACGGTCCATACAAAATATCCATATCTCCCCGCAACAAAAAGAGAAGGACGTAGGAGGGAGGGAGTTGAACATTTTGGATGACGCAATTTATGGGCGATCTCGCATATACATTAAGAGGCATAATAAAACTACGACAATACTAAAATAATGTTTTCAATGTGTTTGTTTCTTTTCATTTCTAGTGGTATATGAATTGTATGCTCTTCTAAAAAAAACTGCATACCGTGATGCTATCATATTTCGCGCACGCTCCTAATTGCGCTCACTGCCATTTTATTCATATTTGTTGATACATATTGGACTACATGTGATGAAGCCATGGTGAAGTAGAATTATTCAAAATACTAGCCAACAAATATTTCTTTCAAAGCGCAATGGGTTACATGCATGCCCTGATTCGCTACTCGCCACACCGTAACGCACATGCGCTAGTGTCATGTAATGAGCTGCAGAAAAGCAAATGTTTCTTCGAAAAATTAAACCATAGATAACAGACACAAAACGGAGGTGTGAATCAATTTCTTCAGAATGAAACGCTAGTAATGCGTCGAATTTGTGTTCCGTGGCTCATTTCCCCACAGTTGCACCAGCTGCTTTGTTGATGTGCACATTCGTATGGGTGAGCTCTGCTATCGTTTTATAAGAGGCAACAGAAAAAGATCATCGTAGCAATCCCTTGAACATAATAGAAAAGAAGAACACTAATTGGACTTTAACACTTCACACGCAAAACAAATGTTTCATGCTCACTAACGCCGCCTGATGGCAAAATTTTGAATCTCATAGCTTTTACAATGATAGCCCTTGAGCTAATGAGCAACTTTGCCGAAGACGCTATCTTTCTATGTGGTCAGGATCCTGAGATAACCGCTAAACAAAATTTAGATGCTCACTAGCGCCGCCTGGTGGAAAAATTTTGAATCTCATAACTTATACAATGATAGTCCTTGGGCTAATGAACAACTTTGCCCAAGACGCCATCTTTCTAAGTGGTCAGGATCCTAAGCTATCCGCAAAACGAAAGTACTATGCTCACTAGCGCCGCCTGGTGGCAAAATCTGGAATCTCTTGGCTAGAATAATGATAGTCCTTGAGCTAATAAACAACTTTGCCGGAGGCGCCATCTTTCTAAGTGGTCAGGATCCTGAATTATCCGCAAAACAAAAGTTCTATGCTCACTAGCGCCGCCTGGTGGCAAAATTTTGAATCTCATAGCTTTTATAATGATAGCGCTTGAAATACTGGACAACTTTGCCCAAGACACCATCTTTCTAAGTGGTCAGGATCCTGAGATATCCGCAAAACAAATGTTTCATGCTCACTAACGCCGCCTGGTGGCAAAATTTTGAATCTTATAGCTTTTTCACGAAAAAAATCTAATAATAATGCGGTTCGTGTAAATTTTCCAATATTTTGTACCAAACGTATAATTTATTGGTTGAGGTACAACAATTTCAACGTAACTGTACAAATAAATGTACAATTTTGATTTTTCAAGTGTTTTTGATGACAAGCAGCAAGAAATATCGAGCATTTGAGATAGCAATTACTGTTGCAAGTTACGCAACAAGGGTAGTCAAAAACGTTTTTGATTTTTTTAGTGTTAAATTAATAAAACTTTTATTTGGTTCTTTTTTACACTGTCAAATACTGTAACTGATAGCAAATACCTCGAATAACATTATTTGTTGTGGTACTAGGAACGATTGTCAAGCATGTTTTTATACGATCAAACGTGTGATAAGATTTTCACCTCCATCAAACCAACCAAACTAGAAAAAATACTCAAATACCCGAATGCTCGCTCAAATCTTCTGTCTTACACCTAAAGTCGATAACCGGAGCGACAAATTAAAATAATTTTATCGTTTTCTATAGAAACGTCAATTCGATATACACTCCCGTGCAAAAGTTTGGGTTCACCCCCTCAAAAACATACTGAAGTGTTCTGTCCATTCAAGTCACTGTGATTACACGTCCAATTGAAACTCTTTAAGCCGCATTCGAAACGCAAAGGTTATTGTTACTTCGTATGAATTTTTCCAAAATCATTTTTGAATTTTATATACTAAATTTTTACTTAAAGTTGTGACATTTAAAAAAAAACACACTGAAAAACCATAGCTAATTTCCTCAGCATTGGAGAGACCAAAATATTAAAACGAGGTGTCATTAGAATCGTAATCTTATATTCTTTGAAGTGCACTCACAAAATTTCTGCGGAAAAATCTAAAAACTACTCAAAATCAAAGAAACAGTCATTCAAGTCATCATGCAAAAGTTTATTACTGTATTACTCGAATTTATACAAATATTTGTTTCCATACTTGATCGGTTACTAGCACATTTATCCTATGTATAATATGTTTTTTGGAAAAATTGATGAGATCAAAAATGAATAAAAATTAATATTGTGTCTTTCGTCACTGCGAAGTGCGGCCCCATAAGTGTCTACAGTCGACTCTCCACATCTCGATATCTCTCCCTATGTGGATGATTGCTTCGGTCCCTTCATTCTGCATACGATTTCTCTCTCCATATCTCGATATCCTCCTTATCTCGATATCTCCATATCTCGATGTGTTCCTGTTGATTGTTTGTTCCCAATTTCCTCTCCATATGTCGATATGAACATTATCAAAGGTTACTAGACCAAATTTAAGCGATTCAGAACAATTTGGAAACTCGAAATGAAGTTTGTTTGTTTATTATTTTCCTAGTAACGGCGTGATTTTCAATCTAGTGTTCATTAAATTAATGTTCTTTGTCTCGATCTCTCCCTATCTCGATGGTCCCTTCGATATCGAGATGTGGAGGGGCGACTGTATTTTATTGTTTTTTTTTTTTTTTTAAAGCACTCCGTGCTCGTGGCCACTACTGTGCCGGAATCAGTTTATCTGTATCTACTATACCGATACAGATCTATTTTTAACTAATCTATATTTACATCTGCTTTCACTCTCCTCTACTCTTTTACTCTCACACCGAGCAGGTAGGAGAGAGCTCTGCTGTTCAGTCCAATCGATTTCCATAAGCCATAGTCCTTTGTTCTTGCGGTGGTTCATTTTGCCGTGTTCCTAAGTCGTTTGAGGCTAGCTGCCTACGAAGAGGGTCAGTTTGTCTCAGTCACCATCTGATACTGACGGAGGATGGATGTGCTCCCTCAAAGCACGGTCCTCCGTGCGGCGTCTTCTGGTGGCTGGACGGTTTTTTTTTTTGTGGAGGGGCTTGGAATTGAATCCATGACCTTCCGCTTATGAAGCGAAAGCGTAACCTCAAGGCTACGGACCCCCCATATTTTATTGTTTTCTCATTCTTAATTTGTTTTTAACCTTCAAATATTTTTTACCGTCGATGGTGGGTCTAGGGGGTAAGATAGCGTCAAAACGGAAAAAAAATAATTTATGAAATATTCGCTAAATGCACTATTTTGTACATTTTGGTCGCTAAAGTCACCATTATTTTGCTGTCTGGCCGCTACCAGACTTGGATGTTGGATCTCGAAAATATTGGGATCATGACGTCGGCACTATTGCTGCTATTGAACGCGGAATGCCGCACCGAAATTTAAATTTTAACTGTTGGCGAATCTCAAGGTCTAAAACAATCACGATTTCACTACCGTACATATCACCACGGGAAACAGGCTAGGCTATGATGATAAGACTTTCTAGACAATTTGAAGGTAAAAATGCATTTAACTAGATGAAAAATGCTGCTTTTACATACTTTGTACACATGGCTCTTCAATTATTTGGTATAATTGAACTTTTAAATGGGTTTGCCATCCTTTTGAAACATCTTAGTTGTCTTTTCATCTTGTTTGCATCGTAATTCATCAATCTTTTTCAGCTGTGAATGGTTTCGCAATCATATTCTCAAAACAAGTTATTCCAATTACAATGACCCAATATCACCCCATCTATGGATGGAGATTGGTTTTTTTTTTATTCACTTGTAGTGCCGTGGTGAACAGGACCATACACGCTCAATTAAAAGTTTATTAGAGTTAAATTGCGAAAGTTATTCAATAAATAAATCATACATATCCTTTTTTGACTCATTCCCACCCACAACGACGGTACATAGGGCAAAATGGTCCAAAATGCCACTTTAAGGATTTGTGTCGTTTTCTCCTAATGAGATCCACATTTTAACGCCATTCGGAGTCCTAACAGTAACTTTACAATATTTGCTAGCTACCATCATGAAAATATTTCCCAAATTTGAGTTTTTTAACGGGTTTAAATCGTGTAGAAAAGTTGGTTGAAAAATGGGGGTGGTTCAAAATGACCAAATGGATGGGGCAAAATGCCATTTAGTATGGAGAACTACTAGTTAGCAACCATGTTTCTCCATGAGTTTGCTCTGTGGTATGGAAACGCTTATTCCTTTATGAAATCATCGGAAAACCTTAATGTTTAGGCAAAAATGGGAAAAATGTTTAATTTCACCGGAAAATTGAGGAAAAATCTTTAAGTTTATGTCCAAAAGTTGTGGCGGCAACTCTTAGCTTAACATATTTTAACTTCGTTTGGCAAAGAATACAAATTGAAACGATCTAGGAATGATTTAATGACGTGGGCCATTTTACCCCATCAGTGCGTCTTGGACCATGTTCCCCTACATAATACATATAAGCTGATTTTCCCATATATACCTACCTAAATTTTTACACAAATTTCAATAGAAATTTTGCTCAGTTGTTTGGAATCCCACTACAAATCAAATAAAATGTGATCTGATTCGATACATTCTAATCTGCATTTTTCTTTAGAACTGTTTTCCAAGTTAACACTTCGGTCGTCGCGCTGTTGTATTTTGTACAACACTGTTGAAAAAATCTCGCTTTTCGTTCACAACCGGACGGTTCTGACGGTGGCAAACCGTGCGACGACTGGAAGGTTAATATAGTTGTTTTCTTTGTTTGAGCGCATTCAAATCATTGTTTTATTACTTGTTTGATTTGTTGTATGCACGATTTCAATAGCCAACCATATTTTAATAATAAGTAATCTATATCGAGTCTTTTTTCAAGAAAAAGGACTTCCATCGCTGCACCAGAAAAGCGTTCCCTTGAGGCCTACTTTGCCGTCCAACCGCGTCCATCAGGCGAAAAAATAGCTGCAATAGCGGAGAAGCTCGACCTCAAGAAGAATGTCGTCCGTGTTTGGTTCTGCAATCAACGACAAAAGCAAAAACGCATGAAGTTTGCAGCCCAACACTGACCACCGCACCAAAGCTCTCAGTTTAGTGGCTTAGTGAATAGTGTAGCATCTTTAGGAAGCAATGGAGGCGTTACGGGGTTTGGTTATTAATAGACGCAAAACATTTCACTCATATGATGATAGCAAGGGAACCAATAAATTTAAAAATAGGCGCCTAATCTTACCATTTGTACATTGAACTATAAATACAAAATGAAGGTTTAGTATTAAGTAGATGCTAGTGATACTATAAAAGCAAATGAAATACGAAATTGTGATTTCGGACGTAGAAGCTTGAGTAATAACGAAAAGTGAGAGAACCGTGTACAGTTTGATAATTCTATACTCCGAACTCTTAACCAATGGTCCGACAAAAAGAACTGATCAATTCTAATATGTGCAATTTATCATTAAGTTTTCCGAAAAAAAAACATCAGAAAAAATATTTTGGTGTCAAAATATTTCTATTTCTATATAGGAGGACAGAAAATTTAGTTTATTGTAAATAGGCAAATACAATTAGGCAAGGCAGGAACACACAAGAACATTAGTAGAGCATCAAAGTGTTTTAGATGCTTAAGGCAGGCTATAATATTCTCATACTGCCAATGGAAAGCTCTCGAGAATTGCAGATTTTTGTCTTTATTTTTCAGTTGAGAATTGTTCGGTCAATAAAAATGCCTTATGTTAAGACCAATGCAATCGGGAAAACCCGAAGCTATTTTTGCATAAGGAAGTAACAAAATTATTTCGATGGGCCAAATAACATCAATTATTTCCCTTTTTGTATTTTTGTTTTGTTCTGATCTACTGAACTGTTTCAATGTAATGAAAGAATAGGGTAACCAATAATGTTGGACCCCCTGTGCCATTTTCCTGCAAATTTCCCAGTTTAAATCGAAAGACCAACTCAATTCGCATGCTGTTTGGAAAGATAGGACTATTCCTCACTTGCATCAACCGTTTGTACAAAGAAAATCTGTTTATTTAATCTGAAATTACAGTCGAATCTCCACATCTCGATGTTCTGTATCTCGATATTTCTCTCTATGTCGATGATTTCGTCGGTCCCTTCATTCTGCATACATTTTCACTCTCCGTATCTCGATATCTCCCTATCTCGGTGTGTTTCTGGTAGATTTTCGTTTCCAATTTCCTCTCCGTAGGGTGATGTGCTAGTATCCATCCCCAAGTAACTACTAAGCCGTAAAAACTGGCACCAACTCGGTTCTATAGTCGAATAAAAGGCATAGCCAACAGGACTAACAGGAACTATATCATAATTAAGGGCTTTTAAAAAGCCACTTTTGGCGAATTATTCGGCTGATAAACAGCCTATTCGTACCGAGTCACTGAAATGAGGGATGTCAAATTTTTATAGCATGCAGCAAAAAAGAAAAAAAAAGGAAAAAAAATGTTATCGTTTTTTTTTTCTTTTCTCATGCTCTCTTCTGTGATGTTGTTTTTTTTTGCTGCGTGATCCAGGCTCAAACTGCAGTTGTCAGGGTTCTCATCGATAATGCTCGTCGTTTTCCCATCTGATCCATTGCTGCACAAGTGGATTAGTAGGTTAAACATCGTATTTGAAAGAGATAACTTTGCAGCGGCATGTGTATATTTTTCCTGCTGAATCATGAGCAATTCTGGTTTTGCCGGCGAGGTTCTGATGGAATGTGTCTAGTGATATTTATTACCACATAGCAGCGCGGAAGCAAAATCCACAGAACAACTAACCGCTTATCAACCAAACCCCCCCCCCCCCCCTTCCTAAGCCTTTACAATCGATTAAGTATATATTTTGTTTCATAACTAAAAATCTCCAGCATCATAATAGTACAGCAATGCAGCATATATCAAAGCATTCATAGCAACGTCTTCCGTCGCATATTCGATCTGAAAAATTTTCGGGACTTCGAAGGTCCTGATACATTCGAGGATACATTATTTGCATTGTCTTGGGTTTGCGAAAAAGAGGCAGATAGGGTGTCTGATCCAGTCATAGTGTGTGTACCAATAATAGTGGTAGTGCCGTTTCAAGCGTGTTATTGCCAATTTTTATTTTTATGTGTATTTTTCTAACATGGACATTGTCAAAATGATATGAATGTGTGAAAAAAAATCTTGTGAAATAGTAAGGAGATAGTAGAAAACAATTAAAATCCTTAACTTTTTTGCTCCTTTGCACCAGTTATAGTGGGGCGTTCCTATAATAGTGAGTCTCAATGGGAAATCAATGTAAACCACTATTATAGGAACAAAAGTTAGCAAATACCACTATTACTGGAACGTGTTCTAGTAATGGAGGAAATGCTTTTTTGATAGAGTTAATGATTTTATCATTCTAAGATTATTTTTTACGTGAAATATAATAAAAAAGCTTTCGAATGACGTATTCAGATATAAAAAACGAGTTTCCGTTATTTTTTGGCGATTTTTTATTCCTCAACCCGTTACTATTGCCACTATCACTGGTACAGACGCCCTAAATGTGTTCCACTTTATTCTCTCATGCGTTGCCAGTTGCTTACGATATTTTTCATAAGTGCGAGCGTGATATGTAATCTCTTTTGGCTTCGCAACCCCGATTTATTTTTGTTTTGCTTTGCAAACGTCATGGCACTAGGCCGTCAAACAGCATTGACAGTCGTTGTGAACAGCTAATTGACACAGTGCTTACAAGCACTAAAATAAAGCGTTATATACCCATATAAGGCCAATATCAGTGCCTGAGGGTCACAGTGCCTATTAGCATTTGAAAATGTTTTATGAAGCTAGTAGGCACTGAAAAGCCGTTAAATGGCTCATATACCGCTTATAACAGTGCTTAATGGTTACCTGGGTCGTATTAAGCATTGATCAGTGAGAACTGCAATTTTCCCAGTATTGCAGTGAATGATGCTGATACAAACCGATGCCAAACAATTCTTTCTCAATACGGCTTTAGAATTGTACAATAAGTTGTTGATAAATCTTGATCTCTTTTTGAAAATAATGCAAATAAAATGCATCTTGCCGTATTCTCAATCCGTCGTATCGTTTTCATTTCTGTCGCAATCAGTTTCCGGATTAGTCTCACAACTTACGGCTCTCTGTGATATATTGAGTCGTCAAAACACAACATATCTACGTTATAATAAAATGTTTTACTAGAATATATAGATCTACGGGAATCTGCCTTCATTCCTACAGCATGATGCAATATACTAATTTCCTTTAATTTCCTCATTGTTCGTCATCAAAATTCAGCCCAAACATATGAACACAATTCCTTTTGACCGTACAATTAATGGCATTTGTTTACAGTGTAGCGAAAACAACACAAGGCGGCATCCACAAATTACGTAACGCTCTAGGGGGAGGGGGGGAGCAATGTCTTATATAACAGGTCCGGCTCTTAGTATGTGTTTGCTTGTATTAGTCACGAAAAAGATGTAAACAAACGATCAGCTGATGGTGACGACAAGGCTGCGAAAAATTTTGTTCGCAGTTTCCTCAACGTGACGTCATCTTCGGCTGCTTCGTGAACTTTCGGCTCGCCGAAGTTGGCATTGCACAACTACCACTTCAAAACTGATGTTATCACAAATACTGATTTGATGTTCGCCCGCACCTCTTAATACCCCACATCGGGGGGGGAGTAGGCTCAAGCGTTACGACTCATACAAAAATTTAAAAAATTTCATACAAAAAGCGTTACGAAGGGGGAGGAGGGGGTCAAAAATTTCCAAATTTAGCGTTACGTAATAAATGGACGCCGCCCAATTAAAGGAACCGTATTTTTACGTCGAGCATCGCGCACACATTGATGCGCACAAGCTTTTTTTTCTCAGTACGACGGATTGAACTTTGTTTACATTCTCACGTCGGTAAGGAAATTTCATAAAATTTCGCGAATTGTAGAACATTTACAGCGTTTGATTGGAATGAAATTCTTCAGTGAAGAAGTACGAAGATTTTCCATAGTGAAAATAAGTGCCTGGCTTGACTTACTTCACACAGGGGGGCGGGAAGAAACTTGTATCATAAAATGGTGTGACTGGTGTCGATCGTTAAGTATTTCTCTCAAATCGTGTTCATCCGCACGATTTCGGTGAAAAAGTGCAAAGTGGTTAATTAAACGGAAGTTATTTACCGAAATACAGTAGTTTTATTGCATTTTTGGTGTACAAGTGTACAAACCATGACAGCTTTCACAAAAATACACTTGGAAAATGAATCTATGTTGCAGGTAAGTTTGAATATCCGCCGTAGTGGAACATTTTAAGTTTGATACGACGAATAATAGCGCTTACGACGAAGTAGAACGAAACCCTATGTCGTTATGCCCATTATCAAAGGTTACTATACCCGATTTTATTGATTCAAAACTGTTCGGGAACACGAAGTAACGTCTGCTTGTTTATTATTTTCCTAGCTAAGGAATGGTTTTAATCTAGTATTAATTAAAAGTGCGTTCTTTATCTATCCCTATTTCGATGGTCCCTTCAAAATCGAGATGTGGATAGTCGACTATAGTTTAATTTAATCGGTTCATCCATGCAACCGTTACAACACGTTACACATAGAAATCAAGGCCGTCAGAATTTTTTCAAATGTAAACAAAAACTTTTTTTGGGCTCAAAACGTAGAATTTCTTCGGTTTTTCACTGTCAATCGATTAGCTAGACTATGAACAAGCATATTATACAACCAGTGTCATGGACTTTGTCGCCATCGGTGTGCCCAAAATAATGAAAAAAAAGTGCTTACCAATTCAATTATTTTCAACGCTTTTTTTTATCCTACATGACACAAAACTGAAATCACTTCCTTAGGGGGGCCAAAATACGACCGTTACCCTAAATAAGCATGATAGTTCGCTGCACAGAAGGTTTATTTATAATTGAATGACTATATTTGTAACTTTTATGATCTTTTTTCTGAAAATATGCTGCTGTCTTCTTGTGAAGGAATAGTGATCAGATGGTGGACAAAAAGTGTTACACCTTGATGACAAAATAATTAATTTATTGATGTAATTGAAAATGCATCAAGGAATTAAAAAAAAAACAAGACAGTTCAAGACACCATCTTCAGCCAAAGGCTGAACAATAAGATGGCTCATTTTTATATTGAAAAAAAAAATAAGAATAAATCGATAAAAATGAAGAATTGTTCATTACTCCAGAAGCTACTGTGAAAGTTTGAGTAGAATCCGTCAAATCTGAAGTTCAAAGTTTGAATGAAGAAAATCGACCAATAATAGATATGGGAAAACGGTTCCAATTACATTTTCGTCTATAGATCGCGCAGTAAAAACATAAAAAATATGTCTCTGAACTGTTTTGATTTTGTATGGGATTTTGACGTTTACTGACTTTGTTGTTTACAAATTCAATGGGAGAGTGAAAGAGATGGAATGATTTTTGTGCAGAGCCATACACGGAGAAAACGGAAATCCCATATTTGAGTATTTTTTAACTTACTTTTGAGTTATTTTTCTCTCCCTATTTCATTCGCTCCTTCTATTGTTGTCAGAGAGCGAAGAGCAAAACAACCCAAAAACCGAACCTTAGTGCGTTACCTCAAATTTGAGTAAGTGGCATATGCAATTGTATATCCAAACAAGAATAATATTGCTTCGACATTCAATTACAATACGCTGTATTGTATCCAATACGTTATATTGTACATTAATGGTTTATTCCATTCACTGAATGATACGTTTTTATCCGGGATAGTACTAGAAGTTGAGTTATTTGATCTGCCGGTTGAGTGGAAAGAACTTAGCCAGTAGGTATTTTTTCGCATGGCTGCAAATGAAAACAACTTATACCCCATCAACTCAAAATTAGGTTAACGCACGTACCCCCGGAATTGAGTAGAATGAACTCACTTTTGAGTACTTCATTTTCTCTGTGTATAGTGGTTTCTGCGCTCGTGTACATACACGTTACATGTCACCAACACTACTTAGAAGAGTGCCGGTGGAAAATATAAATAAATATCAGCTGTTCCCAGCAAAATCAAACGGCAGTATTTTCCACCAGCAAATTTGCGCATGTGTTCGTGACACCGCTCGGCGAGAGCTCAATAGGGAAACTGAGATTGGGTTTTCCCCCGGAGTAGAAGGGGCAGAAAAGTTCAGATTTTGGACCGCTCTTAAGGTAACACGGAAGACTGAATAGAATTATATGATAATTATTTTACATCGATATATGGAGATGTACTTGAGATTTGCTTCTTCAAATGGATAGGGTGATTATAATGACGTCCCGTGCGGCCTTAACGATACAAGGACACGATTATGTCAAAATAAAAAAAATACGTTTATGATAGTTTTGGTAAGTAACTCGTCTCACAAAATTTGAGCGACATCGGAATAGTTTGGAAAAATAACTTTTCTGTAGACAAATTATGGGTGAAATTATGAAAAAAATCCACGTGCTCGGCTGGGATTTGAACCCAGGACTCATGTATGCTAGACGAGCACTTCACCAACTATGCTACCGAGCCACTTGGTGACCCAATAACTGAGTTGGCTACAAGTTTAGAATTCAAATCCCTACAGACCACGCGGACCTCTTTCATAACCCATATCCATCCATCTCATTTTACTACACACGCGGAAAGAGCGAGTGCGATTTATTTAGTGTTGAAACTGTTTGCCTATCGTACCTACATCGCTTCCACAACAACTGTATTCCCAGCCGAGCACGTGGATTTTTTTTCATAATTTCACCCATAATTTGTCCATCTTTACCACGCGTAATGAGTTAATTAATTTAATAACCATGCGGATTGGATTACCGAACAGCTCAATATAAGCGTCAATTTATATTAGAGTGTTACTGCCTCTCTGTAGTAGTCATGTCGTCACTTGAGTGAGAACGACACGTTGATAGCCTTCCCACATCTTTACTCTTCCACAATACAGTTGTTGTGGAAGAGTAGAAGTATTAACTAACGTGTTACCAACATCTAGTTTGCCACGCGCTGACAGCTTGAATAAGCCATTTTATGAGACGTTTCGAATCATATGGTTTCCGTTTGTTTACCAGCTTTGAAAGTTTCTGGCGGGCCGATGTATTTACGTTTCTTCTAGCGTTACATTTGGAAGGAGCTTATTCAACAATGGCGCTGGTGGCACTGAAACAAAGTTTTTAATTTTCGCATGTAAAATTGAAATCAGCAAGCAGGGAAGGTATTTTTCATTTACAGGTAACATAATACATGTAAGCCAGGTAGAAACATGCGCTGAAAGAGACGGGGACGTCATCGCCAACAAAAATGTGACCAGTGCCATTCAGATATCATGCTAGTTTCTTGAACAACAACAATGAGCGGCCCGCCGGAAAACGTCAATCGAATGTCTCGTAAAATGGCTTATACCGCTCCTCAAAGTGTCAAATAAATTTTAAAATCATCCGCTACAACATGGCATCGAACGAACAATTAAAAGATACAGTTAAAGGTGATAATAAACTAATTCAGTTTTGTAAGAAC
This sequence comes from Aedes aegypti, assembly GCF_002204515.2. Classification (NCBI taxonomy): domain Eukaryota; kingdom Metazoa; phylum Arthropoda; class Insecta; order Diptera; family Culicidae; genus Aedes; species Aedes aegypti. The sequence continues at coordinate 150,533,841 of NC_035107.1, read as the reverse complement.
AGTGCATTAGCGTTCTACTACTAATATTTCTATTTGTGGAAGCGATGTAGGTACGATAGGCAAACAGTTTCAACACTAAATAAATCGCACTCGCTCTTTCCGCGTGTGTAGTAAAATGAGATGGATGGATATGGGTTATGAAAGGGGTCTGCGTGGTCTGTAGGGATTTGAATTCTAAACTTGTAACCAACTCAGTTATTGGGTCACCAAGTGGCTCGGTAGCTTAGTTGGTAAAGCACTCGTCTAGCATACAAGAGTCCTGGGTTCAAATCCCAGCCGAGCACGTGGATTTAGAGCTACCTGTTCCACCCCAGGTCCAGGTGGAAGACTTTCGGGTTGTTCCCGGTCTTTATCCCCATATCTTTAAAATTCTTCACATTTCTTTATATCGAGCTTTAAAGCCGCTCATATAACAAATTTTTCCTCCAATACTAATATGTGTTCCTAGCTAATCACATCAAACCAAATTGACTTGCTGTACTACAATCCAACAGTAAGTTTGTTGTTTGCAACCATTTATTTGTTCGAATAATTGTTGTTATGCGGGAAAAGAAAGTTTTCGGAGAAAAAGATTTCACCATCATCGATTGTTATTCCTCAAACGGTTATCTGTTTACAAACATTAAGCTGTCAGTGGAAACCACTTTCCAGTGGGAACCAGAGATGTTTGCTTATTATTTTACAATGGGGTTTCAGGAGGCTGTAATTTTCTATAAACGCGGCCCGCAGCAAAGGTTTTCTTCCCGTTGGAAGTTGCGGTGTGACGTCAACGTAGATTAGTTCATGGATTACATATTTTCAGAGTTTTCAATTTTACCGGGATTCGACTTACCGGGAGACGGGAAATCAAATTTAAGAGTTGTTAGGTACATCACGGGAACGTTTTGTAGGTATTAGAGTTTCCATAATGAAATTTCCCGATATATTTTCAAAAAAGTGAAAATACGAGAATGTTATGCATTTTTTAGAATTTTTCCATATTTTATGCATATTCTATTTATAAACCGGAAATTTGTATGTTTTTTTTTCTTTTTCTACTAGGTAATTTATTTATTTTTCTCCTAAAAATTCCCTTCGTTTCGATTTCAACTAGAGGCTTCATAACACAAAAGCACAGACCAACAGACGTAACACTTAGAACAAATGTCGATCAAAATCATAGTCACGAGGACATGTACGCCCAATGCTAAAATTGGTGTATTTGGCCGATAGGCCAACAGATGGTGGTAGTGCGCAAACGTCAAACACGAACAAAAACGATGCGAGCGCTGCGGGTGGTAAATCGGCCACCTACCATATTTTTGAACCGACCGTTAAAAAGGTAGTCGATGGCCAATGATGAGAGTGTGACGTCTGTTTGTCTGTGACAAAAGCGTTAGAAATTAAGCAAAAGTCCATGCAATAAAATTGAACAAAGCATTTTCTTGACAAATCAATTGAAGTTAAAATCATTTTGGTCAATCAAGCCCTAGAATAAGATACAACTAGAGTCGTACGTTAAAATTGAATACTGTTATATTGAAATACTATTCAATGTAACAGTATTCAATTTTAACGTACGACTCTAGTTGGATCTTATTCTAGGGATGGATTAAATTGATGAAGAACTTTATAAGCCTACTTAATTTATAAAAGTAATACCTCGAAAGATTTGAATTGCATATGATCTTTCTCGGAAGATTTCGACAAACAACAAATAAAAATTGATATACAATTAGTGATTTTCGTGGATGGTATGACATAAAAAGTAAATTGCGTGATAGTTTTTGATTAGAGCTGAATTAAATGGAACTTCCCGGGAAATCTCATTATGGATTGCGCACAATGCGGTCAGTTCACAAGGTTGAACTTGGCCGTCGCATTTCTAGGTGTCAAACAGTTCAGTATGATGTGAAAAGTGCAATATTTATTGGCCTAACAGTTCTTTCTGAGAAATACTAATAATTTAAAGGACAAGATTTTCTAATTTGTGTGAACAATAAATTGATTCTGTAGCAAAACAACAGTAGTGTAGAATTATGTAGGATGAAAACAATCAATAAAACATTACATTTACTCTTCGTTTCTAATCGACTAAAACAGACCGAAAAATATCCTGTTTGTATACATAATATCCAACAAAAGCTGAAGGAATCCTGTATCTACATTTTAATGTACAGGTAAAAATATACAGTATATGATCTATCTTTAAAATAGGTTAAACTGTTAAGGGATGTTTAGAGGTAAAAATAAGACATCTGCTTCCTGAAGCATACCTTTAAAAAAAACTTGGAGTTTGATACCCACATTGATATAGTTCCTGACATGTTTAGAATTGGCCACATCCTCCAGGGCACCTGGAACCTACTACTAGAGCGCATCTAAATGTTCTGAATATGCTTCCAGAAAGTATAATTTTGAAGGTCAATGCTTGGTTCGATATGGTCTCGGATAATATATACATGATTGGAAAAACAAACAAAATGAATGCTGCCGGACGCATTCAGATGAAGATGCATCAAAGCCAAACCTCCAATTTTCAAGTGCACAAATCTGGAGTACCTGACAACCGTTCACGCTGAAAATTCAATCGATTGGTTACCACCAGTGAGTGACCAGTGAGCTCAATTTTTAACATAAACGGTTGTCTGGTTCTCTAGATTTCTTCTCTTGAAAATTCAAGGTTTGGTTTTGATGGATCTTCATCTTAATGCGTCCGACAGCATTCAATTTTCAAAGCAATCCATAGTTGTATACCAGAGCAAATGACTGAAACTAGACCTAATTTTCCGTCGAATGCTTTCGGATGCATACAATTTCATCAGTTTTCCAAAAAGTTATTAGCATTTAAATTTAGGAAAATTTTTGCCTATCTCAATCATCTTCGTCTACCGAAAACTCTAACGGGAAATCATCAGATTATGTACCCACTTCAAATGATATGTCTGCCTCTGATTTTAATTTTCTAACTGAACAATTGAATATAATGATTGATGCAATGTTCAAGGCCACCACTGTGACTGAAGCAGTCCAAGTTGGTGTAAAATTTACTAATTTACTAATTTATTAATACTAATTTAATTGGAATGCCCGTTCTTTGAATGGTAAAGAGAACGAGCTGTTTCATTTTCTTACAGCTAATAACGTGCATATAGCAGTTATGACTGAAACATATTTAAAACCTGGATCCAAATTAAAAAGAGATCCCAACTTTTTTGTTTATCGTAATCTGGGAGGGAGGCACAGATACTACACACGAAATATAAAACAACGTTTTTTTTTGAACTGCAAGATAACTCCAGCTTGCCAACAACAATCAAGGCAGGCTTGTGCAAAATCGCTAGTTTTCTTTCGTACCTTCGATCGTTCCTGACAAACATTAAAAAAGGGCCACAGTTTTCTATGCACTAAATATTCATTTTCATTGGAAAAAGTAAAACGATTATGTTTAAATGATGACAGTCGATCATTATCTCACGTTTTACATAAACATTGACGAAATGGCAGCTATTTGAAAATGCAATGTCGGAGGTCATCACCTTAAATTCAGCCGTTGAGTTGATTTATTGCTGAATGAAGCATTTGATGATGTTTCAATCGACATTCGTTCACTCCGCAGTTCTTAACCGTTTTGCATGGCCACGGCAAGTGTCGATTCAAGCAACAGGGATAGGGTAACTCGATGTAATACGCCCTCTTCATTTTCACGAGATTGAGGATTCTTTTACATGAAAATATGATCATATATTGTATTTTTTGGTAAAATCCAGAATGCGATCGCAGCTCAGTTTGGAGCTGCGAACTTATTTACACAGTAAGAGAAAATTGCACAGACTAAAGTATAAAAACTCTCTTGATTTCTTACTCAACTGGCAGCAAAATAAATGAGAATTCACATTGCTTATTAATATTCATTGCCAAATTAGAGTCTATCGTCATCACTATCGTCGCTGTGCTCATCTCGATCATCGTTCTGGTCCAGTATGTACTATGGTGGATGTAACCAAACTCGCTGCTTCCAACAATTCAGACATGAATTTGCTAAACGTGGCCATAGTAATACTGTCGTGATCTCGTTTATGAGCGGCCCATTGCAACTTTAAATGTGATGGGAGTTTTTTTTTAATTTCTTTATTAGTATCATTCCAAACATAACATTCATTTCTTATATCTAGGTTAGAGTGGTTCAAAAAATCGTTTTTGCTCCATACCGCTCATTCGATTCTAGATCAAATTCTGAGTGTCCTCCCAAAATTTGAGCTCATTCGGATGGAAACTGAGACTGCACAAGCCCTTGTAAGTTTATATGGGAATAACTATTGGAAAAGCAAACAATTCATTCAATCGCTCATAGTGTTTGCACATGTGCTCTTGGGGATTAGAACTACGTTGATACTGTAAGATACAATAGTCAGCTACAACTTTTCCGAAGACCGTTTTTAAATCAGACGCCCCAGTAATTAGTTATTGGTTTTTGAATGAGTTGTAAAACTTTGGCTATAATTATTGGGCTGTTGTGGAGGCATCACTGGATATATGCAGTAAAACACAGTAGCCATGATTTGTGCGTGCTATCTTTCGCGCCAAGTGCAGCAATGTGCCTGTTCAGAAGTTAAATGAGCACTGCTGAAGAATTTGTGAATGGATATAAATCAATAACTAATTAATGAGGCGTCCGATTTGAAAACGGTCTTCGGCAAAGTTGTAGCTGATGAATGCATCTCACAGTTTCAACGTAGCTCTAATCATCAAGAGCTAATGGGCAAATACTATGACCGATTGAATGATTTGCTTGCTTTTCCCATAGTAATTCCCATATAAACTTTAAACGGCTTGTGCAGTCTCAGTTTTCATGCAAATGTGCTAAAATTTTGGGAGGACACTCAGAATTTGATCTAGAATCGAATGAGCGGTGTGGAGCAAAAACGATTTTTTGAACCACTCTAATCTAGGTGTTCTGTGTTATAAGACAACACTATCATCCTAATTTGGTAAAACAAATCTAAGATTTGATAAACATTTTGTTAACAACATATTACATTTCATTTGCCGTTTCATGTCTGAATTTTTGGAAGCAGCGAGTTTGGTTACATCCACCATAGTATAACAAGCCGAAACTTACGGTGCATGATGTTTCGTAGACACGGTGTACTTTCGCGCACGATCCAAACTCTGAGTTCCTGGCGGTTTTCTAGAGCCATCATTGGCCTAGAATCGCTCTAAGGATTTTTCTTCGGTCAGTGGTGTTCTCGACTGGAAACAGTCGAAAATCACTTCGAATAAAAGTGGGTCTCTGGTTGGAACAAGACTGTCTGTATTTCTGAAGCGCAAAGGTTTTTATAGCTTACCAAGTTTCGATAATTTACAAACATCTTCTATAATTGTATATGTAGGAAAGAGAGCGAAGACGCCTGGGACATAATGTTGATGATAATTCACTTTTGGGTACGAACCCATCGATACCATTATTTTGGTTATTTGACGCTTTGCTTGTACCCTGCACTGCGGGGCAACTACGCCCGTAATACGAGTCAGCAAAACATGTGGGTCAGAATACTCGTACCGCACACGCAGCACTGACCGTTCTTAACATGTGCAGTGTTTCGTTTTGGAAACAGGCATCGATGAGTGCTTACTAACTGAGTGTATGTTTTAAATGAAATGTAATTAACTGTGCGGGAAGATGCATAGCACAATAGTACATACTGGACAGTTCAGATTTTTTTGCAGCTGAGTTTATTTCACCTGCTTATAAGATAAAACAAAACACGTTTTCAATTTACTTAACCTAACTTAACCTAAATATATAACGCATCAATCGTAGCAATAGAAGATTGTAACGATTTTTGCCTGAAATTATTAATTATTTTATTTGACATTTGTTCCAATGTTTCAACATTGGATATTTTATGTAACTCATTGGTACTATACCAGCTTCAGAATCATTTTCAAAATTTTATTTTGAATTCTCTGCAGAGCTTTCTTCCTGGTGTTACAACTGCTGGTCCATATTGGTACAGCATACACCCTGGCTGGTCTGAAAATTTGTTTGAATATCAAAAGCTTGTTCTTAAGACAAAGTTTCGATTTTCTATTAATAAGGGGATAGACACATTTTACATATTTATGGCATTTGGCTTGAATGTCCTCAATGTGATTTTTGAAAGTTAAATTCTTATATAGCATGAGCCCTAGATACTTAACTTCTTTTTTATTTTTTTTATTCTCAATTTACTTATATTCTAATTGGAAGCTCATTTCGCCATTGGGCATCACTTGAGCGAGGATCTTTTGGAATGTTGTGTTAGAGCACAACGCCTAAATTTGCACTATTTTATTACCTAATCTATTTTTGGATCTGGTGCTACGCTGTCTCTTTGCGCTCTCTACTTTTCGCAGGTAGATCGAAGAGCACGCAGGGATGCTTTCTCAGTCCAAGAGGGGTCCATTTGTTCATAGCCGTTGGTCGATTGCCGTGTTCAAGGCTCCCCCAGATCTAAGCGACTTTTTACGGCGACAGCGACAAACAATCGCCGCGATTTCGCTGCATGCACTATTTGATGAGCGCGTCTAAGCCACAGCGACGCGATTTCGCAGCGATTCGCGTCTTGTCAGTCAAGATGGTTCAATAGAAGAGTGCTTGCAGCGACACAACAACGAAATCGCGACGATTTTTTGTCGCTGTCGCCGTAAAAAGTCTCGTAGATTTGGGGGAGCCTTTAATTCGGGTACAGTTGAGCATTCGCTCAGAGAAGGGTCAGATGTCAGTCCGCTTTCAGACAGTCGTAATGTTGGACGGATGGGCTCGTGTTGTTCTTGAGCGGACTTACGATGTTTTTTTTTCTGTTGAGAGGGCTGGGAATCAAACCCATGACCATCCACTTATAAAGCGAACGTGTAGCCAACTACGCCACATTGCCCCCCATAGATACTTAACTTCATCTCACTATAAATCCCGATGAGGCGCTGTGACGGCTTTGGAGAATTCTTTCAGCTTTCGTTTTCTTATGTTCTTTCTTATGAGAATTTTTACACTATATCAATTTACAACTCTTATTCCAGTTAACAGTTTCTCTAAGTAGATGAATTGAATCTAAATGCAAAATACTATCGCAACAACGAGAATTTTTCTCCAAATCATCTTTGTGTTTGCTGCCAATCAATGCTGCTCAAGAGGGAACATCGATCAATACTTTGCCTATGATATGGTCAGCTCCGGATGTGGCTGTTATTCGTGTCTCATATAGTGGGTAAAAATGGTGCCAAAGGAATGAAATTCAATATCCATCGTCGTGCCCTCTTCCAGGAAAAGTCTTACCATCTGGCGAGATTGATGCTGAGGAGGAGGAAAATTCTTGTCCTGATAACCACGAGGATGACTCACCGCTAATAGAATCGACGCCTACAATAGCAACAAGTACATCATATTTATCATCCACAACCGTCTACGTCGGCGGGTCATGCTGTTAATCCCGACTTGGTTGGTCAAACTAGCTTTGCATGAGCATGAGCATGAGCATGATTGACCGCCCGCAGATGCTACTCTGTTATTGCAAGAACAGCTGTACTTACACAGAGAACCAACAGACACTACTCGGGATCAGTAGCATACTCAATGTGTAAGTACTGGTGCTCTCATTATTATAACAAACAATAACGGCGCCGGCTGTGTCCGAATGCAGGTCAATTTGGGGATGAGATGGAAATGTTGACGTGTTACTTCGCTTTATAGAAGCCGAGGAGTCCTCTGCACTTCCACAAGTAGACACTGGGAGTTTGGATATGGGAAAGGGTTGGGTAAAGGATTCGTTTTGGTAAACGATAAGTATATAATTTGAAATTAATGCGCCTAACCGGATTCGCGATATTTCTCGATAAACGCATTGAACGTCGAACAAGTGTTCGTCGCTCGCCCCCACTGGAGCAAGCGACAAGATCAAAGAATCAAACACTACTAACGCGATCCGCGATACTATTCCACCGTGGTACGCTAACGACGCGCGACATGTTTGATCCTGCCCCTGTCGCCCGCCCCCACTGGAGCAAGCAACCAGGTTGAAGGATCAAACAATACTAACTCTCGCGGCACTTTTACATTTCTTCCCGAACGACGCGCGACATGTTTGATCCTGCCCTCGTCGCTCGCCCCCGTAGGAGCAAGCAACCAGGTCGAAGGATCAAACAATACTAACACTCGCGGCACTTTTTCACTTCTTCCCGAACGACGCGCGACATGTTTGATCCTGCCCTCGTCGCTCGCCCCCGCAAGAGCCAGCAACCAGGTCGAAGGATCAAACAATACTAACACTCGCGGCATTTTTCACTTCTTCCCGAACGACGCGCGACATGTTTGATCCTGCCCTCGTCGCTCGCCCCCGCAAGAGCAAGCAACCAGGTCGGCGGATCAAACAATACTAACACTCGCGGCACTTTTTCACTTCTTCCCGAACGACGCGCGACATTGGTTGGTCAAACTAGCTTTGATGGTTTAACCCAGGATCTTCAAACCTTTCTGAATTGTTAGGATTCAGATTGAGGGATAAAAAACTGTTAATAACAGGCACAAGAACCGCAAATAGGTCGAAGTTTGATGATTTCCGCTCAACGTTCGATGAACACAACGGAATAACATATTTAAGGAATCTTCGTGGGCTGTTTGAACTTTTCGAGATTGGACACGATCCAACTGAATGGTGTCTATTATAGACGGAAGTGCATTGTCTTTAAAAGCCTTGTCACTGCACAATGGAAATGTTTACCCCAGTATTCCAGTGGCTTACAGTAACATACATAAAGAAGAAAATAACGTGCTACAAGACATTTTTTATTTGATTAATTACTGTGATTTTAAATGGAAAATAATTGCAGATTTCAAGCTGATCAATATTTTCATGGGGCTGAAAAAGACAATCCAAAGTTTCCATATTTTGTTTGCCTGTGGGACAGGAACAATGATGGGGATGAATATTCTGAATCAGCATGGCCACGTCTTTCTTTTGATAAGTACCGTAATCCGTGGTCAAATTGACCACTGCACAATGGTTCGAAGGCGACCAAAGCCTTAAAAATCAAAGTTGATTTATCCGAACGGTAATATTTTTCTCGACTTCCTTAACATATTGATGATTCAAATCCATTCATTCACATTCATCGAATTTTGAATTGTATACAACTGATAGAGTGGACCGCGGATATATTTTTTTCAAGAAAATTAATAATTGCGATTCATAATTCACAAGCTATTCACGAATTTAAGGAGAGCTCAAATCACAATGGTATATTCAGGGAAGTTGTTTGTAGATACATGTAGTCGATCTGAGTTGAATAAAAAATTTCATTGGATTCATACAAAGTAAGTTAAGGCAAACAAATCTTTAAAAAACATATTATTTTTTATAAAAGTACCCTAAGACATTAGTAGCCCGCGAATGCCCGCGATGAGAATAAGTTCATTTGAAAGCTAAAAACAAGAGCTTGCGATAGACCACTTTTAAGGCGCAAGAAAGAATGACACAAAAGTCAGAATTGAAAAAGCAGTTTTCTCCTTTTAAATCAACAAATTGATGAAAACAAAAACACACAGCCTTTCTATTTGGCAAATCAAAGAGCTGTGTGTTTTTATTTTCTTCGATTTGTCTATTTGAAAAGAGAAAACTGCTTTTTCAGTTTTGACTTTTGTGTCATTTTTTCTTGCGCCTTAACACGTTTGAAGGTGTACGGAGTGTAATTCTAACTAAATAATAACAATGATGAACCCGATCAATCGAAAGGCATGTAGAGAGGTTCGGATCGTGTGTATGTGTGGCTTAGGATTTGTGTGCCTTTTGAGAGTGTTGCTTTCTCTCGGTATATTAGAATAAACTTAATTGCAAAGAATGAATAATTGGAGAGGTGGAACTGGCTTCTTGCTTAGGTGATTCCTTTGAGGATTTTCATTGAATACGAATAGGTAGTTCGGCCAAGTGGTGTTACATGCGCGTGTGTGTGATATTTTGTGGTGCTATCCAAGTCAAGTCGGTGATGACGGTGATATGAGAGGGTGTGAAAACGAGAGACGGTCGGTTCGAGTGAGCATAGGGAGAAGGTACAAACACAAACGTTAGGTGTTACTTGTGTTATCGGCACTCGAGATGATGGCAGAGATGCAAGTATCATTCTACAAAGCTAAGTATTTTATTTTTATTTTTATTATATATTTTTTCATCAAACTGTATATAATTTTGTCCTAAAACCACACTAGAAAAGCATCATGTAAAAACTTATTGACTTTCAAAATTGTATCTTTCTTTAACTTCTACATATTTTTGATTTGTGGATAAAAGTACTACCTGTGTTTTTTCTTTTGCGACTCGCAGAATTTCTACACTGAACGAACAAACTAAAATTGCTACATTTCTGCGAGTGGCAAAGTGATCGCCCGACTAGAGTGAGTAAAAGAAGATATAAAGAGAGTCTCGACACATGAGTTTTTCGGCGTCTCTTTTCTTCCGCTGTGCGCTTCATGTATTTAAATTTCATCATTTGTATTGAGGTTACATGCAGGCGTTTCGGATACGACAACCGAGAAGAAAGAAGGATGTATTTTTCGAGCAGCGTGTCTATAGATCTGTGTACGCGTGATGTTAGCCTTGTGCATTAATCGTCATCATCATCAGCATCATCATCCCTTTCGACACGCTAAGTTTATTTTCTTTTCTATTACCGGTCGCTAATTACACTGCCTACACTATTATGGGTCACCTAGTCATAATTATTATGCAATTTGATCTACATGTAATATAAATGAAAATTACCCATAATAGTAAGTGATCTATAATAGTGTAACCACTGTACTTTTAATGTTATTTTTAATCAATGATTTTCACACACCCTGTTCATCAATTACGTAAGAAAATCTTCTTAAGAAAATACAAATTGTATGGCGTGAAAAACTTGAAACTCTTATAAACCTTCACGTAATTAATGGACAACCTCTTAATGTTTTTTCGGTTTCATTATCCTACGAATTTGGCTTTAGTACATACTTTTGTTTAATTTGTTTATTTTTTTTAGGAAAATCAAGGAGCCTATTCATATCGGAGCTCTTGAGTTAATCATTGCTTTTTTATCTTTCAGCTTATATTCCTGTCGTACAAAATAAGAAACATACTTTGTGTTTGTGTTGGACTGATTGATAAGGTTAAATTGATTCAATTGCGCATTTTTCGTCGTCTATCAAATTATGACCATATAATAGTTATTACCGATGTTGAAGTCACGTCATCATTTGTCAACTGTATCATCACACCAGTTCTTGCACTAAATTCTGCAACTAGAGAATGATTTCAAAATGATTATGTTTATTTTACTACAGCAGACTACAGCGAACGAGACGAAGCATCTGATGAAATATTGTATTCTTTTAATAATCCTTATGAATAATCACTGTTTCATTCATTATAACATATTCATTTTTATAGCAATCGATTCCCAAGGTACATGGACGTTATACGCAGCGAAGAGATAGATTAACCGCTTCACTTTTCAGAAAAAAAAACAAGCCAGGCCTTTTCGTAAACATTAATTTATACTATTGTTTATTTTTGATCCCTCCCCTCGGCAACGCTGATATGTACGGTTTATTGAAAGCAGCTTGATGTTTGAGCATATCAACTCCATGCACTTGAAGCGTTACAGAAATTGATTATAGCGCCTTATTACATTTCTTTCTATACTATATTTAATTAAATAATATGTACTATAATATGTTACAGAGAAAAGGCATCCAATGAAAAAAAGAAAAAAAAATGGCAAAGAGCTCGACAAGAAATTGATAAATGCCAGTATAATTTAGCTTATTATTAAAAATTAATTATCACGAAGATATATCATTATAGCCCCGGGTATAGTTCACTGTTTCAAATGAACAATAGACTTCTTATACTTTCCTAAAATTAGAATTGGATATCGGTTCTCTGTAATTTAATTTTAGGCTGATACAAATTTGATTTTGGGTTTTTGTTCTCCCTTTGATTAGTTAAAACTAAATTTTTGATTTTGGATATATTCAGGAACTTTATTCGATGAGTTTTAAATTTTATTCAATTTGCCTGTTTAATTGTATCATCTTTACCTCGACCATCCTAAGATCAGTAGGACAAAAATTCAAGAAAAAATTATATGTCAGCCGATATAACATTGCATGCTATATCATACTACATTCTGTTGTACTACGTCATATTTTATTGTTACCATAATTTTATTTTCATATTATATAACCATATTATTATATATTATAATTTGCTCTACTATATACAATTTCACTATTACTGAATATAACATGTTTTGGGGAGGGAGGGAGCATCAGGGCATCATTGAAGTTACAACTGGACAATGAAGTGGAGTGCCAATCGGAGTCAGGAGGAAAAATGTTAGTCGTTCGCGTCTAATACTTTTCTCTCCAACAGTTGTAAAAGATTTGACGCGCCCTTCTTCTAACAAACCATTCCGTGGAAAGCTTGACAAGTACTGCAAATTCTAATACTCAATCTGTTGGATCTTACGGTTGGAAGGAGATTCTCTATTTCCCGCGGGTTTCGCGTAAGTGTTTCTGCTTACGGGTCCGCCACCCCCTTTTTGGCCCTTCATACAGCGGTATGTTGAATTCAGATTGGTAATAAAATTTGACCTTACTGTTGAGTGGAGCCGCATGCAGAGCAAGACTCAAGCATGGATTGGTGGCTACCTACATACATACATACATACTACCATATTTTTGGATAAATCGTTTATATTTTTCGTCGTTTTGTTCTAGTTGTTTTTACTATTGGAGAGGTGCATGGAAAAAATACTCAAAAATATATGTTGAAATTCAAGTGATGCCTGGCATGCTGTGTAAATTTCATTTAAATTCATCAATTTGTATGGGAGATAGAAAAACTTATAAATGTATTGTTCAAATCTGTATATTCTAATAATCAGTCTAAATTAAGAAACATTTGAAAATAAAAGCCCATACTACTTATATATGGTATACAATATACTAAATATATGATTTCAGCTATTTTAAACAAAGTTTGAGGTTTTGGCCGACATTTGTTCTGGATCGAACCACTGTGCACTAGGGCGTATTGGGTCAGGTCGGTACCAAAAGACATTTCCTCCCAAGGATGCTGAAGGTTACGTTGACACCTCAGACATTCCATGTTTTCTAGTTTATAGATGTCTAATGATGATTTTGAACTATTTCATTTTTATTAGGGGCAGTTTTGCATAGAAATATTCACATTTTTTTTAAGGCGTAAGCCACACAGTTGGAAATGTCGGTGCTAAACAATCCACTGGTGCTATACCTACATGACATCTTTGAATGTTTCAAATGTTGTGTACGCTTAAATATGAACAACTGAACTCATTTTTGATATCATACAGCATAGCAAGTATGGTTTTTTGTTCATAATTCCTCTTATTCTCCAATAATGTGCTTATTTTAAGGGAAATCGCCTACATTTAGGCGTATTAGACAGATTTTCATTGTTTAATTTTGCAATAAAATGATCAAATACTCGAGTTGTAAGAATTTTGACATCATTTTCAGATCCAGGAGACCCAAATTTAGTAGATAGGGATTTTTGTTAATTCTTAAACCTGCTTTGTTATATGGTGATCAATTTCGCCCCAGTGTTTCATTTTAATTTTTTGATATTAAAACTATTTTTATGATATGTTAAACATTATTTCATGAAAAGTCGATTACATAGACTGATAAAGATCAATGGAGTACTGATTTTATCGAAATTTATTTGACAATATTTGGATTCCGAAGGATAACACAACAAAAAGTTGTGAAACAGTGATCAATTTGTCCCCGGATTACTACCCAGACAATAAACCAGATTCATACATATTAGAACCATATTAGAACCATTAGTCGCCCCAGAAGACATCCTTCATCCACCTTTGCACATTAAGCTTGCACTTGTTACAAAGCTCTTCAAAAAATTGGTTCAATAAAATTCTAAAGTGAAGGAGCATCTGAAGGATCTTTTCCCAAAATTTAGTGACATTCGATGGTCCTAAAATTCGAGATATATTCAAAAGCACTGATTTTGATAACATATTGATAATTGATGAAAAATCTGCTAACCAACTTGAACCTTGTTTGTGCTGGTTTTCTGGGGAACCATAGAGCTAACAACTACAAAGAACTTATAAGTAACATGATGGCTAGCTATAAATAGCAAGACATACAAACTAAATCGTAGTTGCTTTCAGAACTGTTAAACGAGAAAACATTCTCTTGCTCGTTTCAAATAAATTTTGGTTTTATGTACTTAGATGAAAAGTTATGGAACATAAAACAACCAGAAAATGTGTTCACTTCAATTATCGTATGAAGCTGCATCAAACTAAGAGTTTGTTTGTACAAAATAAAACCCAAACTTAAGTTTGACCCAGATTGGGGCCCAGATAGCCGTAGCGGTAAACGCGCAGCTATTCAGCAAGACCAAGCTGAGGGTCGTGGGTTCGAATCCCACCGGTCGAGGATCTTTTCGGGTTGGAAATTTTCTCGACTTCCAAGGGCATAGAGTATCTTCGTACCTGCCACACGATATACGCATGCAAAAATGGTCATTGGCATAGTAAGCTCTCAGTTAATGGCTGTGGAAGTGCTCATAAGAACACTAAGCTGAGAAGCAGGCTCTGTCCCAAGGGGGCCGTTACGCCAGAAAGAAGAAGAAGAAGTTTGACAATAACTAAATTTGGTTGTGTTTAGCATTTTTTCTTCGTGTGGTTGCACTTCTGATTGGTAGGGTACAAGCATTAATTCTCGGAACCCTTGGAGTACCTGGGCGCCCTCTGCAGTATTGTGCCCTTCCTGTGTGACCTTGTGTTTCTCCGAGATAATCGACTGCCCTTCTTCAGTCTCTAATCTGAAGCTAAATAAGAGTGTGGTCATGAATATGTTGCTATTTAATTTAAATTCTCACCTATATGTTTTCGCATTATGCGTTTTACACAGTGTGTTCTGTGCTTTTCCACCTTTGGCGACTCTCAATAGATACCGATCTGTTGTTTTCGCTGCTGGTCTTTTTCGTGCTGAGATTGCAAAAAGCTTAATCCTGCATGGTTTGGGTAGTGGCTACGGTTAGGATTGCTCAGATAAATGTTTAGCATAAAATAAAAGCAACGATCAATATTTGCAGACTCATGCAACATGGCGCTAGTTCATGAAACTTACTTTCGTAAGGGGGACTTCTATCTAGGTAATCTTGTGTACCCAGTTTTTGGTACTACCAGCCTACTTGAAATGGCAAACTCGCGCTCCATGCCCCGCGCATGCATGCTCATGAATTATCGCAATCGCATGAGCAATCGTTGCTACACTCATTTTTGAGTTAACTACCAGAGATGTATGTGCTGTCACAATCGATGGTGACCTCAATAGGAAATACGTCTATTGTTCGGTATATTTACCATATGATGAACCATCCCCAACGGATAATTTCAAACGAATTGTCGTACAATGCGTAACAAAAGGCCTTCCGCTGATTGTGGGCAGTGATGCCAATGCTCATCACATTATCTGGGGCAGCTCAGATATCAATTTGAGAGGCTCCAGTCTGATGGAATACTTAAGTAGTACAGATCTTGGATTACTTAACATAGGCAATCGCCCAATCTTCATGGTATCTACTAGAGAAGAAGTGTTAGACATAACGCTCTGCTCGAATAGAATCAGTTACGGGTTGACGAATTGACATGTATCGGATGAGGAATCATTATCTGATCATCGCTACATCTTCTTTGAACCTTCAAATGTAACTGCGCAGACTTTGCGTTTTAGGAATCCTCGGTCAACAAACTGGGAACTCTATATTGAATTGGTTGCGACCAAATTTCATGGATATTCTCTGTCCATTGATAATCCAGGTTATTTAGATAATGCCGTTGAAAATACAACATCCTACATTATGGAAGCATTTGAAGAAGCATGTCCTCAGCGGTCTGTGAAGACTACAAGAGGGACCCCATGGTGGAATTCCAATCTGATTAGACTCAGGAAACAATGTAGAAGGAGTTGGAACAGACGCCGTTCAGATGGATCAGAGTCGTTCAAGATGGCTCACAAGGCTTACAAGAAGGCTCTTCGTTCTGCTAAACGATCCGGCTGGAAAAAAACCTTTGTACAATTGTTTAGTGAAGTTAGTCGGTTGTACAAAATCCTTGCAAAATCTAAGAATTTCCAAGTGAACGAAATTCGTTTACGTAACGGTGACTTTAGTTCTTCTGATGAAGAATTTTTAGAATGTTTATTAAATACACACTTCCCCGGATATGTGGACATGTGGTTGAGACCCAAGTATTTCAAATAGATTTACACAACAGTTGTTCGACTAATGAGCCTCTGTACGTGCCATAAATTCTTTTGTTCTCATGACTTTTACTGTGCGCCGTGTATTGGTGCTGTCTCGCTCTCTCTCACGGACAACTTGAAAACAGGGCGCACAGTAAAAGTCCAACCTTGTTAGCATGCAGAGCCTCATATTGGCATGTGGATGGATGTCTTGTGTGGTGGCAAATGGGCAAAGTGAGAACAATTCAATCCAAATTGGGGAATCTACAAAGGATTGCTTCCCGACCAACCAGTCCTTCAATTTCTTTATAGATCTTTATCCAACGATGGCGATCGCCAAAGATTCAAAACGAATCGGTATCGATCGCTATCGAAAATCACTGACTGGTTGACCGGGTTGATGGCGATGTCTGGTGCGTTCTCTACAACTCCCACGGCAGCGCTCGAGGCTCTTTTCGACGTTGTGTCACTACACATACATCTTAAACAAGAAGCACTTTCTTGCTCTTACCATTTATGGGTACTGGATCCACTGGGGAAAAACCAGACTTCGTGGTTTCCACTTTTGGTGAATGTGACAAAATTGTCCTTGCTCCAGGTGATCTCACAAATACTTGTCACTTTCCTTACAAGACATTTACCACACAATTCCCTTTACGAAAAGAGTGGACTAAAGAAACTACAAGCAAAGAAGCGAAATGTTCCAATTGGAATTCCAAGTTTACTGTCAATGTCATTCCAATCGAGCAGAAGACTTGTCAAACACTTTTTCACACAAGCTGAAAACGGCTCACACAAAAATGTTACCGCCCACGAAAATTTTGCTTCTTTTGAAGTAGCATATTTTCTGAATACATGAGTGTCGGTTGCAATTTTCATGCTTTGCATAAAGAATGCTCTACTCATTACATTGGTTTTACACACATTCAGTCAATTTTTCATTCGTTACCCAAACCTGTGAAAATTCAACACATAAAACCTGTGACTCCCTTTTAGCGTGGGATTTAACATTGACAGTGCTGCGTAATAGATTTGGCATAGTTGCTAGCTGATTTATTTTGAATATGATCAGATTTCGTCTCTTTATAATTTAGTCTCTTTAGAGTGGACGTCTGGCTATTCGGAAAGAAGTATATCAAACAATATAATATGATACACTAGGGCGATTCAAATTTAAAAAATGTATCAAAATCCAAGCTCCCATATGCTCCTTGCCATCCTTACCATAAAAATAATGTTCTGCGAATTTTTCAGCTTTCTAGGTGGTGATTTAAAGGTGGCCCAAAGACAATGTAGGTTTATATGGAAATTACTTTGGAGAAATTTTGAGAAATGTTCCAAACACGCTAGTACTGTAATGTTAGTAGAAACTTATCCCATATTGAAAACTCATTCTTTAAACCTTAATGAAGGATGTTGCTGAAGAAACAAATCTCTTTTGAGCTAATTTTGTTTGGGATTTTTGGGGGCTATAATCCTATATTAAGCTAAATAATAAATTTGTTCTTACATTAAAGTACTAGCGTTTTTGGAACATTTCTTAAAATTTCTCCATAGTTATTTCCATATAAACCTACATTGCCCTTGGGCCATCTTTAAATCACCACCTGGAAAGCTGAAAATTTCACAGAACACTATTTTTATGGTGAGGATGGTAAGGAACAAATGGAAGATTGTATTCTCAAACATTTTTTAAATTTTTTACCGCCCTGATACACTGATGGCTCCCTTCTTGAAGGTAGATCTGGTGCTGGTGTATATTCTCGTGAGCTAAGGCTGAATCAGTTTTATTCACGTGGTAGACCCTACACCGTTTTTCAGGCAGAAATACTTGCTCTTATGTGAGGAGTGCAATCAGCACTTCAACAGCGCGTGATGGGTAAAGTCATATACTTCTCAGATTCAGATAGTCAGGCTGCTATAAAAGCTCTTGCTTCGGCCAACACAAGGTCGAAGCTTGTTATTTATTTATTTGCTTCATCTTCGACTTGGAAGTCGCACAGACTGTTAAAATGACTTAATCCTATTCTTATGAATTTATTTACTAATATTAAAGTCGAACACATTACACACTTGCTTGAACAGTCTACAACATATATCCAAAGGATTATTCAGTCCGTAAAGAGTGCTATGGCCAGGACTCCACAACAGTTGGCGGTTTCGAAGCTGACGAGCCTGACATTCTCCAGAAGGCTGCTACCGTCAATGTTATTTCTGATAACGTCGAAAGTAAATAGGCGTTGAAGCATCACTCGACGACTCGCTAACGACTGCAGACCGATTAGTTCACACCGATTTTCGTAGGACGGTAAATTGACCGGATCATTCCAAGGGAGCCCACGCAATGCAAACCTCAGGAAGCGTTTTTGAAATCTTTCGATGCGTTCAATGTGCACGGCGTGGTACGGTGCCAATATTTGGACTCCGTATTCGAGTATGCTTCGTACTATAGCACAGTATAGTGATTTGAGAGCATACACGTTATCAAACTGCGATGTGTTCCGGCGCAGGAAACCGAGCATCGCGTTGGCTTTAGCTGTTGTCACCGAGATGTGTTCGTTAAATCGAAGCTTGCTATCAAGGGTTACTCCAAGGTCCTTGATTGTTCGAACCTTTTCAAGCGACGTGTTATCCAGAGAGTAATCGAACGAGATAATCGACTGACGGCGGGTGAATGTAATCACTTCGTAATATTAATCTGCATTCCATTTACTTCACACCAACGAGATACGGTTCTAATATCAGCTTGCAAAGCACAACAATTCAAAAGCGATTTGATGACACGGAACAGCTTCAAGTCATCGGCGTACAGTAGTTTGCTAGAGTTGAGGGTCTCACATAGATCGTTAATACAGTATGGCCCATAAAAAATGCGAAAATTGTTTGAACGTAAATTTAGCATCAACAAGCGTTATTTTCATTGTTTTTGATAGTGAATGTAATTTCTGATTATTGTAGTATATTCTGACACAACTTCGCTATCCAGGACAATGTTTGTCATATTTTTCTTACTGTCCTAAATAATGTAATAAAGCATATGAGTTCTAAGGTTTTTTCCGCCCTAAGCTAGAAACAGCGTCTGATTGTCGTATACTCTGGTGATAAACTTTAAACCTTCATAAATCACACTTTATTGTTGAAAACTTTAGTTAGTTTGGTATCCGAGGATTGAAGAGTTCTTAGAGAACGTGTTTTTCATGATCACAATAAAATATTTTGCCAGGGTCATAGTTTTGAGGGCATTTGTGTTTTATAGGTTTTATATGCCTTAATGTTTTGTTAAAGTTGAATGAAAATTAAATACGGAGGCCTATAACAGATTTTTGAGGATGAAATTTGTTCCTTCGGTTAGAGACAACTTATATCAATACTAGCTCATAGATTTTGAGCAAAACAGAGCCGTTTATCACACTTATATGAAGGTTCAATCAAACCTCTCAAAAAGTCAAGTTTAAGTCTCCAATTACCCAGGTATGAACCAATTCTATCATTTCATATGGGCGCATGCTGGAGACAAGGCCTGCGAAGAATCTCACGCCATCGATGATGCTTTAGAAGCTTTCATCACACAGATATTGAACTCGACGTCCGCATGATCAAATTTAAAGGTATGCTTCCAATTCCTCTCTTGTAAGGTAAAAGTAACAGATAAAAATCATGTCAAAAGCAAAAAACTGGGTTTAAATAGATTAAACAATACAAGTAATGAATAATAATTATGTTTCATTAACATTTTCTATGTAAAAAATACTATAAAACATGATATGACGGTTTTCGCATTTTTTTTATGGGCCATACTGTATACAGGATGAAAATAAGTGGCCCAAGGTGGCTGCCCTGTAATACTCCAGAGGGGATATCAAAAACATTTGATCTTGCGTCGTGCACTTCGACGAAAGCTTTTCTCGATAAGAGATAGGACTTCAGCCATCGAATCACCCAAAATGGCAGACCAAGCCGGCTCAGCTTTTCAATAGCTAGGACATGCGGCACTTTGTCGAATGCTTTAGCAAAGTCAATGTAAATGGCATCGACCTGATTGCGTTTCTCCAGATGGTTGATTATAGAATGAGTATTTTTTGGTATTTTTGTATTTTTTGGTAAAATCCAGAATATGATCCCAGCTCAGTTTGGAGCTGCGAATTTATTTACACAGTAAGAGAAAATTGCACAGAACAAAGTATAAAACTCTCTTGATTTCTTACTCAACTGGCAGCAAAATAAATGAGAATTTACATTGCCTCTTAATATTCATTGCCAAATTAGAGTAATGCACATTGGAATTGATGAAAATAAAACTGTTTTCAATCAAATTTCGACATCAGAAATATCAATTTCACAAGCTGTATAACATTTCATTGAAGTTCGTCAATAATGACTAAGTGTGTAAGAGGTCAGTTTAGCCGTTTGTTTACATCTGTTAAAGCCGCCAGGAGTAATCACAGCCGCCGTCCCATTGTTTCGACTTTGACATTAGCTTCGCATCCAAAAAACTTCGCATCTCATGAGCAGGCGCGATTACGGTTTGGTGCTGCGAAGTCAATATATGACATAAAATTTGTCGTCGTTGATCGTTTTCTGACAAAGCCGTGTTGATATTCGGATATCGCGTGCTGTACAACTGGGCAGTGATGCCACATACACATTATTATTATTATTTATTAAGGACACTTTACCACTTTAGTGGCATTCGTGTCAGCGTTAACTGATTTGTTTACTATACAAGTATTGGGATATTAAATTTCATTGTATATGTTACTGTCTTTTAAAAACTGTAGAATTGCTGTTTCTCGTTGTGGGTTATACGATAAAATTTCGCATAGTGAGCCGATGATTCCACAGTTAGATCGTTGATGAGCATACAATCTGCAGTCAGTCAGGATGTGTTGAACAGTAGTTCGCGTCCCACAGCTGTTACACATTGGCGGAGACGACTTGTTGAACAGATACGAATGGGTGAGACGAGTATGTCCTATACGAATTCGTGTCAAAGTGCGTTGTTCAGAGGCGCATTTGC
Source organism: Aedes aegypti (assembly GCF_002204515.2). NCBI lineage: Eukaryota > Metazoa > Arthropoda > Insecta > Diptera > Culicidae > Aedes > Aedes aegypti. The sequence continues at coordinate 150,512,509 of NC_035107.1, read as the reverse complement.
GGTCTGGGTATTTTATGGGTGAACATTTTACTTGCCTTAGTTGTGATTCACTTTGACGCCACTCGAGCTCCCATACAGACCAAATCTTACGCCTGCTATTCTTAATGAGGTCTTGGGCTGGTAATGCAATGTCAAGTTTTTGTTTGCTACGAGCTTGCTTGGCTAAGCTGTCAGCGCGCTCATTCCCTGCGATACCACAGTGACCTGGGATCCAACAGAACGTGATGCTTCGACTTCGGGAAACTCTTTCTATGGATTGTATCCACGGGTGTTTAGAATGACCGCTCTGTAGAGCGTCCAGACAACTAGCAGAGTCGGTGAAGATAATCGTGTTATGGTGCTCACTTGCTATAGTCGCAGCGGTCATGAGGGCGTGAGCTTCGGCTGAGAACACGCTGCAGGCTTCCGGTAGCGCATAGCTTTCTTCCTTGTCCTCCATGACTACACCTACTCCGGTGAAGTCAGCGTCTTTGGAGCCGTCAGTGAAGGTTTTTTTGTGGTGTTTGTACTGGTTAGATATCAACTCTTGGAATGTGGGTATAACAATATTGCTGTTTGTACCCGCTTTGATCTTATTTCTAACATGGTTCTCGGTGTACGGGGAGTGTGCATACCATTCTCGGTCAAAATTTCTCAGCGTGCTACATACATTTGGCATGCTGTAGCCTGTTGTTTGCCTTAGAAAATCCTTAGCTCTTAACACTACAGGATAGTTGACTGCTGATGGATTTTTCTCCAGGAGCCGCACCGCTAGTTGCGCTAGACGTTGTATTAATGCCAGACGAAACGGAAGACATCCAGCTTCCGCCATAACAGAATTGATGGGGCTGGATACAAAGGCTCCCGAAGACTGGCGTACTACCTCGTTGTATGTTGGTCCAAGTATTCGCTCCATGTCGTCAATGTTGCGGCTTGTGAGACCTAGGCCAAAAAAAAGTTTTGAGGTGATCAGAGCTGCTCCTGCTTTCAGTAGGGTGAATCTGCTGCTTCTTTTCAGTCGGCATCCTAGAATTCGAAGAATGTTAATCCTTTTGCTGCAGCTGCTCTTGACGGATGCTAGGTGTTGCTTAAAGTTGAGATTTGAATCTAGCATAATTCCGAGTATTTTCATTTTTCGAACTTGCGCTATAGGTGCTCCGTTGATTTCAATAGCTCGGCCTCGCTTCCGATGACGCAGTCGGCAGCAGTGAAGAAGTTTGGATTTGGTTGGCGCGATCGAGAAGCCAACAATATTGGCCCATTCAGTAACAGAACCAACAGTTTTATTCATTATTTGGCGTAACAATTGTCGATTTCACCCCTTCACTACAAGGATGACATCGTCAGCGTATAGCAGAATTTCTGCGTTTGGAGGTATTTTGGTGAAGATGGGTTGCATGGCTATCAGGAAGAGGGTGACCGATAAAATGGATCCCTGTGGCACTCCGTTTTCAGCCTTCCTTGCGCTTGATATGTGTCCGTTGGCGGAGACTTGGAATGATCTGTCGACAAGGAAGCTGCAAAGCATGTTTAACATTCGGCCGGAAATTTTCCATTCCTTCAGAGTGCGCAGAATTCCCGGCTTCCATGTTGTGTCATAAGCTTTAGATATATCGAGGGCTACAATCTCGACATGCTCATCGTTTTCGAAGCTTAGAAGGGACTCGAGGTGAGCTAGATGGGACTCAACACCTTTACCTGGGCGGAAAGCGTGTTGACGAGGGTCCAATTTCTTGTTTGTCTCGAGCTCGGTAGTGAGACGACGGTTTATCATCCTTTCAAAGACTTTGCCTAAGCAACTAAGCAGAGCTATCGGTCTGTAGCCGTCTGCCCTGCTGCGATCCGCGTCTGGTTTGGGAATAGGCACAACTGTTGCTAATTTCCACTGTTCTGGGAATGTTCCACTGTTCCATATTCGGTTGAACAGCTCCAACATGGCCGTTTTGGACGATATCGGTAGACGCTGCAGCATTGGATAGCCAATGTTATCTGCACCAGTTGATGAACCTCCTTTGCGATCAAGAGCCCATACTAATTCTTCTATAGTAAGGTCTGTGTTGTAGCGTTTGTAGAGGTGTGGTCGCTGGGACTTGTTGTATAAGTTGGAGTTTGATGCGTGTTTTCTTCTGAATTTTTCAGGGTAGCTGGAATTAGCTGATTTTGTTTCGTACTCGTCGGCCAGAGCTTCTGCTACATCTTTTCCGTTGTTTGTGAAACCTTTCGGGAGGTTTAGTGCAAGTGTGTTTGAAGTACGTTTACCTTGGAGTCTGTTTAGTTTATTCCAAACCTCGCTAGCTGAACTCGTGGGGTTGATACTTTCTACGAAGTCTTCCCAGCATTTTTGTTTTGCTTCTTTAACAATCTTACGAGACGAAGCACGGGCGTCGTGAAATTGTTTCAAAGCCTCTTGTCTCTTAGGATCTTCGGGTCCAAGCCGCCGAAGGGCACGCAGTCGCTTGCGTCTTTGTTTCACGGCTAACTTGACGTCTTCGCTCCACCATGCAACCGATTTTGTCCCGCGTTTAGTTGAGCTTTTTGGAATAGAAGCTTTAGCTGCTGAGATGATTCTATTCGTGAACTCTTCCACTGTCAATAAATTTCCTGGACGTAGAGTTTCGCTGGTGATTTCTTGAAATAGCTCCCAGTTAGCTTTGTCGTAAATCCATTTCGATCGACAGTGCAATTCGCTTGAAGCGCTCAACAGATCAATTAAAATTGGCAGGTGATCGCTGTCTGAGGTATCCGTCTGTATTTTCCAGGCGAACTTAGCTGCCACCGATGTAGAACATATCGAGATATCGAGGGCTTGAGAGTTCCCGGTGACAGGATCTATTCGGGTGTGAGAGCCGTCGTTTAGGACAACCATGTCATTTTGGACCACCAATTCTAGGATTGCTTCGCCTCTTCTTTTTGCTTCAGTGATAGCTGTGCTTGTTGTGCTTCCCCAGGCAACATGATGTGCGTTCAGGTCTCCCAAGAGCATTACTGGTTTTGGAAGCTCTTCTAGAAGATCTTCTAGTAGGTTGATAGCGTTCTTGTCCTTTGGAGGTCGATACACTGAGACGACGGTAATTTCCGTTGGAGCGAAGAGTTGAACCGCAACAGCTTGGATACGGGTTTGTATTTGTATTCGTTGGAAGGGGGAGCCCCTCCTAACGGCCACACCTGCGCCTTGTCTTCCGTGTGTCGAACATGAGCTAAATAGGAATTCGTATTTGTCGCCCAGGAGTTTCGCCGGTGCTCTCTGATGGTCTATATTCGTTTCTTTGAGCGAGACTACTACTGGTTGATGTTTCGCGATCAGCATCTGTAACTCGCTGTAGTGTGACCTGAGACCACATATGTTCCATTGCATGGCAAAGGAAGGTGAAACGGCTTGCTCTTCGCTGTTTGATGATGTTGTAGTGTCGGAGGATTTTGAGTTAGACCGTGGGCTTCTTGGGTGTCGGTGGAGGATGTTTGGTGCGGCATCAGTTGCGAAAGTGTGCGTGCAGTTCGGCTCGAGTGGATTTTGGGAGAAGGAGAGGAATGCATGGCGCTCGTGGTAGGCGTCGTTCCTGCCGCCCCGAGCATCCACTTCCAGAGCTGGAAGGGGGTAGGTTACTTCACGCTTTCCTTCTGCTCGTCGAGGTTCCCCGTGAAGTTGATTGCGGAGAAAGGACTCGTTGTTCTTGTTTTCGGTGGTATTGCTTCTCCGCTGTGTGGTGGCTGTGTTTTTCCCTAGATTGGTGGGAGAGTTTGGAAGGATTGATTGTTTCACTGGTAAATAACGTGAAGTGAAGATACTTGCCGATAAATTCGGCTTTTCCACGTCGACTGCCGCCAGAGGCTCATCGGAAAAATCCGGGATATCTCTGGTCAGGGTCGACGTGGTAAGCCTCGCACATGGCGAATCAAAAGAAGTAGAACTGGACGATGGTTTACAGTTCAGGCTGTTGTACTGGTCGTAAGCAGCGGAGTTAGAAACAATGTAGTAGGGTAAAGCTGAACTTTTTCGCTTGATGGCAGCCGAGCTGGAAGTTTGGCGGTCAACGGGTTGGAGGTAGACGTCCCGGATCGCCTCTCTTGCCAGACTCGCTTCCTCTTCTGGAAGTGAAGGGGGTACTACACATTCCCCACCTTCAAACCGCTCACAGTGTTGATTGTTGTAATCTAGCGTATTTTCCGATCGATGTCCAGAATCATGTTCCGTTGGTTTGTAGCTGGGGTCCATTCTTGCGTCTTGATGTGAGTTCCGTTCTTCCGTGTTCGTGTCCGTTTTAGTTGCCTGGTCAGGGTCGGAGTTTGGGAAGATGGTTTTGTGGGTTTCTCCGGTCATCACGCTTCCGTGTTGGTGGTGTTGTTGCTTGTACATGGATGGTTCGATACACGTTTACCCCGGTTGCCGCGGGAGTCTGTCGGAGAAATTTCGAATACACGTTTACCACTTCGGCTCCTGGTTCGAATGCCATCATCGGTTCTATTGTCTTCAGCAGACGGTGATACAAATGTTTTATCTCTTCTTGACTGGTGCTCTGACTTGCGGCTCGTTCCAGATATCCGGGTGGGTGCAACAGATGGATTTGGTGGTAATGATGATGGTTTTGTGAACGTTGGTTGTAATTCTTGTGGGGCTGACTTGAGGATTGCTATCTCTTTGGCTAGATCAGCAACTTGTTTTTGAAGAGTTGCAATCAGTTGGTCCTTCTTAACAACTTCCTGTTTGAGCTGGTTTTGGATCATGCGAGCGATGGTTTCTCTTCTATTTTCTTCACTGTAGAGACGTCTTGCTTCGCCAAACGAAATTCCGCGATCGATTTTTAGGTGAATGATCTTATCCTCTTCCTTGTATTTAGAGCATTCCCGAGACATGATGGGGTGTTCTTTATTGCAGTGAAAGCAGTTTGGTGTGTTTTCACACTGCTCGCCTTCTGTTACATGGAGAGATTGCGAGCACCGTAAGCAGGTACCAGGTTGTTGGCAGGATTTTCGTGCATGGCCGTACGAACCACAGTTGAAACAAAGTAGTGGCGATGGGTAGTAGGTTCTTACTGGAATTCGTAAGAGTCCAAAGTACACATTCTCTGGGAGTTCTGTACCGTGAAATGACAGGATTAGCAGGGGAGTGTTCTGTAACTTGCCGTTTACTCGTTTTTTGATACGACGCACCGTGTGTACCTCCTGGGGGATAAGGTGTTTCTCGATAATTTTCTCGTCGGTGTTTATGGAGTCCGGTTCATACACAATACCCTGGACGGTGTTCAATGTCGGGTGTGGGAAAATTTCGATTGGCGTGCCGTCGATCAGTTCCGTCAACTTTTGGAGCTTATTGATGATGGTTTTCGAGTTAGTGCGCAGGAGATATCGTGAGCCACGTCCTTCACGGGTGGTTTTTACACTTCTGGCTTCCTTTGCTCCTATTGCTAGTTCGACTGATGTGCCGATGGTAAATGGTTCAGGGAGGCGAGGATCAGCAGTTACGTTTTCCGGAACTTTGCAACGTAAAACTAGAACCATGGTTTGGCCCATCTCATCCTTACTTTGCATCCATGCCGGTGTTCTTCCGCAGCGTTGGGAGCCACTTGGATCGTCTGGTACCCCCGCCATCAGGGCGGGGGGTTTACCGGTCATTTGACCGGACGAGGGTAGCACTAATTCGGATCCACTTCTTTATTCGTTTCCCACGACGAAATTTCGTACGACCGAATTGAATTCGTTGTTGGCGTCAACTCGCACTCGGGGCTTGCGGTACAATAAAGTCTATCAACGCGACGTTAGTGTGGGTAATCTGAGATTAGCGGCACCTCCGTGAATTTATTTTGACGCGATTTTCACTGATAATTCCTCGATATTTCACGAAATTCCGTTGGGTCAGTGTGACAACTGACGGTGTCTACCACACAACAATTTTATGGGAATTAATGAGTTGCGATTCGTGGCAAACCGATAAGTTTTGTTACTAGTAGCTGGCGTGTGTTGATATGCAACATGACCCGATTACTCGAAACTGCCACATACACAGATTTATCTGTAATTACACAGATTTTTTCCTGTTCTTGGCTACAGATATCTGTGATCACAGCTCAAAGATTTTAGGATATTTCACGAGTTCACGACACAGTTTTGGAAGATTCAAAGCAAAAATGTCATTACTCTGTTTAGTTTTTCTTAAAAACTTAAGTATTATAAACTTTTTGAATCAATTATACATCTTTAACTTACTTTTAGTAGAATAAGTTCAAATTAATAATTGTTAACATGCCAAATACAGCCATAATAAGTTTACAAAGATTGTTTTTGAATAAAGAATAAATAAATTTTGGATTTTTTCACAACACAGATTTTTACCAAGATTTTTGGAGGTTGATCTAAGATAAAAAAGATTTTCTCGGCCGAAAACACAGATGAGATTCGTAAAAATGTGGCATCACTGCAACTGGGTACAATATGCCGTGTATTAAGCATTCAAAAACTTTCGCAAGGCAATTTAGAAGGGAAATCGGGTTATCGGGTTATTGCATGTCGAACTCAAATTGAGGAACTGAATTCAGTCTACTCTGTAAACCTGGCCATTCTTCCATCACTGGAATTAATTTACTGATGAGCTAGCTCGCGATGGAGCATCGCATGATTCATTGGCCCTGAGCCAGCAATTCCAATTTCAAAGTGCTGGGTAAGGCTTCAGATAAATTATTTTGCGGCAACTCAGCACAAGAAATATTGGAATATTTTGGAATCGTGTCGTCAAACAAAATTGTATATTACTGAGCCATCTCCAAGATTGGCGAAGTATTTAACAAATCTGTCAAAGTAGAATAGTCCATTTTTCGCGACGTTTTTGAATGAAATTTTGACAGGAGCCGGTGTCGGAACGTGTGAAAGTAACAGCAAAATCATCAGTGTTGCCGTTTCGTAAAATGGACTATTGCAGTCTCTTGGTCAGAGCGTTGACAGGCCACTGCCGACTCAACTACCACAGGGCAAATATTCAGCGTGCTGACTCATTTGTGTGTGATAGTTGTGACTCCGATTATGAAACTTCGTATCACCTGATATGTATTTAACCCGTATAGGCCTGAGTGAAAGCAAAAATTCTAAAACCCTCACCGCTCAGCGAATTCTTAATGGATTCAAATGATTTTTTGTCAGTATACTGGCACACATATCTTGTTTCTAGAAGTGGATAGAGGAGCGCGGAAATATTCTTATGGCCGGAGTTATTCCGGTGGATCACTGGGTCCGATCGGGTGCGAAGGGTACTGTGCGTTTGTGCCCCTGAAGGTAGGCAAATTTCAAGTCACAGGTAATTTTCGATATCGGCTATAATGTGGCCACTACATGACGGAATTTTAAGAAAATTGCATCAGTGTAAACCTTTTGAGAAACGATTGAATTGGATAACTATGAGTTTTGCTTTAGATTAATCCTACAAATGACCATTTTCGGGTCCCGGAACGTCTCAAACTTATGATAAAGTGTCCAGTTTGTATCTGAACATCTGTGCCAAGCTTATGGGAACGCATTTTAGAGCACAGTTATGTTTGATTTCTACTTTTCGAGAGTTGAAACGGTTTAGTGTCCAAAAAATCTACAGCCGGTTCTTCCGGGCATTACGTCCGAATGACCACATCAAGTATATTTTAATTGATGCAAAACTCTTCATTTATAATGTTGAATAGCAGATCTTAATGATTTATGCAAATTAAAATGATTGTCATTGCAAATAAATAAAGGTTACTCGGCATGTCCCAAAAAATAGGCCCTTTTTGACCCGACTTGACCCAGTGACTCACCGGAATAACTCCGGCCACAGAAATATTTCCGAGTTCCTCTGGCCACTTCCAGAAACTAGATATGTGGGCCAGTGAACTGACAAAAAATCATTTGAATCCGTTAAGAATTCGATGAGCGGTGAGGTTTTCAGTATTTTTGCTTTCACTCAGACCTATACGGGTTAACTGTCCAATTCTTGCACAAATGCGATTCCAATTACTTGGCAAACACTTGTTAAGTGAAGTTGTGACTCTGATTATGAAACTTCGTATCACCTGATATGTATTTAACTGTCCAATTCTTGCACAAATGCGATTCCAATTATTTGGCAAATACTTATTAAGTGAAACTGAATTCAGAAGCCTGAATCTTCAGGACATTATGTTATTCTTAACCCGCTGTGGTAATTAGCTACATATAGGCTCTATTTACGCTCATGCGTTTTGCAGTGGCCTTTTAAGGGCGCTGCGCAGTGCGTTGACTGTATGGAGACGCGGGACAAAAATCAAAACTGGAAGATCAAGTTATTTGAGCATTTTGGTATGGAAGGGAAAGTTATTTCTGGTCAAAAGAGCTACAATTTTCATAAATGACATACATTATACGCATAATCGCAAAACTGTCCCAAAATCGAATTCAATTAGTTTCCAAGAAAAACCTTGCAATTTGTACTTTAATTGCTAATAACGATGCAAAAAGTTCTTGGCAAATATATCTCTTCTCACTCGTAGCTGCAATAGTGACTTATACGCCTTCATGCAAAAAAAAAAAACAATTATTTATAATTTTTTTCATTTTTCAATATAAAATTTAAACAAAATTATGGAAACTACATTCAAAATATATTTTTTCAAGCAAAAACTTGTTATAATGTCTGGCTGGACCGTTTTCGGATTTTTTTTTTTTGTCACAAACAACTCATATTCATACTTGTACTGGTTAAGGAGTATACATAAAAATAAACAAACATCTCGAAGAGTTGCAGCTGCTTCTTCCAGACCTCTAGAGGACACTCTAAGAAACATGTCTGTGCGTAATTTAAAGTGGAACTCAATGGAACTTTTTTTGAATCGATGATCAAAATTAAATGTCAGTATTTCATAAGTTTGATTTCATAGCCAACTCAACGTGCCGATTTCTTGTGTTCAATATTAAAATTGGTGTTCTTATCCTATCAAATATACTTCACCAACCTTCAGCCATCTCTATTAGATTTTGATTGAATAGATTGGTTTCAACACTGTCCGTACTAGTTGAAAAGAATGCTGAAAACGGGCGACAAAATTTAGTTTTTCTGTTACTCCGACAACTTCACTTTCGACGCTTGTTATAGTAGTTGTGTCAATAACGGATGATATCCATGAACACTTGAGGATACTTATTTTCGCCGAATAAAATAACTTGAAATTTGATTTTTGGTTATGGAGCAAAACACTGTGTGCTGTTCGAACCCATTGTGGTATGGAGTTTCATGTTCTCATTTCGCTTATGCGATCTTCCCTCTTCAAGGGACCCCACTCCTATTTCCTCCCATCTTTCCCTTCCCTGTCTTCTCCCATCGAGTGATGAATAAGCCCAAAAATGGCGATGGCACAAATCTCCGAACTGGTGGGGAACGTGCCTTTGGAGCCGACGATACCTAGATCCTAAAATTGTTGCTCTTCTCCACGCACAGGGTAAACATATTTTTAATGAGGCAAACGTTGATTTGGTTCCAACTTTTGACTATTCGAAGCTCAAGTCTTTACATACTCGTTTTCTGATTACATTCAAGCGAGCCTGCGACTAACTAGAGCACCGTGAAAAGCAATTGATTGTCAATCAAACCCAGTTTGTCATTTTTGATGCATTTTATCATAGGAATGACATATTTTGAAAACCATAATTGCTTGTTAAATATTAATTAAAACTCTGACTAAACTTCATATGCGATACTCCAGCTTTTCGGTTTTGGCGTTTATGATTATGGAAAACATGGAAACACACCCCAAAATAGCAATTTAGTATGAAATAATAATGAAGGTTCATCACAGGTATACGCATCATTCTGATCTGCAATCTCGTTTATCCCTCTTTCGTCACAAGCTGTTATCAAAATATCCAATGATTTGTGTGAGCATTGGTGAGATAATTACCACCTTCCGCCTCGTTGTTCTTGCTTCACATAAAATTCTAAATTTATCTGCCAGCATTCGGCGCTCTGCAATCATAAAAACTCATGTAATTCATGTAATTAGATACTAGTTCTTTCATTTTTGAGAACCGTTTTAAATTATCTTGCTTTTTTCGATTTAGTTTGCGGTACACGCAAACGAATTTTGCTGTATAACCTACCGAATGCATGGTACAATTAAGAACTGCACCAAGTTAGGTTAAGTAAATTCAAAGCGTTTTTTTCTCTTATAAGCAGGTGAAATCAACTCACCTATAAACAATCTGAACTGCTACGGCAAATAAAATGTAATATGTTGTTAACAAAATTTTAATAAAATCTTAAATTTATTTTACCAAATTAGGATGATAGTGTTGTCTAATAACATAGAACACCTAAATATAAGAAATGAATGTAATGTTTGGAATGATATTAATAAAGAAATTCAAAAAAAAAAGAACTGCACCAACGATTTTCAACCGACTACAAAAATCTGTTAGGATAACTATGGAAGAGTGCATGGTGACGTCACGATCACGAAAAATCTCCTTCTCTGTCCCTCTTTCATCACGCTCAATTGACTGTCCTGCTCTTTGACATTCACTGCTGGAATTGTTGACATTTTTTTATATGAAGTTTCGAGGTTAGGTCAGGCGTGCAACGATCTATAATCTTGTATATTACATCCCTGAACAGTGCAGTAAATGTGACTATGTCCATAGCAGTGGCGTACCCAGAAAATCGTTGAAGGGGGGTGTAGTAGATATACGATCTTTGGCAAATACCAAAACAGCATGTTTAAAAGCTAATACAAAAACAGAGAGAAACTGATACGATTAAAGCATGGTACGATGGTATTGTCGCACCGCCACCAAACCGGATCGCGCCAGTGAGACTCGCGACGCGCCTCAACCCGCCGCATTTTGAAATACATTTTTTAGTGTGGCGCTGCATTCATACGATTTTTATGAACACAGCGCACTATTCACATATTTGCTGCGACGCACGGGGCCCGAGAAAACAATAATTATAAATAAAAGTTGGTCTTGATTTCTACCGGATATAAATATCAAAATTACTTTGGTAATTAGCAACAAATTGTACTTGACCGCTCTACTTAGGATGTGGATACCAGGCTTAAACACGAAAAAAAAAACGAAGCTGCTCGCAACTGATCTTTACCCAGACAACCAAAATGTACGTATAACGAAATCACCTGGAGGCCTTATACGTGCAAAATTTCACTTATAAGATGTCGCGAAAAGACCTTCTACGTACAAAAGTGGAGGCGATATGCGTGCATATATTATGTGATGAATAACTTAACTTATGATAACAAATGTTGATTTGACAGCTGCTACGGATTGATTCGATTTACTTTGTACGAGTGTACGGGACGAAACAAAATGTACAAATGAACTCAGAAAAGAAGTGTTTTATGCGAGGAAACTAATCAATCTGACGAGTTTATCCACGGTGTATTGCGAGATTGATATAATTAGTATGAATAAACGAGTTATAACGTGAATTTTAATGCGATTTCTGGTTGTCTGGGTAGCGTAGGGTCGTTGTCACTGCAATGTTGAGAGTTGGGAATTCTATTGGCTAATGTTATCGCGATAAGACGTGTTTCTCGGTCGGTGTTAATTCGTAGTGAAATTATTGCACGTGTTAGAACTAAAGTTATGTATTTTGTTAATATTATTAAAAAAAAATAACCGATTGTTACGTCAATGGCGTAGTGGTTTGCTCCCATCCGGTGAGTATCAGGTTTAGTGAGCTGATAGGAAGTTGGAAATTCGAGAATTGGCCTGAACTATTCAATGAGGTTAATAAAATGGCGGCGTATTGTTGAGCCACGTGGTTTGAAGTTGAGTTGAAAAAAATACTGTTGGATTTCTAATGGCAGAAATGTGAATAGAGAAAAACAAGAAAATTAGTAAATTGGCCTAAGAAAGTGAAGAAAAGTAACGTTTTATGTTGAATTCATAGAGCGAGAGGACTCTAAGAAAAAAAGCTTATTTGTGAAGGAGCGAGAGATCTCCAATTAAAAAAAAATGTGGATATCGGAGCGAGAGGTCTCCTAGGATATAAATATATAACAATATCCAATTACGGAGCGAGAGGTAACAATAAAATATGGAGCGAGAGGTCCTCGTAGCGAAAATTAAAATTCAGAGAAGGGCGTCCGAGGAATTAAGAAAAAAATGATATGTGAAACAAGTAGGTAATTGGAAAAAAAACGACGAGATTTCAATCAGCGAAAAAACAAAAGTAAAAAAAAATAAAATAACTCTCATAACGAGCAAAGAAAAAAAAACGAGAAAACTGAGGAAAAAATCAAGGTTACTAAAGGCACGCCTGTTTGTTGATTTAGATGGCTGTTCTGTCAAAAAAAACTATTTGAATTGGATTTTCAATTGATTGGATTTGCGTCGGATTGAATTTGGATTGGATTTGAATTGAATTTTGATTGGATTTGGATCGGATTTGTATTGGATTGGAATGCATTTAGCTTAGATTGGATTTGGATTGGATGGAATTTAGAATGGATTGGATTTAGATTGGATTTTCATTTAGAGTGATATGATTTGGATTGAATTGGATTTGGATTTGATTTGGAATGGATTTGGATTGGATTTATATAGCATTGTATATAAATGGAATTAAATTTAGATTGGATTGGATTTAGATTTGATTTAATTTATATTGGATTGGATTAAGATTGGATAGTATTTGCATTGGATTGGATTTAGATTGGATTGAATTTAGATTGGATTGGAATGAAATAAGATATGGTTGGATTTAGAATTCATTGGTTTTAGATTGGATTTTCATTTAGATTGATATGATTTGGATTGAATTGGATTTTAATTCGATTTGGAATGGATTTGGATTGGGTTTAGAATGGATTGTATATAATTTTTTTTATACTTTTTTTTAGACTTGTCACGTTTGGCTTGACCACCTCCCCTCCTCGGAGCGTGACGTAAATTGTGCGTGACCCCTAAGGAAGTTTTCCTTGGGGAATCGACGCGTAGACATAGGGTAACGGTCGTATTTTGGACCTCCTTAGGAAGTGATTTTAGTTTTTTGTCCCAATTAATTAATTGCACAGCGTAACCAAGTCAAAGAACATGCCAAAATGTAGAGAAAAACTTCCTCTACGAGATAAAAATGCCCATACGATCATGTAGGATCCAAAAAACGTCGAAAATAATTGAATTGTGAAGCACTGTTTTTCATTATTTCGGACACACCAATACATTTTGGACCCTCAAAGTATATATTTTGGACCCCCGGCATTTTTATCGTTCGGCAACAAAGTCCACGACACTGGTTGTATAATATGCTTGCCCATAGTCAAATTGTCAATCGATACAATGGAAAACCGAAGAAATTCTACGCGTTTAGTTCAGAAATTTGAAAAAAGTTTTTATTTACGTTTGAAAAATTTCTGACGGCTTCAATTCCTGTGTGTAACGTGTTGTAACGGTTGCATGGATGAACCGATTAAATTAACCCTCTAATACCCAACCCCGCCTTTAGACGGGGTACACTTTGGAATTTTGTGTATTTTTTCGTAGCTCGCAAATCAAAATGATTTTATTTTTGGCTTATACCTTGACTCATAACACGCATATAAGAAAAGTTTTTTATGACTTTTGAAACTTTTTTGTATTTTTAGAAATTGTTTGAAAAATTGCATTCTTATATAACCTACAAATGCCTGGGCTTCATTTAACGTGTAATATAAAAAATCGTACCTTTTATATTTTTCTACGATTAACCTATCACAAAAAAAAGCCTGGTGGTATTAAAATCATTTCAAACCTGTTTTTCCGTTAGTTACACGGAAAATAAAATACGCTCCGAAAAAAAAATAAAAATTTAATATTTTTAAAAATACCGTAACAATTTAATTTTTTATTATTGCCAAAAATCAACAACTAGAAAAGGCTTCAAGAAAAAATGAAAAAAGCTAGGGATGTTCAAAAATAAAAATTATAAAAATCAAAAACCAAAATTTAAAAATTTGCGTATAAAAATAAATAAATGCCCAAAACGTGTTTAGAACGATTTAAGATAACGAAAAATAATACTTAAATCGAAAATAAAAATTTGGGTATTAGAGGGTTAAATTAATTTTAGATAAAATAAACACATTTTCTATGTACAAACGGTCGATGCAAGTGCGGAATAGTCCTATCTTTCCAAATGGCATGCGAATTGAGTTGGTCTTTCGATTTAAACTGGGAAATTTGCAGGAAAATGGCCCAGGGGGTCCAAAATATATAGGGGTCCAAAATATATAGGGGTCCAAAATATATTGGTTACCCTAACCCACGTAAACAAACCTCAGCTTTTTTTATATGTTCAATTATTTGCTTTACAAAACAATACCTTGTGGGGAGCACAACCCTGTGCATCCATGGAGAGTTGGAGAGTAACAAAAACAAGTACGAGGCAGAGTCGTAAATTTAACCGCGAAGAGAACAGTCGCAAATAAAATTGTGATTTCAAGAGAAGAATAAAAGTTTTAGTTTATTGCGCATTTCTATCACCACTGGACTACACCCGATTCTGTTTTTGCACGGGGGATGCGTACCGTGCAAACAAGTTTTCAGTTCAAAATTTAAAAAACCGTGCAAAAAAGTAACACCATATCTCGACGTTTCATGCAAAAATAAGGTTTTGGCGAAAAAAAATGTATGGAAACTTTTTTTTGCACGGCCATGTAAAAAAATCCGTACAAAAAAGGTTTTGGCGAGGGTGTATCACAGAAGATTTCACAAGTGCGGAAACGCTAATAAAAGTGCGCAATGGCATCAAATCGGGTAGGTGTCTTCGGGGGACTTATTCTTCGTAAACCAAAGAATAAGTGCTCTACACCAACAGGATTCAATGCAATCCCGCACTTTTTTTACACTTTCGCACTTATGAGGCCGCACTTCGCAGTCAGGTAGTGAAAGAAATACACAATAACTCCGCGAACATTTATTTCCGATTTCCGATTCGCCACATTGATGACCCCGACGAACGAGTGTTTTGTTTACGGTAGTCGATTCGCTGTTCGGTTCGGTTTTCCGCGGAAGTGTTTCGTCAACATGATGGAAGGTGCAAACGACGCCATTTTGGGTGATCAACAAGTCGACCGGATTTCTGCCAGCGTAGCTGTGAAACTGCCAGATTTCTGGAAGAACGATCCACTGATCCACATATGTGGTTCGCGCAAGCTGAAGCGAAGTTTTTGTTGGCGAACATGACGAAAGATGAAACCCGGTTTTATCATATCGTTGCTAAAATAGATCAAACCGTGATCTGCCACATCGCGGATTTGGTAGCAAATCCCCCAGCGGCGGACAAGTACAAAGCGGTGAAAGAAAGATTGATTTCGCGCTTTGCTCTTTCTTCGCAAGCGAATTTGGAGAGATTACTCGAATCATACGATTTGGGAGACCTTTGCCCCACGCATTTACTTGCCAAAATGCAGGAGTTGTCGGCTGGACAAGCGGTAGACAAAAACTAACTAACTCGGTCCATGGCTGCTAAGCTCCAATTCCTCGATCGTCCCACACTTCCAAGATCCTGCTCCACTTGGTCAAACCACCTAGCTCGTTGCGCTCCCCTTCGTCTTGTACCGGCCGGATTTGAGTTGAACACCATTTTTGCAGGATTGTTGTCCGGCATTCTCACAACGTGTCCCGCCCATCGTACCCTTCCAGCTTTGGCGACTTTCGTGATACTGGGTTCACCGTAGAGTTGCGCAAGCTCGTGATTCATTCTTCTCCTCCATACGCTGTTCTCACATACTCCACCGAAGATCGTCCTAAGCACACGTCGTTCAAAAACTCCTAGCGCTTGCAGGTCCTCTTCGAGCATTGTCCACGTCTCATGCCCGTAGAGGACTACCGGTCTTATTAGCGTCTTTTACATGGTACACTTAGTACGGAAGTTAAGTTTACCAGACCGCAAGGTCTTGTGGAATCCTTAGTAAGCACGACTTCCGGCAATGATACGTCTTCGAATTTCTCTGCTGCAGTTGTTATCCGACGTTATCAATGATCCGAGGTAGACAAATTCGTCCACCACCTCGAACTCATCCCCGCCGATCGTCACGCGTCTGCCAATGCGAGCTCTATCGCGCTCGGTTCCTCCAGCCAGCAGATATTTCGTCTTCGACGTATTTACCTTCAATCCAACCCGATCTGCTTCACGTTTCAGCCTGGTATACTGTTCAGCAACCACCTGGAACGTTCTTCCGACGAGTCGTTCCAGATTGTACCGTGGCGGGCGTGGGTACCGAATGTTGTTAACAACGGAGAGTCGTTGGCGCACTTTAACCGTCACTAGGTAGTGGTCCGAATCGATGTTTGCGCCGCGATAAGTTCTGACGTCGATAATGTCCGAGAAGTGTCTTGCATCAATCAAAACGTGGTCGATTTGCGATTCAGTTTGTTGGGGTGATCTCCATGTGTACCGATACGGGAGGCTGTGTTGGAAGTAGGTACTACGTATGGCCATGTTTTTGGAGGCGGCGAAATCAATCAGTCTAAGGCCGTTTTCGTTCGTAAGTTGGTGAGCGCTGAACTTCCCTATAATCGGTCTAAATTCCTCCTCCTGGCCAACCTGAGCGTTAAGATCTCCGATAACGATTTTGACCATGGCTTGGGCAGCCGTCGTATTCACGTTCCAGCTGCGCGTAGAAAGCGTCCTTATCGTCATCGTCACTTGCTAGGCGAGGGCTGTGCACGTTGATTATGCTGATATTGAAGAAACGGCCTTTGACCCTCAACTTGCAAATTCTGTTGTCGATTGGCCACCACCCAATCACGCGCCTCTGCATTTCGCCATCACGATAAAAGCTGTGCCCAGCTCATGTCTATTGCCGCAGCTTTGGTAGATGGTATAACCATCCTTATACGTATGTACCGTCGACCCTTTCCAGCAAACCTCCTGCAGCGCTACGATGTCCAACTTGCGGACCCTCAATAATTCGGAAAGAATGCGGGTACTTCCCAAGAAATTGAGAGACTTACAGTTCCATGATCCGAGTTTCCAATCGTTAGTCCGTTTTCGATGCCTGGGTCTATGCCGATTGTTCCGGTCCGAATTTACATTGTATGCTTCCTGTACTGATGATTTTTACGGCTGGCTTGTAAGGCCTGCACGAACCCCCTGTCTCGCCGGAGGATCATCGTGCACAGCACTGTTTAGAGTCCCACGCTGGCACTAGGACGATGATCAGCCGCTCCTAACATGGAGAACAGACGCTGTTTTAAGCCGCCCCTAACATGGAGAACAGACGCTCTGATAAGCTACACCCTCAGAAGAGAGGAGCCCCCCTTCCCTGTCAGCATACGACCAAGGTTCCACCAGGATTGGTTACCCGATCTTCCCTACGGTTACTCGTATCCCAGGCGGCACCACGGGGAGGTAGGGATAGGAGTTACTGGACAAGAGGCTAAGAACCACAAATGGGGTCTATTTTATACCTGCAGGTACGCGAAGTACCAATGGTACGCATTGTCCACTCATTTACCACCCAAAAAGAGTACGAAAACAAGTACGAAGCAGAGTCGTAAATTGAACCGCGAATAGAAGTCGCAAATAAAATTGTTATTTCAAGAGAAGAATAAAAGTTTCAGTTAATTAACTCCGCGAATATTTATTTCCGATTTCCGATCCGCCACAACCTCAATAAGAGCCCATGTAAAAAAAATGGTGCAACGTTTTTTGAATTATGAACATTTATGTTGCTGGCACTACCCTGTCTATATGATCTTGAAATCTTCAAACAACAACATATTGTAATTTTCAGATTTCTTGGAGAAAACTCAAGCGATTTGTATGATTGTTCCAGAAAAACTCCTTGTTACCTCCAGGGGCGGCATGAGCCAATATTTTCCAACCCAATATCAATTCAACATGGCGTCCAGTGTTCTTTTTTTGATTATTTTGGGAGGGACAAAACATATGTTATATGGGTAGGAGACATCAATTATACCTCGATGATGCGTAAAACATTAAACAAAATGATGAACTAAAATGAAAAGCGTCATCAAATACGACGATTCAATGCGATATGTTTAATTGCCAGAATGTAGCACTAGCAGCGTATGAGCCGGAAGACGAATGCTAATGGACCCTTTCAAGCTTAGTAGGTGGTTGAATTCTCCTTGGAAACATTTCTACAACGCTGTGGACCTATTTTCTATGGGAGGGGCATATTGCCCGGGTTGTTTGGAAACGTAAACATTGGGACCGTTTACAAAAAACATCTCGTACACTTTTTGAAAGCAACCTACCTAGAAAGAGAAAGTTGTATGCAGAGCATGACCAACTAAATAAGAAACACCTTGACATAAAAAAAAACTTTAGAAGTGAAACATTTGCTACTGCGGTAGAGCAGTATTTCCTTAAGGGGGCATATTACACCTTTTTACCTAACACGTTTGAGATTTTCATACTGAAAAACTAACAAAACCCAAAACATCCCAAAGCATAAAATTTGAAAGCTGAGAATTTTCCAACACAACATTTTTATGTTCATTGGAATATAGCAATATACGAACAGTAACGACCATCAGTATGTACAAAAAGCCGAAAACATTTCTTGCATTAAAAGATTATTAACCAGACTGGGAATCGAACTTAACTAACTGGAGACCCGAATCTGATACATCAATCAACATCTAGAGGATAGAATGAGCCATGGTCAGAAGCAGCGCAGCCGAAATTTTTTGTATTTCAATGTGTTTTATACCAAAAAATAATTGCAAAATTTCTGGCTCTGGGGGGGGGGGCATTAATGAATTATTAAAAAGACAATTTACACCGTCTTCAGCCAAAAGCTGCACAGACTGAACAATCACGAACATTAGGCAACGGACAACACGGAACACCCAGTAGCCCAGTGATGAATTTTTCGTTTGACGAAAAGTTTCCACCGACTGGAGCGGGAATCGAACCCACGCTTCGTGGCACAATACGCCTGAACGACTGACGCCGCTAACCGCACGGCCACGAAGCCCACAATGTGACCTTAATCGTCAACACCAATTGATTGGATATTATTGCCTTTTGGCCATAGGCAAATTTAATGCGCCACCAGCATAGAGGTCGCTAGGTAAGAAGGAAAGAAATGTCATTGAAAATGTTTGTTTACGTCCAAAATTCAATTTTTCGACCCAAAAATTAGCTCATAATCAATTAATTATTAAACTATTTTCCATTGGCATAATCATTTTGACCCTTTATTCTTGCGAAACGCATGATTTCACAACAATTTTAGTCACAAACAAAGAATCCGGATGTTTATAACCTATGTAGCCAAATTCCAATTTTCCAATTTTATCCCACAAATCGTACATGAGCACTGACCGGATCTGTACATTTTGGAAGGAAAAAATTTTAATCATGTTTTTCAATGCTCTCTGATCGTCTACAACATAACTATTTCGAGAAAAAGTGTAATATGTGTGCTCCTTCCTATGCTGCACACGGTGCGTTCTCAACCCAACCTCTTTTATGACGGTTCTCCTACTAGCCACCAGATGTCGAAGTGATCGTTCAGCTTTGAAAATATTAGCCTATTACCGCATCTAACTTTCGGATCGATAACGAAAATCAATTTTGCCTACCTCGCCGCGCCAATTTATTGCACCAACTGATCAATGGACCGAAGAGAAACGTAGATACACAAAACGAATGAACGAGATACTACTGTTGTACACGCTACCGTGATGTATTTCAAACTAACTTGGCTTTCTATATACGGTGATGCGAAAGATGGTCAGCTTGCCCATTGCTGAGTATTACTCTCGTTGCTCTCGTGAGCGTAGGAATCAATTTATGCTGGTTCATTTTTGTTCGTATGCTAGTTCAAATTGAATTCAGTTTTCTAAATATTAAGGTTAGTTTTATGTACAATATTTACAAAGTTCCAGTTATACATTCATAGTCGGTAGATACCAGGGGGGGGGGGGGGGGGGGGTGGTATACGCAACGAGGTACGCCTAACGTTCATGTTTTGTGAGTGTGGCTCATAACGCTGCTAGACATCCCGTTGGTTGAGTGTCGAAAAGCATCAGCGTTCGCTGCTTGGTTTGGCCCGTGTTTTCGACCTGTGCTGTTTAGGCCGACCCGCGTGAGAGATTATTGTTAGGCAAGCTTTGTTCTTAGTTGACAGTCGTATACCCACCCTGGTAGATACCGATCAATAAGAGTATGATATTCGATTAAAATAAGTGTCTTCCTAAACGACTCTCGCCCACTGTGGGAATCACTGATCTAAAGTAATATGAACTTTGCTGATAAGTATTGTTATAGTCATGAAGTTTGAATTCTGTGGCAAATAGTGGGCTTCGTAGCCGTGCGGTTAGCGGCGTCAGTCGTTTAGGCGTATTGTGCTACGGAGTGTGGGTTCAATTCCCGCCCCAGTCGGAGGAAACTTTTCGTCAAACGAAAAATTCTTCGTTGGTCCACTGGTTGTTCCGTGTGTCCGTTGTCTAATGTAAGTTATGTTCAGTCTGTGCAGCCTTTGGCTGAAGACGGTGTAAATTGTCTTTTTAAATTAAGCAAATAAATTAACATACAAGCTGACAAACTTGCATGCAAGTTGGATGATATAGTCAAATGCATTGTGAACTGAACACAAGCCAAAAGTGAACTGAACGCGTTCTAATATTGCACGAGAATTTAGTAAAGATTGAACTCTCGTGCAAGATTCTGCACCTGCTCATGACCGATCCCGTTCACCTAAAAATGCACAATGAAGCTGAAAACCAGAAAAAAACTACATTAGAAAATACTGAATTCAGATCATTACAAATGTATGGAACCATAAATGTTTCCTAACATCTTTGCAATACTTCCGCATTGAAATATGTCGTGTATCGCCATGACGACAGTTTTCATTTTACGTTAAATTTTCAGCTCGCACGGGTTCAAATTTTTGAACTGCTCATTGTTCAAGCCTACACGCTGTGAACTACACTCAGGCAAATGGACTATCGAAATACATAGGAACCACTTATGAAAATTCGCCACAAAAAATCGGGTTGAAATTCATAGTTTTGCCTTTTGAAACCAAAATTTGGAAACAAAAAATGTAATTTAACATATCTTCTGAATGGATAAAAATTCTTTAGAGATTGTATGATTTTCATCCGTTGGTATTTGTAAACAAATGATTTCAACAAAGATCAATATCATCCAAAAAGTGTCTGAAAATAGGTATGAGGCTCGAATGAGACAAAAGCATTCAATTCAAGGCGGGGGATTTTGTTCAGCACTAGCTTCACGGCGTAGTAAAAATACAAATCAAACCCGTATTTTCACAAAACTGTTATATTTTTCCTTTTAAGTTCTCAATTCATCAATTAGTTTGATAATAAAAAAAAATTTCTCTTAGTAGGTATCAGGTATCAGAAGGCCGACTCCAGAGGCACGTTCCCCGCCATTTGGGAGATTTGCGCCATCGCCATATTTGAGCCTATTTCATCATCTACCCGATGGGAGAGGACAAGGAAGGGAAAGATGGGAGGAAATAGGAGTGGGGTCCCTTGAAGAGGGAAGATCGCACAAGCGAAATGAGAGCATGTAGCTCCATACCACAATGGGTTCGAACAGCGCCCTAAAAAAGGCACTGCAAAACTGTTGGCGATGAGATCTAGTTGGCGACTATTAATCATAGCAAACATAGATTAGTTGATATTGCTGTGTGCGTTTGAAATGCAAATACCAAATGCGGGAACACCAAATGCGGTAAGATTTTCAATAAGGAAGGCGAAGTCAAAATTTGATTTTCTTTGCTAGGTTGGCGGTGATATGCATCATGGTTGCTAAGTATCCTTTGGTTACTTTGTGTTACCGCATTTGAACCTCAGTTAGACTGGATTTGCACGTCAAACGCAAACAGCAATATTTAAATAAAATTCATTCAAAGTTTGTCTCTTGTCAAGATCAGAAGTTTTATTTCAACCAAGAGTAGAATAGGGTAACCAATATATTTTGGACCCCTATATATTTTGGACCCCCTGGGCCATTTTCCTGCAAATTTCCCAGTTTAAATCGAAAGACCAACTCAATTCGCATGCCATTTGGAAAGATAGGACTATTCCGCACTTGCATCGACCGTTTGTACATAGAAAATGTGTTTATTTTATCTGAAATTAATTTAATTTAATCGGTTCATCCATGCAACCGTTACAACACGTTACACACAGGAATTGAAGCCGTAAGAAATTTTTCAAACGTAAATAAAAACTTTTTTCAAATTTCTGAACTAAACGCGTAGAATTTCTTCGGTTTTCCATTGTCAATCGATTAATTAGACTATGGGCAAGCATATTATACAACCAGTGTCGTGAACTTTGTAGCCGAACGATAAAAATGCCGGGGGTCCAAAATATATACTTTGAGGGTCCAAAATGTATTGGTGTGTCCGAAATAATGAAAAACAGTGCTTCACAATTCAATTATTTTTGACGTTTTTTGGATCCTACATGATCGTATGGGCATTTTTATCTCGTAGAGGAAGTTTTTCTCTACATTTTGGCATGTTCTTTGACTTGGTTACGCTGTGCAATTAATTAATTGGGACAAAAAACTAAAATCACTTCCTAAGGAGGTCCAAAATACGACCGTTACCCTACCCGGTCTGCGGCCATTCACCATCCAAGAGGTTTTGGGCCCTGCAAAAGTACAAGATGGAAAGATCTGGAATCGCGAAACTGACTAACGAAAACTACGAAACCTGGAAGCTTGAAGTTGAGTTCCTGCTGGTGCGAGAAAGTCTTTGGAAGTTCATCGTTCCCGGAGTGAAGCCGGAAGAGGCTGAAAACGGAGCGAACGTGGCGGAGCTGGCTGTCTGGGATGAAGGTGACCAGAAAGCACGTGCGACCATCGGGCTGCTGCTAACCAGGTCTCAACACGGCCATATTCGGGCAACGCGGACCGCCAGGGACGTGTGGGAGAACCTTCGGAAGCAACACGAGAAGAAGTCGTTGACGTCCAAAGTACATCTCCTGAAGCGGATTTGCGATCTCAAGTTCCAGGAAGGTGACGATATCGAGGAGCACTTGGCCGAATTCGAAACTCTGTTCGAGAAGTTGGCCAACGCTGGTACGAAGCTCGATGACGACCTACAGGTAATCCTAGTTTTCCGCAGTTTACCCAATACGTTCGATGCGCTGACCACCACTCTCGAGAACCGGTCGGATGACGAGCTTACGCTGGGGCTCATAAAGGATAAAATTATCAACGAGGTCCAAAAGCGAGGAGAAGCTGTTCTGGTGGATTCGGCGGTGCTGAAAGTGGACGGAAAAGGTAAATCGATCGTGTGCCACCACTGTCAGAAGGTTGGTCACAAGAAGCGAGATTGTGCTTTGTGGCTGAAACAGAACCGTGGTGAAAATTCTCGAAGTCAACAAGCGGTTGCCATCGACACCAAAAAGGTTGCTAGGCAACATGCGAAAGCAAGGAAGGCTGCGTCGAGTGAAGAAAATTTCGTGTTCAGCGCACGAGAAGGACCAGTGATGAATTGGATTGTGGATTCTGGTGCCAGCTCGCACATGTGCGCCAATCGTGAATTTTCCGTTTCCGTTGAGAACTCTCTTGAAGGTACACCGAGCTTTGTGACGGTAGCTGATGGGAAGAAGGCAGCAGTGAAAGGTGTTGGCAACTGCCAAATTCAATGTTACGGGCATGCCGGCGAAGAAAAGCAGATTGTGCTGACCGGAGTGCTGTACGTCCCGGACCTGGACATGAACCTTGTCTCGGTTGGAAAGCTTGTCCAGAAAGGTGCTGACGTGAAGTTCAACGAAGGTGGATGTACTATTGCCAGTGGTGATCGAATTGCTGCTGTGGCAAAGCGAAGCAACGGTCTCTACCATCTGCAAATGGTGGAGCGCGTGGGTGCTGTGAATGAGCGATGTGTTTCGAAAAGCTGTTTGCATGATTGGCATCGCAAACTCGGTCATCGGGACGTGAAGGCCATCCAGGAGCTGGAGAATCGACAACTGGCCACCGGTATAAGCATCAAGAGATGCGGACTGGTTTTGCCATGTGAAACGTGTATGCAAGGTATGATGGCACGGCTACCATTCCCGAAGAAGGCAGAGAAGAAAACCAGTGCTGTGATGGATCTGGTTCACAGTGACCTGTGTGGACCAATGCGCACCGTGACACCGGGTGGTCGTTGGTTTTTCTTGACCCTCATCGATGACCACAGCCGGTATACAACGGTGTACTTGTTGAAGATGAAATCCGAAACGTGCGATGCAATCCAGGACTACGTGCAGAAGGGGCCTAGATAGCCGTAGCGGTAAACGCGCAGCTATTCAGCAAGACCAAGCTGAGGGTCGTGGGTTCGAATCCCACCGGTCGAGGATCTTTTCGGGTTGGAAATTTTCTCGACTTCCCAGGGCATAAAGTATCATCGTACCTGCCACACGATATACGCATGCAAAAATGGTCATTGGCATAGTAAGCTCTCAGTTAATAACTGTGGAAGTGCTCATAAGAACACTAAGCTGAGAAGCAGGCTCTGTCCCAGTGGGGACGTAACGCCAGAAAGAAGAAGAAGAAGACTACGTGCAGAAGATGAAGACTCAGTTTGGCAAACCGCCGAAAGTGCTGAGGTCCGATCAAGGAGGAGAATTCCGTGGCTCCAATTTGGTTGCTTTCCTGAAGCGTGAAGGCATCAAGCAACAATTCACAGCAGCATACTCGCCGCAACAAAACGGGATCGCCGAGAGAAAGAACCGTTCGCTGGTGGAGATGGCTAGGTGCATGCTACTGGAGGCGAAAATGTCCAACCGCTACTGGGGCGAAGCAATCCACACGGCCAATTATCTTCAAAATATGCTGCCAACGAAAGCGGTTGAGTTGACGCCCTACGAAATTTGGCATGGCGCCAAACCGGATGTTTCGAAGTTGCAAGTCTTCGGGACTACAGCGTACGTTTTCGTTTCTGATGCCAAACGAACGAACTGGAATCCAAGGCTGAGAAGTTAACCTTCGTCGGCTATTCGTTGCAACATAAATCGTGGCGGTTCATCAATATGAAGACGAACAAGTTGACCATTAGCCGGGATGCTCGTTTCCTGCCACCGACAGATAACAACGAAGAGGTTCCTGCTGTTTTAAGTTACGTTTTAATGCCTTTTTTATTCACGTCCACACGGTCAAACGGTGCACAAACAACTGGGTGAGTGACGCAGTCCTACCTAGCTTGACAATAATTGTCCCTATAGCAATGCATGGTGAGACTGTGTGTGTTTAATGAGATATACATATAACGTAGTAGGGATGTCCAATTAATAATGTTGTTCAATAAACCTGCTATTATTACACGCTTTCTTCTTGAACAAACTAGTACTGCCATTGTCCGTAACGATCTGGTGGGACAACCGTACGACCACTTCGAGTAGACCTCGAGCTAATGACTGGCGGCTGATGGTCAGGCTCGGGATGAGTGCTTTGAAATATTTGTTGCAGTGATCGATCACTAGTTTCAGGTTCGATGCTTTCTGGC
This sequence comes from Aedes aegypti, assembly GCF_002204515.2. Classification (NCBI taxonomy): domain Eukaryota; kingdom Metazoa; phylum Arthropoda; class Insecta; order Diptera; family Culicidae; genus Aedes; species Aedes aegypti. The sequence goes on along the minus strand of NC_035107.1, from coordinate 150,487,085 downwards.
ACTATAGGTGAATTGTCAACCTTTCCTGTGCACGATTCAGGCGGACTTGCAACCCTAAGTTCGTTACCATATGTTTCAGGTGGACTTACAACCCTTGGTACATTAATACATGATTCGAGTGGACTTTCAACCCTGGGTGAATGTTCATTCATAAAATACTTCACAGCATGATCTTCTAACAGAACTTCACTTGGATTAGAGTCATTGTTTATCGTACGTGACATAAACCTTCGGTTACGACGGAAGTGATTCCCAAAAGTATCTCGAATCACATAAGAACGCCCATTCACATCTCGAACTACAGTTCCGTAATGCCACTCTCGTGCATTCTTCTTAAAGATCACTTTATCACCTGATTTAAGCATCGGTAATTGTTTCGCATGTCGGTCATAGTAGTTCTTCTGAACAGCACGCTTTTTTTGAATTCTTCTTTGCACGTCACATTCTTCGAGAACATTCCTTTTCAACAGTGTTTCTTCAATAGGTAAGCGGGTCTTCACAAGTCTTCCGAAGAACAGCTGGCTGGGAGATAACTGCATACTAGCAACCGGTGTTGAATTGTATTCGAGTAATCTATACTGAAACTGATCGACTT